>NC_056737.1:994416036-994660006 GCF_019279795.1 Protopterus annectens | reverse complement strand
AATGCTGTGGAAATGTTTTGGTTCCCTTTTCCAGGCTGATACATCTCAAACATGTGGTCCCTTAGCAGCTTCATCAGCTTTATGTGAACCATGGCTGTTGCTGTAGCAGGCAACTGGGTATATGTTAGGATAACTTCTACATGCACCGCTGTAAAGATAAATCCAATAAATAACACAACGCTGAGCAAAAACGACCTTTATAACAAACACAAAGGTTTCAGGTATTTCACCCTTTCTCAATGCTTTAACACAGGTTCATTTAAAAACAGCATTTATATAGGAGCCATAAACCACATGACACACAGCCCAAATATCATGTGATAGAATTAACTTAATATAATACAATACATTAATCTAAAAATCAATACATAATAGTAATACATAAAACTATGTTAATATATTAGCTAAAAAATTGGTTAAAATTTACAAAATTACATTCAAAGTCTTACTTTAACTTTGTGCGCTGTATTTTAGTCAAGACAGGTTTTAAAGAAACAGCAGAATTCAAACCTGGTTGTTGATCTGCTGAAAATCTAATGATCCATTCGAACTCTCTAACCTCTAATAAATTTCCAATATCACCTCCTCTAGTCGATAGTGTAACAGCATCAATTACTCTAAACTTAAATCTATGACCTAACCCATGTATACTAATGTGCTTAAATAGTGCATTATTTCCACAAGCCCTTCTAATCTCAGACTTGTGTTCTATTATGCGTTCTTTTAATCTCCTAGTAGTTTTTCCAATATAAAATGAACAGCATGTTGTGCAGGTTGCTAAATAGACCACATTATTTGTATTACATGTGGCCGAGATATCAAATATAAATTCCTTATGTGTTATTGGATGCAAGAATTTACTATTATCAGATACCCCACATAAAATGTCATCACAACAACTGCAATTACCACATATAGAGGTACCTTTCTTCCTTAAAACACAAGCAGAATCATCTTCTGTTCTAAAATCTTTATAACATAGCATGCTCTTTACTGTCCATATTTTTATAAGCAAACTTGGGTTTATCATCCAAAATTGCCCTAATTTCATTGGATGCCATTAATACTGTCCAGTATTTACTAATAATATTCCTTACTGATCTTGTCCTAGTATTATATGAGGTTATATATCTAAGCTTCCCATCCCTACTAGCATCACTAGGATTACTACTTTTATATTCACCATTAGACAAAAATATAGGTTTAAAGGTAGTCGACCTATTTGTTATTACTTTGTTCTTAATATCAACCAGAATTTCAAGATCATATCCACTATCTAAGAATTCTTGATATGCCTCATCTAACTGTGTCAAAAACCGTAAGTCATCTGTATTAAGTCTACTAATCCTACCTAGTTGTGCCATAACAATACTTTTAAAAACATGAGGGGCATGCATACTAGAACCATGCAGATATCTCCCTGCATTAACTTCTTTTCTATAGACACTTGTATTTATAATACCATCACAGTAATCTATGCTAACATCCAAAAAAATTATCAAATTATTTTCTTTTAAACCTGTCTTGACTAAAATACAGCGCACAAAGTTAAAGTAAGACTTTGAATGTAATTTTGTAAATTTTAACCAATTTTTTAACTAATATATTAACATAATTTTATGTATTACTATTATGTATTGACTTTTAGATTAATGTATTGTACTATATTAAGTTAATTCTATCACATGATATTTGGGCTGTGTGTCATGTGGTTAATGGCTCCTATATAAATGCTGTTTTTAAATGAACCTGTGTTAAAGCATTGAGAAAGGGTGAAATACCTGAAAGCTTTGTGTTTGTTATAAAGGTTGTTTTTGCTCAGCGTTGTGTTATATATGTTAGGATAATCCAGGTAGGACAGCTGACCATTAGTTGCTGTTAAAGAGTCTCTGTAAATGATGGCTGTTGTGTACCCAATAAGATGTACTGTTGTAGTTATATCGAAAGCTGCCTCAACACAGTACTAGCTTCAGCCTGTGCCCACATATGCAACTAGGTTGTTGTACTATTGTTATGTGCCATTAGTGTTCCCCTAACTGATTTGTTTGCTTTACAAGCTTTACAATTGAATTGTACAAGTTATACGTCACATGAAAGGTTGGCAGTATTTTGAACTTTTGTAATGTGCTCTCATTTTTGTATATCACACATGCCTGTAATTCTAACAGGTGTGTACACCATTTATATGCATTGTATACCACTAATTTCTATAATATGACTCTAGTTTTGGGCCTTTGTCCCCCCATTTTGTCGGTCTTTGTCCAGATGTCCTGCAATGACAGGTTATGAGGTATGCTACAGATATGTGGCATCTCCTGCAAATAGGCCCCTGTGATGACGACTGTAAACGCCACCACAAGTGAACATGCAGATATTGCCAAATGGCTGAGTGTAACAGTTGTATGCATGGTCACATGCATTAACTTTAGCATGCCTGAGGTACTGGTGAGCCACAACATGGAAACCCCTTACTTACTGGGTTCAGGCTGCTGTCCCATGTGCAGACCAGAGGGACCTATGTAGCTGTGAGGGAGAGGTATTGTCAGCAGATTCACATTAGGCATTGGTACAAGATGAACTCTACATTTCTACACAGGTACAGTACACTATGATATTACACAATTTGCTATCCTTCACCATAGATTTGCACCTGTGTGCATTACTACACCCCACTCACTAATCCATTTTGCACTGACATATGCATATAGAGACTCTGTAGAAGACAATTTAGATGCTACCTCATTACATTGATGTGTATTTTGGCCTTACCTGGATGCTCCTTGCCTGTTGCCTGGGTGCCACCCACCTACACAACTGCTGTTTCCCATGTTTGGGCTTGTGTGGGGGCTATGCCAAGGTTGGCAAGGAGCTCCTCGGTTGCTGTAAATGGGGCCTGTGTGGATGCCCCCCCCTACCGGTAGCAGTACAGTCCCTCACTACAGCAGCAGCCCTTTACCAGGCACGATGTATCAGGTCAGTTGCTCTATGCCTGACCTGATCATATATATGTCCATGGTAGCCCTACACATTCACTCTGTGGACAGTCTCATCCGACAGGGCAGTCCGGTCCTGAAGATTTTGCTGGCTACAGCCAAACAGGATGGCATAGTTTAAGATTACAGCTTCTGTGATAGCTGCTGTCTCTGCATCGGTGTAAAGTAGTTGTCACTGCATGGCACCTAGAAGACATACACAGGGAAACACATCACAGGACTTCAGACATTGACCAGAGTTCTTTACAGAGCCAGTATATGCATATGGACTATTATTAGCCACCACTTACAAACACATCATAACCCTGTACCTGGCAGCACTGTATGAACATGCATTGTACTCCTGGTCCTGATGTGTCATGTTCACCCCAATGAGGGCCACTACATTGCATAAACCACCATTTAACATTCACAGTTGTGGAGAGGGATAACAGTGGCTGTGTTTCTTGCAGATGGGATGTCAATGGTGCTCAGGCTTTGCTTGCATACAGTGTGAAATGGAGCTGGAAGCATATGCTTGGGTTCATGTAGAATGCAGACAAGAATGTTATCAGGGCCTCAAGGGGACTTGATTTTGTTAACTTTGATTAGGCAGTTTGCACCTGATCCATGATGATAAGGGGAGGGGTGCACATGCTGTATATTTCCACCTATACTGATGGTCATCCAGGGTGGTGATGTTTGCCCTAAACCTGTCTGCAGCAGGTTGGCTGTAGTTATGGTGTGTGTGTATATGCTGCGATTGAACACCATTACAGGGTGGTTGGGTTGGTGTCTCTGAGACTGCAGACATATGTGAAGATGGACTTGTGATTGTCCTTAGTGGATGTGCCCAATTTGTACTCATAGTTATTTATTTTACATTTGTTTACCGGAAAGGTCCGACTGAACACAGGTCCATTTTCAGCAGAGGCCTGGGGAGAAAAGCTCCAAACATAATACATAAAATCATAACATAATAAATTAAATTAGTTATGATATAATACATTAAATCAGAGAGAATTCAAATATAAACATGACATAGATTAAAGGCATTATGTTGTAAAACAATAAAATAAATAAAATAAAATTCCCAAGATGTCACATAGCAACAGGAATAGAAATATAAACAATCTGTATGTAGTTTCTTGTAGAGTATTATAACATAATAAGTGTATCTTGCAATAGTGCTGTTGAAAACAGCTAAAGAAATCAATGAATATTAATGGGATTCACATACATATTCTAGTTTTGCTATCAACAGATTTAGTGCATTAACCCATTTTGCAGGTCTTTGTATGTATGAGCCTTGCAACTCAACATTGTTGTATGGATAGGATATGTACAATACTTTAAATTTGAAGCTGGTGTGGAAAACGTTGCAGCTAATATGGAATGATGGTTAGTGGATGGGATGAAACAGAGAAACAGACATGTTGTGTAAAGTAAGATTCCAGTTAAGCTATATGATACTATTAGGAAGATGAGGGATTAGTAGTGCGTATTGGTAAAGAGTAAAGATAGGATGTACAGTAGGTATTTTATACTTGGATGTCACAGGAGCATAGCTAGGCATCAGTAAAGTGGGTTTTGAGGAGCTTTTTAAATTGTGGGGTAGAGCTAATGGAAGTCAGGTGGCTAGGTAGTGTATTCCAGGCTTTGGAGATAGAATACCTGTAGAGATATTTCCCTGCATCGTTGTTATGTCTGGTGATATTTAGGTGGTTTTGGTGGCATTACAGTAATCCACCTGTGACCTAATAGGCTTGTTCAGACAAAGGTTAACATGCCGCCCACTTAGTACCTGCTCCTACTTTGCCCTGTACAACCAATATAGCATCACATTATGTGCTTTGGCATTGCTGCTGTCCAGCAAAGGGGTTTTCTCTACTTTGGTGGAGACAGGTTTTACAAGTACAGTATTGCTGAGGCCATACAGCTGTGTAGGTGGTCATATATCTGTTTGTAGTAGGCATGGACACAGAGTCAGAACACAGTTGGCTACCTCTACAATTTCAACATGATACTTATGCTTATTATACTACCCATGTCTGTGTACTCATGCTTATTATACTACCCGTTGTGGTGTACTCAAGCTTATTATACTACCCATGTCTGCGTACTCATGCTTATTATACTACCCGTGTCGGTGTACTCATGCTTATTATACTACCCGTGTCTGTGTACTCATGCTTATTATACTACCCATGTCTGTGTCAGGGCAATAACACCACCAGTAGCTGTAGAGGTGTAACTCTGTTGGATGCGCAGATACTAAGGTTACACACGTGTACAACAGGTTTACCTTTATCTCATTGAAAGCCGTATGTGCGACGTGCAAAAGGTCGTAAATACAGCTGCAAAAAAATACAATGCCGATTCACCATGTGTTTGAATGGCAAATAAGCAAATGCTTTTTTTCCATTCAAACACATGGATCAAATGTCGAAAATGGATTTCCTGAAAACCATTTTCAACATTTGATCCTTCAATGTTGTCTGTATTACGGTTCGCAGAAATGACTATTCGCATATATGCCACTCACTCATTCAAAGGTAAACCATACAACATGTACAGCTTATTCATCTGATGTTTTGCATCCCATGTCAGTCGTTATGAGGCAGCCAGGTACACCTACCCATTATACATATGCACAGGTAATGCCTGCTATACATTTCTGCTCTGTGTGAGTATGGCACATTGTATTGACAGTCTTGCTGCTCAGTCAGTCATGTCAACCTGTTAGGGCAGAACATCTGTAGGACAATGCACATACATGGTGGGCCATGGGCCACAATTAGTGACACTTTCTTCATATTGTTGTAACACACATATGTCATTTGATAGTGCAGTAGCCTTTGCATTCACAGACATACCCTGGGGGATGTCTGATGCTCATATGGCAGGCAGAGAGACAAAAGGCTAGGTATGTGCTAGTGATGGTAGGAACTGTTAATGTTGTGAGTATGACTGGTTTGGGGACAGAGATAGCTGATATGCTGGACAGAGGAAAGGTGGATATACTGTGTGTGCCAGAGACCAGATGAAAGAGATGTACATCTGTGTGTATCAGAGTCAGGTACAAATAGGTCTATCATGGTGTGTATGGGAGGGGAAATGGTGTAGGGGTTAACCTGAAGGAACATTATGCCAAGAGTGTTTGTGGAGGTGATGAGTGTCTGGTAGAGTGATGTTCAGGAGGATGGGAAATGATTGTATAATGTTGACAGTTGTTAGTGCATGTGCTCCACTAATTGCATGTGTGATGGATGAGACAGATGTACTTTGGTGTGGTTGGATGAAATGGTGATGCAGGTACCCAAGGGTGAGTGACTGGGGACAGAGGTGATGCAGAAGTGATGTGTAGGTATGGTGTTAAGCAAAGGAATGCTGAAGGTGAGCTGGTGGTGGACTTTGCAACAGAGGTTGGATATGGGGTGTGGTGAATACATAGTTTTACAAGACCAGGGGGCATAGGGTGACATACAACAGTGGAGGACGATGCACACAGGTGGATTATCTCCTATGCAGGTGGGCCTGTTTGAAGGGGATTGGTAACTGTAAAGTGGTGAAAGGGGAAAGTGTACTTAGGCAGCATGGAAGGCTGGTCTGTGGGATGACATTGGTGATCAAGAAGAGGTGAGGAGTGTGAGGGCAGTACCCTGGATCAAATGATGGATACTGAGAAAAGGTGATTGTGAGGTTGAGTTCAGGAAAGTGTTAAGACAGGCAGTGGGTGGCAGTGAAGAGTTAGCAAATATCTGGGTAACTACATCCGAGATAGTAAGGGAGATGAGTAGAACTGGGCTTGGTGTGACATCTGCACAGAGGAAGGACAAGGAGACCTGGTGGTGACATGAGGAAGTACATGGAAGTATACAGAGAAAGAGGTTAGCCAAGGAGTAGTGGGATTGTCAGACAGATGAAGAAAGTGGACAGGTGTATAGGGAGATGGGTTGCATGGCAAAGAGAGTTGTAGCAAAAGCTGAGGATGTGGCATCTGAAGGGTTGTATGTAAGGTGGACACCAAGGATGGAGACTAGGACCTGCACCAATTGGCTTGACAGAGGCATGTAGCTAGGAAGGATGTGCAGCAGATAAGGCTGAGAAAGGATAATGGTGGAAGTGAACTCACTAGTGAGGAGAGTGTGTCAAGCAGGTGGAAACAGGAACAGGACTCTGATGGGCTGTTGAATGAAGAGAATGACAGAGTGAGAAGGTTGGATGATGTGGTATGGTGAATCAGGATGTGCAACAGATAATCAAGGGGGAAGTAAGGATAGCTATGAAGATGTTTAAAAATGGAAAGGCTATTGGTCCTGATGACATACCTGTGGAAGCATGGATGTATTTAGGACAAATGGCAGTGGGCTTGTTAACCAGAATTGTTTACTGTAATCTAGGAAAGTGAGAGTATGCGTGAGGAGTGGATAAAATGTGTTTGGGTACTAATTATGGGAATAAAGATTGTGTACAGAGCTGTAGTAACTACAGAGGGATAACACTGATCAGTCACAGCATGAGGTAATATTAAAAGGTGGTGGAAGCTAGACTAAGAAGGCAGGTGATGGTTACTGATCAGCAACATGGTTTCATGCCAAGAAAGAGCAGTACAGATGCGATGTTTACTCAGAGTGTTGATGGGACATATAGAAAAGGTCGGATGTAGTTGTGTTGTGTCTTTATGGACTTAGAGACAGCATATGTCAGGACACCTAGAGAGGAGTTGTGGTATTGTATGAGGTGGTCAGGAGTGGCAGACGAATCTGTAAGAATGCCACAGGATATGTACAAGGCTATTGTGACAGCAGTGTGTTCTACATCGGGACTGACAGATGTGTTTAAGGTGGAGGTGGGAGTACATCAGGGATCACATATGAGCCCTTTCTTATTTGCAGTGGCGATGGGCAGGTTGACAGACATGATCAGACAGAAGCCCCCCTAGACTGTGCTGTTTGCAGATGACATTGTGGTCTGTAGTGAGAGTAGGGAACAGGTTGAGGAGACCCTGAAGAAGTGGAGGTATGGTTTAGAGGAGGAGGAGGAATGATGGTCAGCAGGACTAAGATGGAATATATGTGTGTGAATGTGAGGAAGGATGAAGGAATGGTGAGGATGCAGGGAGTACAGTTTTAAAAGGTGGATAGGTGTAAATACTTGGGAACAACAATTCAGAGTAATGGTGAGTGTGGGGGAAAGGTGAATACATGAGTACGGGCAGGACGTGTGTGGTGGGAAAGAGTGTCATTTGTGACAGACATATACCATTAAGAGTGATAGGGAAGGTCTACAAGAGGGTAGTGAGACCAGCTATGTTATATGGGTTGGAGACATTGGCAATGAAAAAAGAGGCACAAGTCAGAGATGGACGTAGCAGCGTTACTGATGGTAGGATTTGTACTGGGTGTGGCCTAGCAGTGTCACAGTTAGTATTGTGCAACATACACTCCAGTAGTGGTCATATGTGAACCATTCTTTCCTAGGGTGACTCAGGGCCCTGAGATGTGTTCTATGTCACTGCAGGCAGACACAGTTTCTATGGCCATAGGTTTTGCTCAGCAATGTATCAGTACAGCATGTATTGTTGAGATATAATATTGTTTGAACTTCCTATTTTCCAAATTTACATTCCCTCTACTACATTCCATTACCGGCTTAATTGTTTGACATAGCTATGTTTATTGTTAATTTGCTTTCAGTTCAGTTGGTATACTCCATCTGTCTCAGTGTGTGTGTGTGTGTGTGTGTGTGTGTGTGTGTGTGTGTGTGTCTGCTTCTTTGTGTGTCTGTCTGTCTCACTCTCTCTCAAGGATGTAGGGTATACATCTGTTTTGCATAGGCAGCAGTTTGCCTTTTGTAGGTAATGCTCATGAGCAGCTGATGGCCTGTGCACCAATTGAAGTCACCCCACTTGCTAATTGCATGTGGAACAGCTCATTCCCATACCAAATAGCATGAAAACACACTCCTATAACAGAGTACTTCATGTGGAAACACACTCCTATAACAGAGTACTTCATGTGGAAACACACTCCTATAACAGAGTACTTCATGTGGAAACACACTCCTATAACAGAGTACTTCATGTGGAAACACACTCCTATAACAGAGTACTTCATGTGGAAACACACACCTATAACAGAGTACTTCATGTGGAAACACACTCCTATAACAGAGTACTTCATGTGGAAACACACTCCTATAACAGAGTACTTCATGTGGAAACACACTCTATAACAGAGTACTTCATGTGGAAACACACTCCTATAACAGAGTACTTCATGTGGAAACACACTCCTATAACAGAGTACTTCATGTGGAAACACACTCCTATAACAGAGTACTTCATGTGGAAACACACTCCTATAACAGAGTACTTCATGTGGAAACACACTCCTATAACAGAGTACTTCATGTGGAAACACACTCCTATAACAGAGTACTTCATGTGGAAACACACTCCTATAACAGAGTACTTCATGTGAAACACACTCCTATAACAGAGTACTTCATGTGGAAACACACTCCTATAACAGAGTACTTCATGTGGAAACACACTCCTATAACAGAGTACTTCATGTGGGCATTGCCTCTTTCCTTGCCTGTAAGGAGTACTTCATGGAAGTGTGTGATGAACAGCATCACAGAGTATAGTTGGGAATATCTCTTACAACAAACACTGTGGAGACAGCCCAACAAATTGAGGGAGAATGTTCCAGACATAGGGAGATAATGTAAGTATTGCTATTATACATTTGAAGCAATGCTAGTTTGACAGGGTTTGTGTGGCTATGGCTGCTCTGCATGAATTTAAGCCTGATAGTGTTATGTGGTTGACATAACTATCAACTGTAGGGCTATCCACAGACTGGCCAGAGTTTGGACTCTTATATTTGGTGTCTTACATACATATTTTTTGGCCTTAGAAATTCAGTAGCGTACTCTGAGGATTGCAGTCAGTAAATGGTAACATCCATGTGTGTTTTTGTCTTCATATCCCTCAGAGGAGATATGTTACAACAACCCAGTTATACCAGCAACTTTCTCAGTTCATGATAGCAATATGTCAATAATGCCCCTGTGTTTGTGCCTCTGCCCCCAAATATGTCAGGCTTTGTCCAGATGTCATGCTGTAAGAAGTGGGCAGGTATAGTGTATCATTATATAGTGACTTAATTCCAGATATCATCCCAGTGATGTATCAGACTGCCAGATGTCATGTGTAGAAGGCCTTATATATGAGGACAAAGCCTGGACATTCTGTGGGATCCTATACAGTTGAGAGGACTGTGCATTTCTGGCGATTGTTGACAGACTGTTAGGATTGTGTAGCAGTGTAATGTGAATGTGTTATTTGGCCTGTGTAGGGGGGGTAGATGTAAGCGTTGAGGGTCAGCTGTATATGCTTGTAGGGGAGACATGTCCCATACCACAGTCAGGTGTCAGAATACACTGTGAATTGAGCCAGTATATATAGGGGTAGTGTGTGAGTGGCAAACATGCTGATGATTTTGTTCACACAGTCCATATACTCTACTGTTCCTGTAGCTTGCCAGTATGTCACTTTGAATGTGGTGAGATTGGTTCTGGGTATGCACTTTCATGCTGGTGTCTGTTGGTCAGTACTATTACGTCCCTGTAGTGCCTGATGTATTTGCAATTACATGTGTACTCCCCATAACAAAACTGAGTTTGTGTTGTGTAAGTCTGCATGAAGTTTAAACAGTACTTGGTGACATGCCTGGCAACTCACTGTAGTTTCCCTACTGTGATGTTATGCCCTGACATTTATCAGATGTACTGTTGCCTGGCCCCATATGTATTGTGTATGTCTGACACATCTGTGGGATGATGTGAGGATTTATGTCAGTGGGTAATGGGGAGTAATTTGGTTTTGGACTTGGGCTATTCCAGTCAATGTATGGTACAACAGACAGGAGGGTGTTACTGCATCAACTGTGTCACCTTATCTACTCCAGTATTTGGGATATGTTGCCAGTTTCATGGCTTAACACCCCTCCCCTTGGTCAGGCTTGGTCAAGATTTGTTGCACTAAGGGGTTCTGAGCATACCTCTCGACTGGCCAGATTATTTCAGACTGTCGAGGTTTATTGCTCGTATTTTTGGTTTGTTCCACAGAATCATTATTTTCATTTCTGTGGTAAATCACTGTGATGTCACTGTGATGATGTCAGGATTTCTATCTGTAAATTATGACATACATTTCAGTTTCAGAACTCACATCCTTCTGAACATGTATGCTGACACAAACCCTGTTATTGTAGCAACATTCTACATTTATAACTGTAGTATGTACATTATGACCCTGTCCTTGAACCATCGTCCCCTCATTTTGACAGCCTTTGTCCAGGCTTATTGCACCAAGAGGTGTAGAGGTATGGTGCTGGGTATGACTCCACTACATGTTATAGGCATATATACGTATTTCTTTTAGATATATCTATACTGAGATATGTGCTTTCTGTGGGAGGTTGGGTGCTGAGCTGGCAACACGACACTGTAAAACTCCACTGCCAATCATGAGTGGACAGGTGATCCACTGTGGTGACCCCTAACCAGGAAAAAGCTGAAAGAAGAAGAAAAAGAAGATATCTATACTGAGATATATACACACACACACACACACATATATATATATATCTATATTCCTTTTTTATATTTATACATATATTTATATAACAATATATATGTATACATTCTATACATATTTGTTTTATATGTATAGCTCCATATATCTGATGTATATACTTTTTAATATTTATCTATTACCATACACATCTATATGTGTATGTTTATATATACTAAACATGACTGATTACACAGTGTTCGTTCCCTACTATTCTATACCTGTACTGAATGATATATTTGAAAAAACAGCATTCATTATTATAGTTTAGATGGTATAGTGATAAATTGCTCAGACTATAGTGTATAGAGTCATGGGTTCAAGACTTGGCAGGGCTGATTATTTTGTTGCTGGGCAGAACAGTGGCTGATGGAGATATGGTGATTAAGGTAGCTTACGCAGTTGTAAACCAGTTTGCATGGGTTTTCATGATGGCAAGCAATGCCAACATATGGTAAAACAGGAAACTGCTCAATTTTTGTAGGCATTGCACATAACATTGCGCAAAATCACTTACTGCTGCTTACTCCCGCTTACCCTCATGCTAATTTCTTTAAAAGAAAAGAAAAAAGGGGTGATAGGAAAGTGGTGAAAAAGGGGGCATGCAGAGGGAAAACAATATGAAAGATAGCTAGGGATGTGCAGGACAGGTGTAGGGAAGTTCCATAGATACCCATTTCTGATACAGCAACAGCTGTGCATTTGTACAGAATTTGGAGGTGAATCTGGACACTCAACCCCCTGAGAGAGGGGTGAGGACAACAGTAATTTGTTGTTAAGGCAATTAGACAAAATTAGATGTGGACATGTGTGTAAAATGTGCAGCTATATATGGGGAGACTTTTTTTCGTGGGAACAGATTCCCCTTTTTTTCTTTTTTTTAATAACATGAGGGTGGGATGTTGGGGAAGGATAGTAGGTAGGTAGGTTGGGTAGGAAGACAGACAAGACAGCAGACAAGTGTGTTATATGACATGGGGGGTAAACACCTTGGACGGGGAGGGTGGTTAGGAATTGGATACCCATGAGCCCTCAAATGGATACAGTGGGACTGAGGTCCCCAACCATGGGCAGTCACCACTGCACCTTCCTGGCCCCAAAGGTGGCTGTGTTGGGAGCTGAGCAGGAGGGGCAGGCTGACCGGAAAGATGTGCCACGTGACCCTAAAGCTGGAGTAGCTGATCTCTGAACTCCTTTCAAAGCTCGCTATGCACCAATCCCTGACCTGATTACAGGTGACGGTGTCCTGTCCACGCCTGCTCCTGAGGGGGGGATGTGCCTTATTTCTTAGGTGGTTCCTCCCAAAGGTGGTGCAGGACCAGCAGATGAGGAGGTCCCAGGTTATGCTAGGGCCTGGTGCCATGGCCAGTTGAGGCAGGACAGGTGGATCCACTGAGATCGGCCTTCTCAGACGTGCCATGGTATTAAGGTTTTACAACATATGTTGGTTAATCATGAACAACACATTCCAGGATTAGTTATAACAGCATGCATAAGTGCTCCCATTAACCCAAAATAACAGATTTCAAATAGTTGCATAGCAAACAGAACACATGCATATATGGAACCACAGTTGATATTATAACAGCATGCAGGTTACATTAGCAGCAGGCCACCAGTGATAGTATTTGAATAGGGAACATTAATAATCAAATGTTTAAATATTTGTAGAACAATAGGACACTTGTCCCAACAGTAGGTTTTGTGAAGAACATACCCGTTAATTTATGTGTTTAGATTATTGGTGCAGATAGGGTGGGAGAGAGAGAGAGAGATGTCAATTAACAACTGTATAGGCTTCAATTTCTCACAACTTTAATGATCATTGCTCTGATCATTACTCTTCAGGTATTACCTTACTTTACATTGACCAATGGCCTTGGGTTGGGCAGAGATATGTTTGTACACAGTGTATAATTACAGCTTTCTTAAAGCTCATTTATACCTTTTCTTACCTGGCAGACCTGTGGAGGAAATTACTGTTAATGCTACCTGTCTGTTTCTACCCATATTCACATAGTCAAGGTTACATATGTGCACTCATACTGTGTGTGTGTGTGTGTGTGTGTGTGTGTGTATGCGCGCTACTGCCATACTCCACCTTGATTTCTATCGGTCACCCTGGGTTTTGGCAGCAGTGACCACTAGCTGTGACAGTGTGACACTTGAGGGACATTTCTTGTAGGAGACTACTTGGTGTATGTACTTATCTTGCTGTCATTTGCAGCCTTGGGGTTGGACAGTGGGTGTTGTACACAGTGTATAATTACAGCCTTCTTACAGCTCATTTATACCTTTTCTTACCTGGCAGACCTGTGGAAGAAATTTCTGTTAGCATTACCTGATTGTTTCTACACATATTCATATATTCTTGGGTGAGATTATGCATACAGTTTAATACCAGTCCCGGGATTTGAACCATGCCTGTTTGTGCAAAAAGGTACAACAAGGTTATGTTTCATTACAATGAGCTACTGAAGAACTGCTGTTTCTTTTTTGACTGTTTTCTGTATAATAATATCTTGTTTGGACAATCTGCTTTGTAATTCTGACATTCATACATGACAGATAGTTTATTGTACTGTGTATTCATACCTTCACGTATTAAAGTATGGAAAACAATGGTTAACATAACATTACTATTCTGGGATCAGATCTTGGTGCATGGAACATTTCTTATAGTTAATCAGTTTTACAACTCCACAATCTTTGTCAGATGAGCCTCAATTAATTAATGTTGTCAGAGCCATAGTTTCCCTGCAGAACTGGTATACATTCAGATTCATACTGCCACATTGCAAAGTAAACACAACAGATTGGGGTTTTGATTTTTATTGAGATGTACTGACACTTTATTGATATATATCCTGCACTTCAGTATTACTCTGCTAATGTCTCACTTATTCAGTACAAACAATACACATTTCTAACTACTGTCAGCCTTTCTATTTATTTTCCCTGACTACTGCAAGTTAGATTTGTACTCACCAGCCTTGTGAAGTAGCCTTAGCAGCCTGCTGGCATGGGCAGCCATATTCACAGCCTTCATCTACAGCTGTACAGGAGATAGAGAAACATTTATGCATAACTATCCATCTCATACTTAGGCTGGACTTTGTTACACAATAATTGATACTGATACTTACACACTGCTGGGATATTCTGTACCCAAGTGTCTTCAATCCACTGGTCCAAGAGGTCCCTCTTCCTATGCTTCAGGTCAGCATAATGGTGCCGGACCTGATCACCAGTCTGAGCAATACCAGCAGCACTGGTGAGGTCACGTGCGAGATAGTCCCAGGTCTCCGCTTTGTATTGGGAGCCTTGGTACTGGTCCTGCAGCAGACTCCCTTCATGGTGTTTTACAAGGAGTCCAACCATGACCCTGGACTCCTGAATGCCCCAACACTCTACACGAAAGTGCACACTTTCACCAACACCAGCCACAGGGCCTGCAGTGATCAGCTACAACTGGTTATGGTTGTATTCCTGCCTGTGGAGTTTAAATAGGGCTGGATTCCCACCCTTTGCCCTGATAGGCCGAGTTTGAATATGCTGAGCTAAGCTAAGCAATGTGCAAACCCGCTTAGCACAGATAAGCATTGCTTAAAGGAGTAGATGCTAAGCACTTCTTACCAGTACGCAAATTTACTTAGCTATGCAATTATTGTTAAGCATACAAATTTCAGCAATGCTTACTCCAGCTAAACATAGTAGAGCACAATTTAGCATTGTTCAGCTTTCATTTTATGGACCATCAGGATTGTGAGGTTGATTCCTTCTTAATGACATCTTATGATATGTATGTTTCCCTTCCATAACACCTCCCATGTGCTTTCATTACATTATATTCTTTTGTGGCTATACTGTATGGAACAGTTGTGTTTATATAGGGGTTTCACATCTGTACTACACTGACACCTCACATTTGGACCTGCTACACTACCCTGGTTGACAAGTATATATTATTCACTACCTATTTATGAAAAAGATACTTTTAGTGCAGTTTTCACATATAAACATTAATGCACTGCACTGGGGGTCAAACTGTGAATGACTGAATACTAAGGAAAAGCTTTAACCACTACACTATTTCACTTTGACTATTGAGGCTGTATATTTCTATTTAGCTCCTTCAGATGTTTAAGCTATGCTATACATAGCTGCGAGACATGCACACCCGCTGAGCTACACTTAAACTTTAGTTGGGATGGAAAAAAATTGTTTAATTTGTATTAGTTTAAGGATGTGCACAAAGCTAACAGTCATACCTCTCCACCTCTGACAGCATACAGTGTAGATGAAGCCTAACATGATGGGAGGTCAAAGAGGATGAATTTTAAATATTGCTCTTTCAAACCTGGGAAGTTGATGACTAATAGGTTTTGCATTAGCATGACTTACTTGGAGGATGTAGGGGTCTTACACTCATATGTTTGCCATTATTTAATGACTTTGAGCCTCATCTCTTTGCCAGGACACAAATCTGGACATTCTGCAGATATCTGTTCAGTTGGGGGTATGCTGACAGTGTCTGCGGACAGCATTTTTCTTTTCAAAGTGCCGTACGGCACTTCCCGAATGCAGGGGGTGTGTTTACTATGCAAGCAATGCTCAGACATACCCCCTGCACTCATTCATGGATCGTGCCCATGCAGGTTATACAGCAGGTGCACTGCTGTGCTGCTCTGGCATGATCTGCTCCGTACAGGAATAGCACTATTCCTGCATGGGGTTTAATGAATCCCAGGGTTTGTGACAAGCAGACCTCTGCTGCTTCAGTAAAAAATCCTGACTGTGCAAACAAAGTGGTATTCTGAAAGCTTTTGGATCAAATTCCAGTGAAAATGTTCATGCATATACCACATTCCTGTGTTATTATAGTTCTTTGTATAGTCTTTAACGTATGTAAGGAGAAATAATTTATTTTCAGTTTTCAAATAAACATTTAATTCAGTACAAGAAATGAGTACTGCAAATTACAGTCTGCATGTATCTTAGTTACTTCTTCTGTCACAGACCCAGACTTCACCTTTTTGTACTTGTCTTCTAACATACTTCTCTACTGTAGTTTGTTTTTATTTATAATTATGACACACATTAGAATATTACAAAACCTAAGAACCCTAGTTCAAACTGCCTCACCAGCACAGCTGGTAATATAGCTGGGCCAGATTCCCAGTATTTGTAACAACTCATTTCACTTGTTAGATGAGGCACTTGTATTTGGCATGCGTTGCATGTATGCATGCGTGTGTTGCTTATATGTATATAGCATCAGATGCCCAAGTGCTCTACACATACATTTTTCCTGTATTATGACATGGAAGTCCGCAGTACATGCAGGTGACAAGTTATGCCTTCTGGGTCAGAATTTTGCTGTACAAGTCAGATGAGAACAGAGATGTATAGCTCAGATTTCATGAAACAATCTGCCTCAAGCTGAAAGTCCTTTAGAAATTCACAACTGACGTTGACTTTTTTACAAAACTAAAATCTGGTAGAAAATGTGAAACAAGTATCTCTTCCTCTGCAAAGGCTGTTAAATTATTTAGTGGCAAATTTGTTTAAGGTGGTTGGAAAAATGTGGTAGTATCAGATCACAGAGAAAAACATTGCCATAAATATTGCATTTTGAACGCTGGAAACAGATTTGTGCTACCCTTCCCCTCGCTGTTCAGACCCTGCTGTATTCTCATTTCTGTGCTAATGGGAAAGCTGACAATTAATGGAAGTTCAAAGCTGAG
Organism: Protopterus annectens; assembly: GCF_019279795.1. Classification (NCBI taxonomy): domain Eukaryota; kingdom Metazoa; phylum Chordata; order Ceratodontiformes; family Protopteridae; genus Protopterus; species Protopterus annectens. The sequence continues at coordinate 994,642,640 of NC_056737.1, read as the reverse complement.
TTAGTGCTTCTTTGGAAGAAGTTAATGACAAAAAAGAGGAGACAGAGCCTAATTGTACACTACTATTCCTCTCTATTGCCATCCTGCTCCTTCAAGTGAATCCAAGGTGAATCATCTCTCTGGTAATGCTATCAAGCTGTATGCAGGACTAGGTGTTATAACAGAAACTCTCTCTTGCAGCCTTTGAATCAAAATTTGCAAGTCAGAAATCAAGAGATTCAGCAGCATATTCCTTGAGGGATGAAGTGTGTAACTGACCAACTTATGGTTTGATTTCAAGCTTGCCGAGTATGGGAGGTCATTCACTAAGGTCAGGAATGGAATGGGTGGGAAGGTAAATAAGGATATGATGAAAACAAATCTGATTCCTGAATGTATTTACTGCATGAAAAGAAGACATGGTGGGCAGAATTTCTAACACTTTCAAAAACTATTTGCTAAAGAAGTTAAAATGAAATACCAGCTATACTTAATGGAACTTCCCCATCATGTGACCTGATTCTACTTCCTGTACGCATACAATAGGCATACAATAGCATCTTCGCTTGTTTAGTCGCAGTTCAGTAAAACAGGCTACATCTGCACGTACCTGCACAGAAATGTCTAATTACTCTATATGCTGTACTTTTATCAGATTTAATATTATGCACAGACTCAGAGGATGGCTTATATAATACAACTATGTTATGTTTAATATATGCTCAGTTATTTCCCTAAATTTAGTACATGCTTTTCTATGATCTCTATTGCTTGCTGTTCTGTGCCTGTCTAAACAGGCTCTTTTAAGATCAGTCTACTCTTCTTATTAATAAATATCAAATAAATAAAATTAATGAAAAGCAGATGATTTTTACTGAAACTTAACAAAAAACTACAAGAGAAAACATGTAACTATACAATAGCAAATAACATCCACTGTCAAGATACATGCATGTTAACATTATCTGACAATAATTAAAGTAATCCTGTGTATACCTGCACACGTAACAGCTTGAAAATTTATAAAGTAGTAAAAAAATAAAAAAATATCCCTCCTTTCAACACTGATCATTTAAATATGTAAAACACCTGTGCCTATATTGTCCCAGGTTATTTAGTTTTCTGGTAAAACTTCCTTACCTTACATCACTCAGTGCATACCTTTACCTTTTGCTCTGCAATCTCTTCTGCAAACATATAGTAGGACCGGATATTACTTTTCTTTATTTCCCATGGCATTCATGACAACTCCCCCTTTCATGCTTTAGCTACAAAGCTTCTATCCAATATTTTAAAATTTAACTTAGATTGTGATAAACCGAAACATTCCAAAAATGCAACCATTAAAATAATGCAAGTCATTTTACTTGCCAGCACTGTCTGAAAAGGTAAAGCCTGATAGTTTTCATTTATCCTTTCAGTATTATTATTTTCAAAATTAAATTACTGAAAGAAAGTCTCTATTTCTCAAGAAGTTGATAGAGTCAGTATTACGATCTAAAAAATGTAATAAGTGAATTCTGCTGATTTGCTTCACCTTCACCAAAGTTGGCAGTGATTGCTGGTCAAGTAAGTGGATGACCGACACCTTTTTCAAGCCTTCAGCCTTTGTTAGACTCAGGAGCATGTGCAGATATGGCATAAGGTACAGCCCACTGCTATTACCACAACCATTATCAATGTTAATATCTCTGATTAGGTTCAGTGGGTAAAGCGTGAACTTTACCTGGGTTTTTACAAGCTGTAGTCCTCTGGTTTATATTATACTGTGTGCAACAGCAGCCTTTCTTACAATATATAGTCCACCAGTCTTCGTGGAAATGCATATCCTATCAACATCCATTACTTTATCTGTCCCGCCAACTTTTATCACCATGCATACCAGGACCACCACAAATTGTTACAATACACGTCCATCATACCTCTTATCTTCTTAGTGGAAGTAATCTGCATAAAGCCTAAAATAATGAGGGGGGACCCCAAAATAGGGCTGATTTTAAATATTGCTTTTATAAACCTAGGAAGTTGCTAGAATAGCAGGATTTGTGTTACCATACATTTTCTGAAGCCTGAAACTCAAATTTAACCTATTTAGTGACTTCAATCCTCTGTGATTTGACAGAAAAACAAAAATTTTATGAGGAATAGAACAAAAATATAAAACTAAAATCTGGACAGTTGAGAGTTATGCAGCTCATTTGTTCAAATATGAGCCCCACCACCACCACACTTTTGTTTACAATATGCATCTCAGTAGTTCTTGTTGCAAGTGTACACCTTACCAGCCTTTGTTGCACTGTGTAAACCACCTTCCATTCTTAATACCCATACCTCAAAAGCCTAGGTAGCACTGTGTAACCCACCATCCATTGTTACAACACATAGCTCACCAGCCTTGTAGCACTGTGTAACCCACCATCCATTGTTGCAACACATAGCTCACCAGCATTGTAGCACTGTGTAACCCACCATCCATTGTTACAACACATACCTCAGCAGCCTTTGCTACACTGTGCAACCCACTGTGAAGAAATTAGACACTGTCATCTGTGCTAGCATGTCTGGTTGAAGTTTTTTGCGCATGATTTTAGATCAACCTCTGTATTATATACCAGCATGTCTAGCTATGATATTGTAAGTATGTTCTTACATGTTGATTTATAATCTGGTTGGAAAGAATATTTGAACTCTTTAACAGTGTTCTTTTACATCTCTATCTGTGCATATTTGTGAGGAAGATTCTAACGGCAGTCTGTGTCAGAATCAGCTGATCTGCAGAAGATGTCATCGGAATCTTGACAGTTGCTATGTGCTACTGTCAGGCTGAAAGACAGGAAGGAACTTTAGTAAACATCTGTTGGTTGATTTTCAAAATATGAAATAAAAATTAGAACTGAAATAGCTGTGACAGGCTTGTCTATAAAAGAGCCTGCTGAAGATAATTGAAGTCAGTTGTTGTCAGTTACACTTCTTAGTTAACACCTAGTTACAGCTGCAGTTGCCAGTTGTTCACAATTGTACTGTGCAGTGGATACACAAAATGACTCACTAAAAACTGTAAGCCCGCCATTGCTCTTTATAATAATTTAGTTTAGATCAGGGACAGTGTTATTTAGTCAGTTAGGAAACTGATTAGAGTTTTTCTAAATGTTGGATTTCCATCCTTCAGTATAAATTTCATTTTCCTAGTATTTGAGTTCTGTTTTTATTGGAATTACTGTTTAATATTTTTAACCATTTTGCTCAGTGTTAAATATTTTTGTACTGGTCAATCCATGTTTTCTTTAGTGATTTGAGAGTGCTTATACCTGCTTTAATAACTTCCCAGGCCACTGAAAACCTGGTTGTTTTAGGTCATTTGCTACTATTTGTTTCAATATCTAATTTTTAATAATTGGACACCTCTTTGAAAGGGCATGTGACACTCTGGTTTATAGCCACAGGTTACCATATTATTTTGGGCAAGGGACACAGCTGGAAATTTGTGTTAGGCTTTCCCAGAAATGTTTGGATGTGTGAGATTTAATTTCTTTAAGAGTGAGTGTATCAGAGGTCTTATACTGGGACACATTGCTCTGAAGAATGCAATAAGAAGTTATATTTGGAGTGGACAGAAGTTTACAGTCCAGTCCCAGGTTATAGAGCATGTTCCTGTTGTGCTCTTAGGGGAAATTGGAAAATATTGCTCCTGTTTAAGTGACAGTCTGATATTGGCATCAGTAGCAAGACTTGAAGCTCCTTAGCTAATAAGCCAGGGTAGTAGGGGGTGTCACATTATTGTTGGCAGTTTGGTGGATATTATCCAGACATCACATCTACCATCCATTATTATAACAATTACTCCACCAGCCATGGTAGCACTGTGTAACCCACCACCCAGTGTTAGACCACATATCCCACCAGCTTTTTCTGTACTGTGTAACCCACATCCCATTGTAACAGCATACCTCACCAACCATGGCAGCACTATGTAATGACCCTTCCATTGTTACAACACTTACCTCACCAAGCCTTGGTAGCACTGTGTAACCTACCACTCATTATTACAACACATATCCCAGAAGCCTTTTCAAAACTGTGTAACACACCAGTTACTGTTACAACACATACCTCACCAGCCTCAGTAGAACTGTATAACCCACCATCCATTGCTACAACGTATACCTCACCAAACTTTGCTGCACATTGTAAGTCACAATCCACTGATGCAACACATACCTCACCAGCACATTGTAACCCACCATCGATTGTTACACAACATACCTCACAAGCTTTAGTAGCACTGTGTAAACCACCATTAATTTTTACAACATATACCTTACCAGCCTTGGTATAATTATGTAACCAATCATCCATTGTTACAACACATATCTCCCTAGCATCTGCTACCCTGTGTAATCCACCATCCATTATTATAAAAAAATACCCAACCAGCCATGGCAGCACTGTGTAACCCACCACCCATTGTTACAACACATACCTCACCAGCCTTTTCTGCACTGTGTAAACCACCACCCAATGTTACAACACATACCACACCAGCTAGGGTAGCACTGTGCAATCTGCCATCAGTTGTTACAATACAAATCTCACCTGCCCTGGTAGCACGGTGCAACCCACCATTCATTGTTACAATATTTACCCCACCAGCTTAGTTAGAACTGTGTAAAGCATCAACCATTGTTACAACACATACTGCACTAGCATTTACTGCACTGTGCAACCCAGCATTCATTGTGAAAATACATACCTCACCACCCTTGGTAACACTGTGTATCCTACCATCCATTGCTACAACATATACCTAACCAGCCTTTCCTGCACTGTGTAAGCCATCATCCATTGTTACAACATACATACGGACCACCATTGGTAGCACTGTGAAACCCACAATCCATTGTTGCAACACATACCTCACTAGCCTTGGTAGCACTGTGTAACCCACAATCCATTGTTACAATACACATACCACCAGCCTTGGTGAAACTTTGTAACCCACTATCCATTGTTACAACACATACCTCACTAGCCTTGGTAGCACTGTGTAACCCACAATCCATTGTTACAATACACATACCACCAGCCTTGGTGACACTTTGTAACCCACTATCCATTTTTACAACACATACCACACCAACACTGTGTAACCCACCATTGAACTCCAGAATTAAATGCCACCCCATATAAGCACCATGTCCAATCATAGCCTCACCTTAGGCATTGTGCCCACTGAATGGAACACAGCGACGGTTATCCTACCCCACAAAGCGGGAGCCACCATGGATGCCAGGAACTAATGCCCCATTAGCTTAACAAGTCTGGTCTGCAAGTACATGGCACGTATCATCAAGGAACTTATAAACAAAGACATTGGTAATCTCCAAACTCTGGACCACACCCAGTTTGTGTTTGTAAAAGGCAGATCATGTCTCCTAAATCTGATAGATTTCTTTGAAGCAGTCACCAAAGCTGTAGACGAGGGTAAGGTGGTTCACACAGCCTATCTAGATCTTGCCAAGGCTTTTGACACCATCCTCCACTCTAGAATTATAGATAAACTCACTAAACTAGGTATAAATCCATATGTTACAAGATGGGTTGCCAACTGGCTCATTGACAGAACTCACACTGTGAAAGTAGGAGACTTCAAATCCGACTTCAGACCAGTGACAAGTGGAGTACCACAGGGTTCAGTCCTGGGTCCTCTCCTGTTTGGTATATACCATTCTGAAGTACAGGTTAACACAGAAGGTCTTTGGATAATGAAGTTCACAGATGACTGCAAATTAGGAGCCATAATCAAAATTCCTAATGATGTGGACATCCCACAGAAGGGCCTCACTGAGACAGATGCCTGGTGTCAAATCCATGGCCTCAAGCTCAATGCCAAAAAGTGCATTGTCATCCCCTTTTGTAAAAACTCTGTACCTATGAGCTACCACACACGTGGTAGTCTACTTAATACCCAAAGTGTGATAAGATACCTTAGGGCACAGGTGGACAGTAGTCTATCCTTTGATAATCAGATCACCACAGTAGTCAGGAAATCCATCTACGTGGCACACCTTATCACAAAAGGTTTCTCATCCAGGAAAAAAAAGAGGTCATTGTTCCCTCTACTCATCAGTCATTAGACCCATTATAGAGTACAACGCCCCTTTTGATATGGACCTCACAAGACATCGACAACAACTAGAAAGGCTGCAGAAATACCTCATAAAGAGGATTAATGGCCTCAAACAGACGCCCTATGCAGACCGTCTCGAAAAACTCCAGCTTTACTCCTCAAATATCATCTACTCAGTGGTGCTCTCTGCCTAACATATAAAGCTATGTCAAACCCAGAAGTGTTGGACATGCTCCACTTAAAGAAATCCCAATCCCTCAGAGCTAAACACTCTAGGGACATAAACCTTGTCACAACAATAAACAGAACATGCTGGAGGCATAGATTCCTGTCCCAGTGACTTCCCATACTCTGGAGCAAACTATCTATATCAAACAAAGCTCCTCATTAGCACTCTTCAAGAAAAATCTTAATGATTGGATGGGAAATAGTAAATTCACCCTGGCTATCACCTCTGTGGCTCTGCTCAACAGGGGCACAGCAAAATAATTTTCTTGAGTGGTGAAAGCCAAGGTACCTTTTTGGCTAGGCTTATATAGGCCCTAGGGCCAATAGCCTAGTACCTACCTATGACCTAGGAACCTATGATTGTTAAAACACATGCCTCAACAGCCTTGGTAGCACTGTTTAACCCAACACCCATTGCACCAACACATACATTACCAAACTTTGTTGCACTTTGTAATCCACTATCTATTGTTTCAACACATAGCTCACCACCCATAGTAGCACTGTGTAACCCACCATCCCTTGTTACAACACATACATCACCAAACTTTGCTGCACTTTGTAACCCACTATCAAGTGTTAGAACACATACTTCAACACTGTGTTAACCACCATTGATTGTTAAAACACATGCCTCACCTGCCGTGGTAGCACTCTGTAACCCAACACCCATTGTTACAACACATACGTCATCACTTGTGGTAGCACTGTGTACACCACCATCCATTGTAACAAAACATACCTCACCAGACTTGGTAGCTATGTATAACCCACCATCCATTGTTACAACACATACCTCACCGGCATTGGTTACACAGTGTAACCCACCATCCATTGTTACAACACACATACCTCACCAGCCCAGGTAGCACAGTGTAACCCAGCACCCATTGTTACAACACACATCTCACCAGTCTTGGTATCACTGTGTAACCCACCATCCATTGTTACAGCACATACCTCAGCAGCCTTGATTGCACAGTGTAACCCACCATCCATTGTTACAGCACATACCTCAGCAGACTTGATTGCACAGTGTAACCCACCATCCATTATTACAACACATACCTCACCATGCTTGGTAGCACTGTGTAACCCACCATCCATTGTAACAGCACATACCTAACCAGCTTTGGTAGCAATGCGTAACCCATATCCATTGTTTAAACAGATACCTCACCAGACGTGCTAGTACAGTGTGACCCACCATCCATTGTTACAACACACACCTCACCAGCCCAGATAGCACAGTGTAACTCACTACCCATTGCTACAACACATTCCTCACCAGCCTTGGTAACACTGTATAACCCACTACCCATTTTTACAACACACATCTCACCAGCCTTGGTAGCACTGCATAACCCACCATCCATTATTACAGCACATACCTCCCCAGCACAGGTAGGACTGTGTAACCCACCATCCATTGTAACAACACATACCTCACCAGCCTTGGTAGCACTGTGTAATCCACCATCCATTGCTACAACACATACCTCACCAGCCTTGGTAGCACTATATGTAACCCACCATCCTTTGGTACAACAAACACCTCACCAGCCCTGTTAGCACTGTGTACCCACCATCCATTGTTACAACACATACCTCACCAGCCCTGGTAGCACAGCGTAACCCACCATCCATTGTTACAACACACATACATCACCAGCCTTGGTGGCAATGTGAACCCATCCATTGTTACAACACATACCTCACTAGCCTTGGTGGCACTGTGTAACCCACCATCCATTGTTACAACACACATACATCTCCAGCATTGGTAGCACTGTGTAACCCACCACCTATTGTTACAACACACATCTCACCAGCCTTGGTAGCACTGCGTAACCCACCATCCCATGTTACAACACATACCTCACCAGCCTTGGTTGCACTGCGTAAGCCACCCTCCATTCTTACAACACATACCTCACCAGGACAGGTTGGACTGTGTAACCCACCATCCATTGTAACAACACATACCTCACCAGCCTTGGTAGCACTGTGTAATCCACCATCCATTGCTACAAAACAAACCTCACCAGCCTTGGTAGCACTGCGTAACCCATCATCCATTGTTACAACACATACCTCACCAGCCTTGGTAGCACTGTGTAACCCACCATCCATTGTTACAATAGACATACATCACCAGCCTTGATTGCACTGCGTAAGCCACCATCCATTCTTACAACACATACCTCACCAGGACAGGTTGGACTGCATAACCCACCATCCATTGTAACAACACATACCTCACCAGCCTTGGTAGCACTGTGTAATCCACCATCCATTGCTACAACACAAACCTCACCAGCCTTGGTAGCACTGTGTAACCCACCATCCATTGTTACAATAAGCATACATCACCAGCCTTGGTAGCACTGTGTAAATCACCATCCATTGCAACAAAACACACCTCACCAGCCTTGGTAGCCCTGTGTAACCCACCATCCATTGTTACAACACATCACCAGACTTGGTAGCACTGTGTAACCTACTATCCATTGTTACAACACATACCTCACCAGCCTTGGTTGCACAGTGTAACCCCAATCCATTATTACAACACATACCTCACCATGCTTAGTAGCACTGTGTAGCCTACCATTCATTGTAACAACACATGCCTCACCAGCCTTGGTAGCAAATGTGTAACCCACCATCCATTGTTATGACATATACCTCACCAGCCATGGTAGCACTGTGTAACCCACCATCCATTGTTACAAGGCACATACATCGCCAGCCTTGGTAGCATAGTGTAACCCACCACCCATTGTTACAACACATACCTCACCAGCCTTGGTAGCACTGCATAACTCACCATCCATTTTTACAACACACATCTCATCAGCCTTGGTAGCACTGCATAACCCAACATCCATTATTACAACACATACCTCACCAGCACAGGTTGGACTATGTAACCCACCATCCATTGTAACAACACATACCTCACCAGCCTTGGTAGCACTGTGCAATCCACAATCTGTTGCTACAACACATGTCTCGCCAGCCTTTGTAGCACTGTGTAACATACCATCCATTGGTACAACACATACCTCACCAGCATTGGTAGCACTGTGTAACCCACCATCCATTGTTGCAACACATACATCACCAGCCTTGGTAACAATGTATAACCCACCATCCATTGTTATAACATATACCTCACCAGCCATGGTAGAACTGTGTAACCCACCATCCATTGTTACAACACACATACATCACCAGCCATGGCAGCAATGTGTAACCCACCATCCATTGTGACAACACATACCTCACAAGCCTTGGTGGCACTGTGTAACCCACCATCCATTGTTACAACACACATACATCATCAGCTTTGGTAACACTGTGTAACCCACCACCTATTGTTACAACACATACCTCACCAGCCTTGGTAGCACTGTGTAACCCATCACCTATTGTTACAACACATAACTCACCAGCACAAGTAGCACTGTGTAACCCACCATCCGTTGTTACAACACATAGCTCCCCAGGCTTGGTAGCACTGTGTAACCCATCATCCATTTTTACAACACATACCTCAACAGGCTTGGTAGCACTGTGTAACCCACCACCCATTGTTACAACACACATACCTCACCAGCCTTGGTAGCACTGTGTAATCCACCATCCATTGTTACAACATATACCTCACCAGCCTTGGTAACACTGTGCAACCCACTACCCATTTTTACAACACATATCTCACCAGCTTTGGTAGCACTGCATATCCCACCGTCCATTATTACAACAAATTCCTCACCCGCACAGGTTGGACTGTGTAACCCACCATCCATTGTAACAACACATACCTCACCGGCCTTGGTAGCACTGTGTAATCCACCATCTGTTGCTACAACACATACCTTACCAGCCTTGGTAGCACCGTGTAACCCACCATCCTTTGGTACAACACATACCTCACCATTCTTGGTAGCACTGTGTAACCCACCATCCATTGTTATAACACATACCTCACCAGCCATGGTAGCACTGTGTAACCCACCATCCATTGTTACATCAACGAAATGAGTTCTATTGCTTGTATCCTTAGACTGAAAAACTTGGAAAGGTGAACATTGTCCCCCATGGACAACTTCTACCACTGTCCTGGAATTACAAACTGGTAAATGACTAAACTTTATGTTATGGGGCAAACAATGTAAATAACTTTTTGTAATTACAGACTTACTTGCACATGGATATACATAACCACCCTGATTGAGGTGAACAAGGCAGGCCCTTTGCTCTAATATTGATACCCCTCTCAATTACCACTGTTACGATAACAACAATAACAACAATTATTATGAATGTTTAACAATTTTCAATTTTACTTGTGAATTAACGGGGCTAAGAACAAACAGGGATTTCTTGCTCACCAAAGTGCTTAATGAACCAAGGGTGCACTTACTTCAAGATTATGGGGTTACAACAACAGCTTTTTCAACTTTATATAGGTTGGGACATATACCCCTTTATTCTCTTTCTTTTTTCTACTTCTTTTTTCTACTTCTTTCTCTTAACTTTATATTTTATATTTACTTTCATAGTTTTTAAATGAATATTTTTATTTATACTTGAATCATCAACAAATAGTTGATTGCACAATTTATTGTCGGCTTCATTGTAGGGCCCATTGATTTCAATAGATTGATATAGGCAGTACAACCAATGAAGAATAATTCATAAATAATAAAGGCAGTATAAACCTTAACGACCTATATATTAATTAGGTTCTAGCACTGGCATACCAGCACTTTTAGCGCTACTATTAACTTACAAACATAAGTAGCGCTAGCGTTTTTAAGGGAAACGGGTGAGGGTATACATTTCCTATGTGGCTAATTGTGAGTAACGTGATTAAACTTTGTATTTTTAAACTCCAAATCATAAAACAATAAAGCATAAAAAATTGTTTTTTATAAAATCCTTTTCTGCAACAAGGGAAAGTAATTGTTGTTCTTCCTAATTTTAAACGAGAGTAATATAAAGAAATCCAGGTTCGGTTTGATTACGTTACCATGACAAAAAATTATGGCTTGTCGAAGGACGTGGCCAATTAATGATTTAACTGCTTTGTATTTAAACGCTGCTATGGTTGTGGTTCATTGTTTTTTAGCTTCTGACGAAGTCAAATACTGGTTTTGATGAAAAGTGTACTGTAATTCAATGCACTTCAAGCCAATAAATTCATATATTTTTACGTGTGGAGAGGGTTCCTGTTACAGTTCTTCTATTTTTAGTTGTTTGTTAACTACGCTTCTTGGTTTATCCATTGTTACAACACATACCTCACTAGCCTTGGTGGCACTGTGTAACCCACCATCCATTTTTACAACACACATACATCATCAGCTTTGGTAGCACTGTGTAACCTACCACCTATTGTTACAACACACATCTCACCAGCCTTGGTAGCACTGTGTAACCCACCACCCATTGTTACAACACATACCTTACCAGCACAGGTAGCACTGTGTAACCCACCATCCTTTGTTACAACACATAGCTCCCCAGGCTAGGTAGCACTGTGTAACCCACCACCCATTTTTACAAAACACATACGTCATTTTGGTAGCACTGTGTAATCCACCACCTATTGTTACAACACACATCTCACCAGGCTTTGTAGCACTGTGTAACCCACCACCCATTGCTACAATACATACCTAACCAACCTTGGTAGCACTGTGTAACCCACCATCCATTGTTACAACACACATACCTCACCCTCCTTGGTAGCACTGTGTAATCCACCATCCATTGTTACAACACACATCTCCCCAGCCTTGGTAGCACTGTGTAACCCACCATCCATTGTTACAACACATACCTTACCAGCCTTGGAGTACTGTGGAACCCACCACCCATTGTTACAACACATACATCACCAGCCTTGGGAGCACTGTGGAACCCACCACCCATTGTTGCAACAAACATACATCACCCGGCATGGAAGCACTATGGAATCCACCATCCATTGTTACAACACATACCTCACCAGGCTTGGTAGCACTGTGTTACCCACCATCCATTGTTACAACACACATTCATCACCAGCCCAGTTAGCTCTGTGTAACCCATCATCCATTGTTACAACACATACATCACCAGCCTTGGTAGCACTTTGCAACCCACCATCCATTATTACAACACACACCTCACCACCCCAGGTAGAACTGTGTAACTCATCACCCATTGTTACAACACATACCTCACCAGCCTTGGTAGCACTGTGTAACCCCCCCCCCTTCCATTGTTAGAACACATACCTCACCAGCCTTGGTAGCATTTTGTGACTCACCATCCATTATTACAACACACACCTCACCAGCCTTGGTAGCACTGTGTAACCCACCATCCATTGTTACAACACACATACGTCACCAGCCCAGGTAGCTCTGTGTAACCCATCATCCATTGTTACAACACATACATCACCAGCCTTGGTAGCACTTTGCAACCCACCATCCATTATTACAACACACACCTCACCATCCTAGGTAGAACTGTGTAACTCATCACCCATTGTTACAACACATACCTCACCAGCCTTGGTAGCACTGTGTAACCCCCCCTTCCATTGTTAGAACACATACCTCACCAGCCTTGGTAGCACTGTGTAACCCACCACCCATTGTTGCAACGCATATCTCACCAGCCTTGGAAGTACACTATCCTCCAGCTTTTTTGTACAGTTTGCCACTAATTTTTGATACTATGTACGTCAAACACATCTATTGCAGTATATATTCCACCAATCTTTATTTAATATGTACCATGCCAACCTCTCTTACAGTAATTGCTGAGAATTTTTGTTACAACGTGAACCCCGCCAGCCTTTATTAGAGTATATACCTCAAACATCTTTCCTATAATACATAATACATCAGACTTTGTAGCTAATGTCATCCTCCCAACCTTTGTTGAAATACATACCCAATAAGCCTTTCTAACAATATGTATCCCACTTGTCTTTGTTGCTACATACCCCCCAATAACCTTTGTACATTGTGTGTCTCACCAGTGTTTCTTACAGTACAAACCTGACCAGCACTTGGTGCAGCATATACAGCTCTTGTTACAATAGGAAGAGGAGTCAAAGTTTCTGAATATGGTAAGTGTGCTTTCTTGATGTCTTTGCAATTACTCCAAGACAGCATTAAAACTAGAGGAAACAGTTTGGTGTAGCAAATCAGCTTCCTGGAACATGACACATCCTATGAAATTAACACTCAATTTTGAAGTTATTAGACATAGTGAGGTCTTCCCTACCCTGGTTAGATGATTTCTTTGTATATTGACTATAATTTTAAACTGAGAACACTCTTAAGGATCTACATTTCTGCTGATTATCTGTACATCACATCTGGTACTTTTAACTCCTTTGAATCCTCACTGATGATTTGAAAGAAAGAAACAAGGAAGTAATCCTATCTTTGTTTTTTTGTGTCTGATGTGTAGCTGCTTAAAACGATAGAGCTGCTTTCTGTATTACATGTTCCACTTTCTCTTCTGCTTTGGGAAGTCTGCTTGGCCTGGTGTTTTTGATTTATGTGGCAGATAGACACTTAAATTACCTAGGCTGCACATTTCCCATGATTTTTTCATTGGTTAATTTGCTTCTTGTGTGATTCTTAAATACATAGGAAATACCTGTAGCCTTGTCTTTTCTAATAAGACTCAAGGCCTATAAAAAACTTTCAAGCACTGTGGGTGACTCTCCTGGATGACAAAAGTACATTTTTTTTTTGTCTGTGATTTGCTTAAACTGATAGAGCTGCTTTCTGTTTGGCCTGTTATTTTTGTTCTGTGTGGCACATATACACTTCAATTAACTAGGTTTCATATTCCACCTGTTTTTGCACTGGTTAGTTTGTTTCTTGAGTGATACTTAAATACAAAAAGTATACAGTGGTCTTACCTTCCCTAATAAGACTCAAGGCCTGCAAAACTACAAGTACTGTTTGATTCACTGCTGGTGTTTTTTTCCGCCAACACTCTCACTCCTTGCTCTGTTTTTTAAACTTGATGGTTTTTAATCTGCCTGTCTGTCCTTACTGTAAGTTGTACTTCGAGGGCTCCTCCCATTCAAGACTGTTGTTAATTTCTTGAATTATTTGTCTTCCCTTGAGCTTATTTCCATCCTGTTGATTTCATTGCTCTGAATTCATATCTAGCTAGTTGTTGGATAAAATAATGCATTTATACTCCATCAAACTCTTTTCTTTGTTTTGACATCAACAGGACTGAGAATTTTCCACCTGTAGGCAATAGGGTTAAATTTATTCCCACATCTCTGCCACAATTATATGTCTGTAAAATTGAATTGTTTAAGCTGTCTAGAAAATTATGTTTGTTGGATTATTTTGAAAATAGTAAGATTGTGTCTGAGGATGCCCTCTCCATTGACACAGATGGAGAGGATGGGGAATGTGATTTTTTTCTCGTGTAATTCATAATTGGATTCATATGATGACATTAATGCCTACTGTCTTTTAGATCTCTAAGGTAACACATAGTAATTTCATTCCCCCTTTTGTTAACAATACCATCCAAGAGTTTTCATCTGTGGTAAATTATGCTCTTGAGGTTAGTCCAAATACTTTTAAAAAAGGAAAAGCTAAAGTATGTTATAATAAGACTGAATGGAATGCACTGCAATGTCTTAATACTAGGAGGGTTATTGTTATCAAGTCCTCAGACAAAGGTCAAAAAGAGTTGTGTTGCACTATATGCAATATTTTAATATGTGTATGGATCATCTTTCTGACAGTAATGTATATCGTGTGGCTAGTGAACATGAATATTGTGCAGCTACAAATAGCTTTAACGATTGGTTACATAAGGGTTACAGACTTGGCTACTTTTGCAAGCAACATGTGGAAGTTAAATTTAAAGTGGAAGGCAGCTGTTTGCAAAATTTTACTGCCTGCCAAAAATCCATAAAAAAGTTTTCCCCCCTGCTGGAAGTCCAACTGTGGCAGCTGAGAATTATCTTTACACAATATGGGTCTATGTCTGCATACTTATTTCCTTAGGCATGTTGTGGGTTTAGACTCTAATATAACAATTTATTTTCATTTTCTAAAAAATATTCAGTCCATCACTTGTCGAGAAGGTTTTTTTCTGGCTGCTTCTTGATGTCAAGAGCCTTTATACGAGTATGACACATCAGTTGGCACTTAAAGCTTTTAGGTTTTTCCTAGGCACTAGCCCGGTTAGTACTTTTGTTATACAATTGTTATATTTGTTTAACCCATACCTTTTTTGAATATAACAACTGCATCTATCAACAGATGCAAGGTACACCAATGGGTGCGTCTTTTGCGCCCATGTATGCTAATTTGGTAAAGGGTTTATTTGAGTTAGAGTTTTTTATAATAGCTGCATTGATGATTTAATTTCTTTATGTAAGGGTGGTGCATGGCTAGTGGATTCTTTTGTAACTTCTCTCCAGGAAAACTGTTTTGGCTTACAATTTGATGATGTACAAAAATGCATTTCTGTTGTTTTCAAGATTTGGAACTAAATATTGTTGATAATATGATTCTTACCAAGATTCATAAAAAATTGGATGATGGTACTCATTTTCTAGATAGTAACAGCTGCTACCCCTCCCTCCATATTTTAAAGGCTTTGCCTTAAAATTAGTTACTCAGAATAATTAACTTGTGTAGTGACATTCAGTCTCTCAAGGAAAAGATTTTACATTCTTGTACAGCCTTTAAACAAAGGGAATATAGCAATGAATTAATTATGAATTCTCTGGATAAATCGTTATGCTTGAGAAGGGATACCACTAGTGTGGTTAATGTTCCAGATATGAAGTCTGTGAATAGATATGAGAGTAATGCAGGGACTATTAGTGATAAAAAGATATATTGTCTCACTACTTATAATGTTTATAGTGCTGAGTTAGTAAAAGGTACTACTGGCCATTCTTACATAAGGGGAAGTCTGGGATTAAGAATTTACCCGACTCCTTTACTGCCTCTTATAAGAGAGCCAGAAATATAAAAGACATGGTTGTTCATAATTTGTTCTCTGTGCCTACTGAATTTTAATTATTCCTTTACAAAATTCTGGTACATTTCCCTGTGGTAAATGTTCTATCTGTATTTATGTGGTTAAGACTTTTGATAAAATAAATGGCATTTTTTTCAGCCTAGAGCTATTTTCTTCTGTGTGTCTAAGGGAGTGGTTTATTGTCTCTCATGCCCATGTGGTGTCTTCTATATAAGAGAGAAACCAAAAGAATGTTTAAAATTAGAGTACAAGAGCATGTTAGAGACATTAAGAATCAAATTTTGGATAGCCCTGTGGCTTCACATTTTCATGCAGTACACTTGGGGTCTTGTACCAGTCTAAAAGCATGTATTTTAGAACAAGTTCTGGTTAAGGATGATGTTGCATTTAAAAACAAACTGCTATATTAAGAAGCAATCTATATTTTAAAGTTAGCAACTTTGGTGCCTCAAGGTTTAAACAAAGAAATGGAGTGGAAGGCTTTTCTGCACTAACTGTTAATTATTAGTTTGTGTTTAATTGTTTTAGTTAATTGATTAATGATGTGATATTTGTTATTTAAATGTAGCTTGTGCTACTGTGATGTTAACTCTGTGAAAGGCTTGCTAGCTGAGGCGCTGGATTATTAAACAATTTTATGCTGCTGCAGTTGGTGTTTTTTGCTTTGTGTTTTTTTTTTTTTTTTTTTTTTTTATTTTGTTGTTTAGGCAAGAGGGTGTAGCCTGGTCTACACAAGTTTGGAAACACACTAAAGAGCCCTGAGTGCAGATTTTTTTTATTGGCCAAAGAGCTTATTAGTCAGCTTACCTTGTTTTTAGTGCTTATTACTCATCTAACTTGTTTTTAGGGCTTATTATTCAGATTATCTTGTTTTTAGGGCTTATTAGTGCGCTTACCTTGTTTTTAAGGCTTATTAGTCAGCTTACCTTGTTTTTAGTGCTTATTACTCATCTTATCTTGTTTTTAGGGCTTATTAGTCAGCTTACCTTGTTTTTAAGGCTTATTAGTCAGCTTACCTTGTTTTTAGTGCTTATTAGTCAGCCTACCTTGCTTTTAGGGTTTATTACTCAGCTTACCTTGTTTTAGGGCTTATTAGTCAGCTTACCTTCTTTTTAGGGCTTATTATTCAGCTTACCTTGTTTTTAGGGCTTATTACTCAGCTTACCTTGTTTTTAGGGCTTATTATTCAGATTATCTTGTTTTTAGGGCTTATTAGTCAGCTTACCTTGTTTTTAAGGCTTATTAGTCAGCTTACCTTGTTTTTAGGGCTTATTACTCAGTTTACCTTGTTTTTAGGGCTTACTATTCAGATTATCTTGTTTTTAGGGCTTATTAGTCAGCTTACCTTGTTTTTAAGGCTTATACTGATGTTTATATCTTACTTACTGCTACTCCTTGTGCCTTTCCTTCAGTTTGAGTTTGTTTTTGGTAGCAATGTATTTGGCACACCCGTTTGCTGTACTTTTACATTAGGAGGACTGGGATTATTTATTTAGTGGCAGTAGGTGTTTGCCTGGTCTGTCTGAGTTGGGAAACACACAAAAGAGATCTAGGTTTAGTCATTTGTTTGGCTAGAGGGGTCAGTAGTCAGTTTTATGTATTATCAGTGCAAGTATAAATTTGATGTGTTTGTGCATAACTGCTATTCTCACCAATGCCTTGTACAGACACAAAACAGAAGCAAATTTTCACTACAGAACTCCTCATAAAGTGGCATCCTGTAAAACAGTAAGTATAGACAAATACCTTGCACATTAATAAGCTTAGGGCAGCTAATTTGCTCTTTGAGTAGCAATACCATACAATTTAGTAGAATTTAGTATTTTATAGACTAGTCTGCCATCAACCCCCCCAAAAAAAACATACCCTTAATAGCTTTCTGCTAATCCTTGTAAATTAAATCCTTGTAGCTCACCAATTAGAGGAATTGACAACATGGATATTAAGCTTACTAACCTCTCTGTACTCAGCTTGGTGGACATGGGTATCTTGCGACAATGCAGGAATTGTCTCATATTTACTGGCAACCACTTAATCCATGAAGTAACAGATACAGTATGTGAGATGAGTATATACACAATGTCAATGGAGGCTAAACTCTGTTATACAACATGCATCAGGTTGTCACAACCACACACAACACCCTCCACACATAGCACACAACAGACACATACCAATGTATGCAAAAGCACTTAAGTGCAGTCTTACTAAACAGCAATGACCTCCTAGACTTCCCATCAGCAAACCCAAAAGCACTCAACAAAAGCAACACCTAACACCAAGCATGCAGTCACACTCAGTGGAGCCCCAACTACAAAGCTCATAAGGCAAGCAAGCACACTTCCCAGGACTCTAGTCATAAGGGACTCCACTGTAAGACCCCCATCTAGGCTGAGAAAGGAGAAGATAATCATTAATTGCCTATTTGGATCCAGGAGCCATCAAATTACACGCACACTTGAGTCATTGTAGCCCAGGTGCAAGTATAACTCCATCATGGTCCATGTAAGTGTAAATGACCAGAGACATACTTTCCTACACTATATCTAGAAAGGCATTATTAATCTCTCTGTCTGTGTGTCTCAGGCCGATATGAGCCTAGCATTGAGCAACATATTACATTCACCAAGCATAATGCCACAATACAAACAAACTAGGACTGATTTTAACAATTAACTCAGTTTCTGGTGTCAGTCTAAGGTGATCCAATATTTTTCAGCATGGGAAGACATGTTTAACAGACCTCATTGCTTTGCCAAGGATGGTCTGCACCTGTTCCCCTCTAGACTTTTGAATACTGGTTAAAACTTTATCCTCCGCATACAGCCTTTCTTAGGCAATGCCAAATTGACAAACCTACTGACATCATGACACTAGATGTAAAACCAAGAACCAAATCGGCCCATACCATAAATTGCCACCTAGGAACCAGATGAAAACCACTTCCAGAGGGTTGACAATAATCCCAGCTTTAGTTGACAGAATACGCACCCAAGTAAGAAAAAATAAAAACAATCAGTTGTTTAGCGCTTTCGTCCTAAAGCAGGACTACTTCTGATCAGCCAATCCCTGCCATTATGCAGTTTAAATCTTTGTGTGACATACTGACATAGCAAAAGCAAATCAACTGAAACTCAGAGTGTTACTGCTCAATGTCAGGAGCTAAAAAAAAAATACATTGAGACCACAACCACAAAATGGTAAAACCACAAAAATTTCAAAGATTGAACCATAAAATAATGAATCCCAGATCATCAAAAGTAGCACTATCTGAGGAAGATAATGCAGCATTACTGTGATTGGTGGAATACGCTGATGTTAGGACACACAACATGGTCACCAACATTCTTAATTGCTTAGAAAACACATACAAACTGCTTGGTTGCTTAGAGCAACATAAAGTAGAGGAGCTGCAGTAACAATTGAGTCCAGGTTTCCCTGCCTTCCCTAAGAAATGTAAGCTGCAAGCTTGACATGAGCATTTTGCTGAAGTTTTAGGAAAGATCTAGCAGAGTAGTCATCTTATTAATTCATCACAGCTGTTGCTATATTACTAAGGATGTGAGTCTGTTTTGTGTATTAATAATCCAATGTGGTGTTGGGCATTATTCATTTGTATATTTTCTTATGATTACTTTGCAGTCTGATTATATGCTTTGGATACGTTATTGCACTTGTTGAATTTCCTAAATGAACTGTTTTTTTTCAGCAATACTTTAGTTTAATTGGTGCATTCACTTGAATTTATGAAGTGATGTGTGAGAGGAATATGGATTGATCTACTTCGACTGCAGGTTATGTATGTGTCTCACAGTGTAGTCTGCATTCATTAATGTTGATGTTTTGAGAGTCGTTATTTTCTGGTTCAGTATTTTAACCTTTCATGATTTTAACATTTTAGGATTGTGGTCTCAATGTTTTATGGTAAAATCTTTTAACATTTCTAACATTGAGATTGTGGTCTCGATGTTTTATGGTTTGTGCTTCTGGTGTTTCATTATTTTGACATAGGCCACTAAATATATATGTATGGGTCTATTTATAAAAATTGAAAGACCACTTACTCAAAGATGACTTTACCAAGATGGCAACACCAAACCATTACTTTACTGAATGATCACACTACTATTTTCTTAACAGGGTAAGTATGCACTTGGCCAACATGGGGAAATTTTCCGTTTTCTCCACTGTAGTATGAGCCTGGAATTGGTATATTTAGTTAGGGGGTGTGGGGGGGGGTGCATTCCCCCATATTGGGGGGTGTGTGGACCTAGACCCCCAGCTAGGTGGGTTTAACATACTCAGGTGTGTTTTCTCATTCCAGCTTGGCCAAGTGCACACTTACCCTATTTAAAAATTCGGTAGTGTGATTTATTTATTTATTTATTTGCAATTTGATTACTGGGGAAGTCCACTGGGCCGAATTGACCCATTTTCAGTGGAGGCCCGAGGAGAAAGCTCCAAGATGCATTATACAATTTAGATACAAATGATAGTTAATATTAAAGATCTTATGCAGAATAGTTACTCATAAATATCATGCATAGTTAAATTTATTAAGCTTGAAGGTACGGATCACAGTTTCATTTGAGTAAAACAGATATGGGTTAGGTGTGGAAACAGTTTACATACAAACCTTTTAAGAAAATGTAAATATGCTTTACATACACACATCAACAGTACAATGCTATTTACAGTATTTACAAGGTTGGGCTGTGTGAGGGTAGCTGTAGGAGGTGAGAGCTTAGAGAGAAGCTATAGAAATTGTTGAGAGCTTAGACAGGCTCATAGGAAGATAAATATGAGAGTTGTAGAGCTTGGGAACCAGAGCGAGAACCCCCCTGGATTAAGTTGGGTGAAGGCAGGTACATTTCCATTTAGTGGACAAGTGTCTGAATAGTTGGGTTTTGAAGTTTTCTGAGTTTTGTATGGTTCTTAGTGTGGAGGGAAGGGAATTCCATTTTTGCCAAGTGAAAAAGATAGGAGAAGTTGGCCAGCAGGGTGTTTAGGTTTATGGATAGTAATGAAGTTCTGATTTTCAGATCTGAGAGCTCTGTTGGGTGTATAAGGGGGAAGGATGTTAGAGTGGGACATTTTGTTGGGTGAAATATAAGTCTATGTGCAGTAGTGAGTTGGAGATAGTCTAGGTAGTTTGGGAGTTCAAGCCAATTCAGGGATTGTAGGGTTAGGCAGTAATGGGTGGTATTTTTAGATTTAGAGGCAAATTTAGAGATTTTGTTGTATCAGTTTTCTAGTTTAGAGGTGATAGAGGAGGACAGGTTGGTTAGGAGAGGGTCTCTGTACAATAAGGAAGGAAGAAGATAAGTTGAGGCCAGAGTTTGCCTTGTAGAGTTGGAGAGAAAGCAATTATTCCTATATAGCATACCTAGCTTTTGGTGGATTTTCTTAATATTTTGTTGAATATGAATATCAAACTTGAGGTGTTCATCTACAGTAATGCCAAGTAGTTTGGAAGAGGGGACTACTTCTATAGGTGAGTTGGTTTGACTATAGACTTTGAAGTTGTTTTTATCGTAGGAGAGGGTCTTTGTGGGAGGGAGTATTAGAATCTTTGATTTATTTGCATTGAGAGAGAGGTGGTTTTGGCACATCCAGTTTTCAGTTGTTGAGAAGGCAGTTTGGGATTTAGTGAGCAATTCAGAGAGGTTTAAGGCAGAACAGACTAAGGTTGAATTGTCTGCATATTGAATGATTTTAGCATCAGGAATAGCAGTGTGAAAGTTATTGATGAAAATGTTAAAAAGCATTGGCCCAAGGATGGATCCCTGTGGTATGCCAGTTGGGGTAGGTAGGAAGGAAGAGATGGAGTTCTTCCATTTGACTGCCTGTGATCTGTCTGATAGCTGGAGAACCAGGATAACACATTATGTGAGAGATTAAGGTTTGAGAGATGACAGAGAAGGTGCTTGTGGGAAACAGTATCAAAGGGCTTTAGACAGGTCGAGTAAAACAGTAGAAACTAAGTGGCCTGAATCTCGGGCTTGATTGACAGTTTCTAGGAAAGAGAGTAGGTGGTTATTATGCTATGACCTGGACAGAAGCCATGCTGGGTAGGAGTATGAAGATTGTTTTGGGTCAGGAAAGGCATAAGTTGGAGGTGGATGCATTTTTCTAGGATTTTGGAGACTGGTGAGAGCAAAGCAATGGGGCAAAAGTTTGAGATGCTGGTATTTTTGCCTCCTTTATGAAGAGGAAGAATATAAGCTGAGCACCAGTGTTTGGGATGTATGATTCTTTTATGGATCAGCTGATAATGATGCTGATTGGGAATGCAATGCCATCAGCAGCACATTTTAAGAAGGAAGAGGGAATATTGTCGGGAGTGTTAGAGCAAGGTTTAAGTTTGGACAAAAGGTCTTTTATAAAGTTAGTGGAGATGGGTTTGAGTTCAAACAGATGAGGTGAGTTAGAAGGGGGAGAGTGTAAAGCAGTTGGGTTATTATTGGGAAATGTCTTGGTGAGGTTAGTAATAGTGTCTATGAAAAATGAGTTAAATTCAGAGCCTAGTTCAAGATCAGATTTACTTGGGTCAGGACAGGGGTTATTCTTGGAGCCTGGATTGAGGAGAGAGTATTACAATAGTTGCCATCTATTCAATTAATTGATTTCATACTAAAAACAATACTGCTAGTAAACAATGCAGTATACTACATAGCAGAGATGAAATAAGTGATACAGGGGATGGGAGAAGTAAAACTAAAAGAGAAGATGTGGGGAGAGAAAAACTAGGCCCTGAATTTAACTCATTTTTCATAGACACTGTTACTACCCTCACCAAGACATTTCCCAATAATAACCCACCCCTGATACAGCAACAGCTGTGCATTTGTACAGAATTTGGAGGTGAATCTGGACACTCAACCCCCCTGAGAGAGGGGTGAGGACAACAGTAATTTGTTGTTAAGGCAATTAGACGAGATTAGATGTGGACATGTGTGCAAAATGTGCAGCTATGTATGGGGAGACTTTTTTTTGTGGGAACAGATTCCCTTTTTTTTTTTTTTTTTTTTTTTTTTTAATAACGTGAGGGTGAGATGTTGGGGAAGGATAGTAGGTAGGTAGGTAGGTTGGGTAGGGAGACAGACAAGACAGCAGACAGGGGTGTTATATGACATGTGGGGGGTAAACACCTTGGACGGGGAGGGTGGTTAGGAATTGGATACCCATGAGCCCTCAAATGGATACAGTGGGACTGAGGTCCCCAACCATGGGCAGTCACCGCTGCACTTTCCTGGCCCCAAAGGTGGCTGTGTTGGGAGCTGAGCAGGAGGGGCAGGCTGACCAGAAAGATGTGCCATGTGACCCTAAAGCTGGAGTAGCTGATCTCTGAACTCCTTTCAAAGCTCGCTATGCACCAATCCCTGGACCTGATTACAGGTGATGGTGTCCTGTCCACGCCTGATCCTGAGGGGGGGATGTGCCTTATTTCTTAGGTGGTTCCTCCCAAAGGTGGTGCAGGACCAGCAGACGAGGAGGTCCCAGGTTATGCTGAGGCCTGGTGCCATGGCCAGTTGAGGCAGGACAGGTGGATCCACTGAGATCAGCCTTCCCAGATGTGCCATGGTATTAAGGTTTTACAACATATGTTGGTTAGTCATGAACAACACATTCCAGGATTAGTTATAACAGCATGCATAAGTGCTCCCATTAACCCAAAATAACAGATTTCAAACAGTTGCATAGCAAACAGAACACATGCATATATGGAACCACAGTTGATATTATAACAGCATGCAGGTTACATTAGCAGCAGGCCACCAGTGATAGTATTTGAAATAGGGAACATTAATAATCAAACGTTTAAATATTTGTAGAACAATAGGACACTTGTCCCAACAGTAGGTTTTGTGAAGAACATACCCGTTAATTTATGAGTTTAGATTATTGATGCAGATAGGGTGGGAGAGAGTGAGATGTCAATTAACAACTGTATAGGCTTCAATTTCTCACAACTTTAATGATCATTGCTCTAATCATTACTCTTCAGGTATTACCTTACTTTACATTGACCAATGGCCTTGGGTTGGGCAGTGGTATGTTTGTACACAATGTACAATTACAGCCTTCTTAAAGCTCATTTATACCTTTTCTTACCTGGCAGACCTGTGGAGGAAATTACTGTTAATGCTACCTGTCTGTTTCTACCCATATTCACATAGTCAAGGTTACATATGTGCACTCATACTGTGTGTGTGTGTGTGTGTGTGTGTGTGTGTGTGTGTGTGTGTGTGTGTGTGTGTGTGTGTGTGTGTGTGTGTGTGTGTGTGTATGCGCACTGCTGCCATACTCCACCTTGATTTCTATCGGTCACCCTGGGTTTTGGCAGCAGTGACCACTAGCTGTGACAGTGTGACACTTGAGGGACATTTCTTGTAGGAGACTACTTGGTGTATGTACTTATCTTGCTGTCATTTGCAGCCTTGGGGTTGGACAGTGGGTGTTGTACACAGTGTATAATTACAGCCTTCTTACAGCTCATTTATACTTTTTCTTACCTGGCAGACCTGTGGAAGAAATTTTTGTTAGCAATACCTGATTGTTTCTACACATATTCATATATTCTTGGGTGAGATTATGCATGCAGTTTAATACCAGTCCCGGGATTTGAACCATGCCTGTTTGTGCAAAAAGGTACAACAAGGTTATGTTTCATTACAATGAGCTATTAAAGAACTGCTGTTTCTTTTTTGACTGTTTTCTGTATAATACTCTCTTGTTTGGACAATCTGCTTTGTAATTTTGACATTCATACATGACAGATAGTTTATTGTACTGTGTATTCATACTGTCACGTATTACAGTATGGAAAACAATGGTTAACATAACATTACTATTCAGGGATCAGATCTTGGTGCATGGAACATTTCTTATAGTTAATCAGTTTTCAACTCCACAATCTTTGTCAGATGAGCCTCAATTAATTAATGTTGTCAGAGCCATAGTTTCCCTGCAGAACTGGTACACATTCAGATTCATACTGCCACATAGCAAAGTAAACACAACAGTTTGGGGTTTTGATTTTTATTGAGATGTACTGACACTTTTATTGATATATATCCTGCACTTCAGTATTACTCTGCTAATGTCTCACTTATTCAGTACAAACAATACACATTTCTAACTACTGTCAGCCTTTCTATTTATTTTCCCTGACTACTGCAAGTTAGATTTGTACTCACCAGCCTTGTGAAGTAGCCTTAGCAGCCTGCTGGCATGGGCAGCCATGTTCTCAGCCCACATCTGCAGCTGTACAGGAGATAGAGAAACATTTATGCATAACTATCCATCTCATACTTAGGCTGGACTTTGTTACACAATAATTGATACTGATACATACACACAGCTGGGACATTCTGTACCCAAGTGTATTGGATCCCCTGGTCCAAGAGGTCCCTCTTCCTATGCTTCAGGTCAACATAATGGTCCCAGACCTGATCACCAGTCTGAGCAATACCAGCAGCACTGGTGAAGTCACGTGCGAGATGGTCCCAGGTCTCCGCTTTGTATTGGGAGCCTTGGTACTGGCCCTGCAGCAGACTCCCTTCATGGTGTTTTACAAGGAGTCCAACCATGACCCTGGACTCCTGAATGCCCCAACACTCTGCACGAAAGTGCACACCTTCACCAACACCAGCCACAGGGCCTGCAGTGATCAGCTACAACTGGTTATGGTTGTATCCCCGCCTGTGGAGTTTAAATAGGGCTGGATTCTCACCCTTTGCCCTGATAGGCCGAGTTTGAATATGCTAAGCTAAGCTAAGCAATTTGCAAACCCGCTTAGCACAGATAAGCATTGCTTAAAGGAGTAGATGCTAAGCACTTCTTACCAGTACGCAAATTTGCTTAGCTACGCAATTATTGTTAAGCATACAAATTTCAGCAATGCTTACTCCAGCCAAACATAGTAGAGCACAATTTAGCATTGTTCAGCTTTCATTTTATGGACTATCAGGATTGTGAGGTCGATTCCATATTAATGACATCTTATGATATGTATGTTTCCCTTCCATAACACCTCCCATGTGCTTTCATTACATTATATTCTTTTGTGGCTATACTGTATGGAACAGTTGTGTTTATATAGGGGTTTCACATCTGTACTACACTGACATCTCACATTTGGACCTGATACACTACCCTGGTTGACAAGTATATATTATTCACTACCTATTTATGAAAAAGATACTTTTAGTGCAGCTTTCACATATAAACGTGAATGCACTGCACTGGGGGTTAAACTGCGAATGACTGAATACTAAGGAAAAGCTTTAACCACTACACTATTTCACTTTGACTATTGAGGCTGTATATTTCTATTTAGCTCCTTCAGATGTTTAAGCTATGCTATACATAGCTGCGAGACATGCACACCCGCTGAGCTATGCTTAAACTTTAGTTGGGATGGAAAAAAATTGTTTAATTTGTATTAGTTTAAGGATGTGCACAAAGCTAACAGTCATACCTCTCCACCTCTGACAGCATACAATGTAGATGAAGCCTAACATGATGGGAGGTCAAAGAGGATGAATTTTAAATATTGCTCTTTCAAACCTGGGAAGTTGATGACTAATAGGTTTTGCATTAGCATGACTTACTTGGAGGATGTGGGGGTCTTACACTCATATGTTTGTCATTATTTAATGACTTTGAGCCTCATCTCTTTGCCAGGACACAAATCTGGACATTCTGCAGATATCTGTTCAGTTGGGGGTATGCTGACAGTGTCTGCGGACAGCCTTTTTCTTTTCAAAGTGCCGTACGGCACTTCCTGAATGCAGGGGGTGTGTTTACTATGCAAGCAATGCTCAGACATGCCCCTGCACTCGTTCATGGTTCGTGCCCATGCAGGTTATACAGCAGGTGCACTGCTGTGCTGCTCTGGCATGATCTGCTCCGCACAGGAATAGCACTATTCCTGCATGGAGTTTAATGAATCCCAGGGTTTGTGACAAGCAGACCTCTGCTGCTTCAGTAAAAAATCCTGACTGTGCAAACAAAGTGGTATTCTGATCAAATTCCAGTGAAAATGTTCATGCATATACCACACTCCTGTGCTATTATAGTTCTTTGTATAGTCTTTAACGTATGTAAGGAGAAATAATTTATTTTCAGTTTTCAAATAAACATTTAATTCAGTGCAAGAAACGAGTACTGCAAATTACAGCCTGCATGTATCTTAGTTACTTCTTCTGTCACAGAGCCAGACTTCACCATTTTGTACGTGTCTTCTAACATACTTCTCTACTGTAGTTTGTTTTTATTTATAATTATGACACACATTAGAATATTACACAACCTAAGAACCCCAGTTCAAACTGCCTCACCAGCACAGCTGGTAATATAGCTGGGCCAGATTCCCAGTATTTGTAACAACTCATTTCACTTGTTAGATGAGGCACTTGTATTTGGCATGTGTTGCATGTATGCATGCGTGTGTTGCTTATATGTATGTAGCATCAGATGCCCAAGTGCTCTACACATACATTTTTCCTGTATTATGACATGGAAGTCCGCAGTACATGCAGGTGACAAGTTATGCCTTCTGGGTCAGAATTTTGCTGTACAAGTCAGATGAGAACTGAGATGTATAGCTCAGATTTCATGAAACAATCTGCCTCAAGCTGAAAGTCCTTTAGAAATTCACAACTGACGTTGACTTTTTTACAAAACTAAAATCTGGTAGAAAATGTGAAACAAGTATCTCTTCCTCTGCAAAGGCTGTTAAATTATTTAGTGGCAAATTTGTTTAAGGTGGTTGGAAAAATGTGGTAGTATCAGATCACAGAGAAAAACATTGCCATAAATATTGCATTTTGAACGCTGGAAACAGATTTGTGCTACCCTTCCCCTCGCTGTTCAGACCCTGCTGTATTCTCATTTCTGTGCTAATGGGAAAGCTGACAATTAATGGAAGTTCAAAGCTGAGTTAGTGCTTCTTTGGAAGAAGTTAATGACAAAAAAGAGGAGACAGAGCCTAATTGTACACTACTATTCCTCTCTATTGCCATCCTGCTCCTTCAAGTGAATCCAAGGTGAATCATCTCTCTGGTAATGCTATCAAGCTGTATGCAGGACTAGGTGTTATAACAGAAACTCTCTCTTGCAGCCTTTTGGAATCAAAATTTGCAAGTCAGAAATCAAGAGATTCAGCAGCATATTCCTTGAGGGATGAAGTGTGTAACTGACCAACTTATGGTTTGATTTCAAGCTTGCCGAGTATGGGAGGTCATTCACTAAGGTCAGGAATGGAATGGGTGGGAAGGTAAATAAGGATATGATGAAAACAAATCTGATTCCTGAATGTATTTACTGCATGAAAAGAAGACATGGTGGGCAGAATTTCTAACACTTTCAAAAACTATTTGCTAAAGAAGTTAAAATGAAATACCAGCTATACTTAATGGAACTTCCCCATCATGTGACCTGATTCTACTTCCTGTACGCATACAATAGGCATACAATAGCATCTTTGCTTGTTTAGTCGCAGTTCAGTAAAACAGGCTACATCTGCACGTACCTGCACAGAAATGTCTAATTACTCTATATGCTGTACTTTTATCAGATTTAATATTATGCACAGACTCAGAGGATGGCTTATATAATACAACTATGTTATGTTTAATATATGCTCAGTTATTTCCCTAAATTTAGTACATGCTTTTCTATGATCTCTATTGCTTGCTGTTCTGTGCCTGTCTAAACAGGCTCTTTTAAGATCAGTCTACTCTTCTTATTAATAAATATCAAATAAATAAAATTAATGAAAAGCAGATGATTTTTACTGAAACTTAACAAAAAACTACAAGAGACAACATGTAACTATACAATAGCAAATAACATCCACTGTCAAGATACATGCATGTTAACATTATCTGACAATAATTAAAGTAATCCTGTGTATACCTGCACACGTAACAGCTTGAAAATTTATAAAGTAGTAAAAAAATAAAAAAATATCCCTCCTTTCAACACTGATCATTTAAATATGTAAAACACCTGTGCCTATATTGTCCCAGGTTATTTAGTTTTCTGGTAAAACTTCCTTACCTTACATCACTCAGTGCATACCTTTACCTTTTGTTCTGCAATCTCTTGTGCAAACATATAGTAGGACCGGATATTACTTTTCTTTATTTCCCATGGCATTCATGACAACTCCCCCTTTCATGCTTTAGCTACAAAGCTTCTATCCAATATTTTAAAATTTAACTTAGATTGTGATAAACCGAAACATTCCAAAAATGCAACCATTAAAATAATGCAAGTCATTTTACTTGCCAGCACTGTCTGAAAATGTAAAGCCTGATAGTTTTCATTTATCCTTTCAGTATTATTATTTTCAAAATTAAATTACTGAAAGAAAGTCTCTATTTCTCGTTGATAGAGTCAGTAAAATGTAATAAGTCAATTCTGCTGATTTGCTTCACCTTCACCAAAGTTGGCAGTGATTGCTGGTCAAGTAAGTGGATGACCGACACCTTTTTCAAGCCTTCAGCCTTTGTTAGACTCAGGAGCATGTGCAGATATGGCATAAGGTACAGCCCACTGCTATTACCACAACCATTATCAATGTTAATATCTCTGATTAGGTTCAGTGGGTAAAGCGTGAACTTTATCTGGGTTTTTACAAGCTGTAGTCCTCTGGTTTATATTATACTGTGTGCAACAGCAGCCTTTCTTACAATATACAGTCCACCAGTCTTTGTAGAAATGCATATCCTATCAACATCCATTACTTTATCTGTCCCGCCAACTTTTATCACCATGCATACCAGGACCACCACAAATTGTTACAATACAGGTCCATCATACCTCTCATCTTCTTAGTGGAAGTAATCTGCATAAAGCCTAAAATAAGGAGGGGGGACCCCAAAACAGGGCTGATTTTAAATTTTGCTTTTATAAACCTAGGAAGTTGCTAGAATAGCAGGATTTGTGTTACCATACATTTTCTGAAGACTGAAACTCAAATTTACCCTATTTAGTGACTTCAATCCTCTGCGATTTGACAGAAAAACAAAAATTTTATGAGGAACAGAACAAAAATATAAAACAAAAATCTGGACAGTTGAGAGTTATGCAGCTCATTTGTTCAAATATGAGCCCCACCACACTTTTTTTTTACAATATGCATCCCAGTAGTTCTTGTTGCAAGTGTACACCTTACCAGCCTTTGCTGCAGTGTGTAAACCACCTTCCATTCTTAATACCCATACCTCAAAAGCCTAGGTAGCACTGTGTAACCCACCATCCATTGTTGCAACACATAGCTCACCAGCATTGTAGCACTGTGCAACCCACCATCCATTGTTACAACACATACCTCAGCAGCCTTTGCTACACTGTGCAACCCACTGTGAAGAAATTAGACACTGTCATTTGTGCTAGCATGTCTGGCTGAAGTTTTTTGCGCATGATTTTAGATCAACCTCTGCATTATATACCAGCATGACTAGCTATGATATTGAAAGTATGTTCTTACATGTTGATTTATAATCTGGTTGGAAAGAATGTTTGAACTCTTCAGCAGTGTTCCTTTACATCTCTATCTGTGCATATTTGTGAGGAAGATTCTAACGGCAGTCTGTGTCAGAATCAGCTGATCTGCAGAAGATGTCATCGGAATCTTGACAGTTGTTATGTGCTACTGTCAGAGGCTGAAAGACAGGAAGGAACTTTAGTAAACATCTGTTGGTTGATTTTCAAAATATGAAATAAAAATTAGAACTGGAATAACTGTGACAGGCTTGTCTATAAAAGAGCCTGCTGAAGATAATTGAAGTCAGTTGTTGTCAGTTACACTTGTTAGTTAACACCTAGTTACAGCTGCAGTTGTCAGTTGTTCACAATTGTACTGTGCAGTGGATACACAAAATGACTCACTAAAAACTGTAAGCCCGCCATTGCTCTTTATAATAATTTAGTTTAGATCAGGGACAGTGTTATTTAGTCAGTTAGGAAACTGATTAGAGTTTTTCTAAATGTTGGATTTCAATCCTTCAGTATAAATTTCATTTTCCTAGTGTTTGAGTTCTGTTTTATTGGAATTACTGTTTAATATTTTTAACCATTTTGCTCAGTGTTAAATATTTTTGTACTGGTCAATCCGTGTTTTCTTTAGTGATTTGAGAGTGCTTATACCTGCTTTAATAACTTCCCAGGCCACTCAGAACCTGGTTGCTTTAGGTCATTTGCTACTATTTGTTTCAATATCTAATGTTTAATAATTGGACACCCCTTTGAAAGGGCATGCGACACTCTGGTTTATAGCCGCAGGTTACCATATTATTTTGGGCAAGGGACACAGCTGGAAATTTGTGTTAGGCTTTCCCAGAAATGTTTGGATGTGTGAGATTTAATTTCTTTAAGAGTGAGTGTATCAGAGGTCTTATACTGGGACACATTGCTCTGAAGAATGCAATAAGAAGTTACATTTGGAGTGGACAGAAGTTTACAGTCCAGTCCCAGGTTATAGAGCATGTTCCTGTTGTGCTCTTATGGGAAATTGGAAAATATTGCTCCTGTTTAAGTGACAGTCTGATATTGGCATCAGTAGCAAGACTTGAAGTCCTTAGCTAATAAGCCAGGGTAGTAGGGGATGTCACATTATTGTTGGCAGTTTGGTGGATATTATCCAGACATCACATCCACCATCCATTATTATAACAAATACTCCACCAGCCTTGGTAGCACTGTGTAACCCACCACCCAGTGTTAGACCACATATCCCACCAGCTTTTTCTGTACTGTGTAACCTACATCCCATTGTAACAACAGCATACCTCACCAACCATGGCAGCACTATGTAATGACCCTTCCATTATTGCAACACTTACCTCACCAAGCCTTGGTAGCACTGTGTAACCTACCACTCATTATTACAACACATATCCCAGAAGCCTTTTCAAAACTGAGTAACACACCAGTTACTGTTAAAACACATACCTCACCAGCCTTGGTATCATTATGTAACCAATCATCCATTGTTACAACACATATCTCACTAGTATCTGCTACCCTGTGTAATCCACCATCCATTATTATAAAAAAATACCCAACCAGCCATGGCAGCACTGTGTAACCCACCACCCATTGTTACAACACATACCTCACCATCCTTTTCTGCACTGTGTAAACCACCACCCAATGTTACAACACATACCACACCAGCTAGGGTAGCACTGTGTAATCCGCCACCAGTTGTTACAATACAAATCTCACCTGCCTTGGTAGCACGGTGCAACCCACCATTCATTGTTACAATATTTACCCCACCAGCTTAGGTAGAACTGTGTAAAGCATCAACCATTGTTACAACACATACTGCACTAGCATTTACTGCACTGTGCAACCCAGCATTCATTGTGAAAATACATACCTCACCACCCTTGGTAACACTGTGTATCCTACCATCCATTGCTACAACAAATACTTAACCAGCCTTTCCTGCATTGTGTAAGCCATCATCATTTGTTACAACATACATATGGACCACCATTGGTAGCACTGTGAAACCCACAATCCATTGTTACAACACATACATACTAGCCTTGGTAGCACTGTATAACCCACAATCCATTGTTACAATACACATACCACCAGCCTTGGTGACACTTTGTAACCCACTATCCATTTTTACCACACATACCTCACCAACACTGTGTAACCCACCATTAAACTCCAGAATTAAATGGCACCCCACCTAAGCACCATGTCCAATCATAGCCTCACCTTAGGTGCTGTGCCCACTGAATGGCACACAGTGACAGTTATCCTACCCCACAAAGAGGGAGCCACCATGGATGCCAGGAACTACCGCCCCATTAGCCTAACAAGCCTGGTCTGCAAGTACATGGCACGTATCATCATGGAACTTATAAACAAAGACATTGGTAATCTCCAAACTCTGGACCACACCCAGTTTGTGTTTGTAAAAGGCAGATCATGTCTCCTAAATCTGATAGATTTCTTTGAAGCAGTCACCAAAGCTGTAGACGAGGGTAAGGTGGTTCACACAGCCTATCTAGATCTTGTCAAGGCTTTTGACACCATCCTCCAATCTAGAATTATAGATAAACTCACTAAACTAGGTATAAATCTATATGTCACAAGATGGGTTGCCAACTGGCTCATTGTCAGAACCCACACTGTGAAAGTAGGAGACTCCAAATCCGACTTCAGACCAGTGACAAGTGGAGTACCACAGGGTTCAGTCCTGGGTCCTCTCCTGTTTGGTATATACCATTCTGAAGTACAGGTTAACACAGAAGGTCTTTGGATAATGAAGTTCACAGATGACTGCAAACTAGGAGCCATAATCAAAATTCCTAATGATGTGGACATCCCGCAAAAGGGCCTCACTGAGACAGATGCCTGGTGTCAAATCGATGGCCTCAAACTCAATGCCAAAAAGTGCATTGTCATCCCCTTTTGTAAAAACTTTGTACCTATGAGCTACCACACAAGTGGTAGTCTACTTAATACCCAAAGTGTGATAAGATACCTTGGGACACAGGTGGACAGTAGTCTATCCTTTGATAATCAGATCACCACAGTAGTCAGGAAATCCATCTACGTGGCATACCTCATCACAAAAGGTTTCTCATCCAGGAAAAAAAAGAGGTCATTGTTCCCCTCTACTCATCAGTCATTAGACTCATTATAGAGTACAATGCCCCTTTTGATATGGACCTCACAAGACATCGACAACAACTAGAAAGGCTGCAGAAATACCTCATAAAGAGGATAACTGGCCTCAAACAGATGCCCTATGCAGACCGTCTCGAAAAACTCCAGCTTTACTCCTCAAATATCATCTACTCAGCGGTGCTCTCTGCCTAACATATAAAGCTATGTCAAACCCAGAAGTGTTGGACATGCTCCACTTAAAGAAATCCCAATCCCTCAGAGCTACACACTCTAGGGACATAAACCTTTTCACCACAATAAACACAATATGCTGGAGGCATAGATTCATGTCCCAGTGACTTCCCATACTCTGGAACAAACGACCTATCTATATCATACAAAGCTCCTCATTAGCACTCTTCAAGAAGAATCTTGATGATTGCATGGGAAATAGGAAATTCACCCCGAGGATCACCTCTGTGGCTCTGCTCAACAGGGGCACAGGAAAATAATTTTATTGGGTGAGAAAGCCAGGGTACCTTTTTGGCCCTAGGGCCAATAGCCTAGTAACTACCTATGACCTATGAACCTATGATTGTTAGAAGACATGCCTCACCAACCTTGGTAGCACTGTTTAAGCCAACATCCATTGTAACAACACATACATTACCAAACTTTATTGCACTTTGTAATCCACTATCCATTGTTACAACACATACCTCACCACCCATAGTAGCACAGTGTAACCCACCATCCATTGTTACAACACATCACCAAACTTTGCTTCACTTTGTAACCCACTAACAAGTGTTACTACACATATTTCAACACTGTGTTAACCACCATTAAAACCCATGCCTCACCTGCCTTGGTAGCACTGTGTAACCCACCATCCATTGTAACAACACATACCTCACCAGCCTTGGTAGCACTGTGTAACCCACCATTAATTGTTACAACTCATACATCACCAGCCTTAGTAGCACTGTGTAACCCACCATCCATTGTTACAACACATACCTCACCAGCCTTTTCTGTACTGTGTAAACCACCACCCAATGTTACAAAACATACCACACCAGCCTTAGTAGCACTGTGTAATCCACCATTAGTTGTTACAAAGCATATCTCACCTGCCCTGGTAGCATGGTGTAACCCACAATTCATTGTTACAATATTTACCTCACCAGCTTAGGTAGAACTGTGTAAAGCATCAACCATTGTTACAACACATACTGCACTAGCATTTGCTGCACTGTACAACCCAGCATTCATTGTGAAAATACATACCTCACCACCCTTGGTAACACTGTGTATCCCACCATCCATTGCTAAAACATATACCTAACTAGCCTTTCCTGCACTGCGTAAGCCATCATCCATTTTTACAACACACACATTGACCAGCCTTGGTAGCACTGTGAAACCCACCATCCATTGTTACAACACCCACCATCCATTGTTACAATACAAATACCACCAGCCTTGGTGGCACTTTGTAACCCACTATACATTTTTACAACACATATCTCACCAACACTGTGTAACCCACCATTGAACTCAAGAATGAACTGGCACCCCACCTAAGTTCCATGTTCAATCATAGCCTCACATTAGGCATTATGCCCACTGAATGACACACAGCAATGGTTATCTAACTCCACAAAGGAGGAGCCACCATGGATGCCAGAAACTACCACCCCATTAGCCTAACAAGCCTTGTCTGCAAGGCCATGGAACGTATCATCATGGAACTTATAAACAAAGATATTGGTAATCTCCAAACTCTGGAACCCACCCAGTTTGGGTTTGTAAGAGACAGATCATGTCTCCTAAACTTGATAGACTTCTTTGAAGCAATCACCAAAGCCGTAGATGAGGGTAAGGTGGTTCACACAGCCTATCTAGATCTCGCCAAGGCTTCTGACACCAACCTCCACTTTAGCATTATAGATAAACTCACTAAACTAGGCATAAATCCATATGTCTCAAGACGGGTTGCCAACTGGCTCACTAACAGAACCCACACTGTGAAAGTAGAAGACTCCACATCCATCTTCAGACTAGTGACAAGTGGAGTACCAAAGGATTCAGTCCTAGGTCCTTTCCTGTTTGGTATCTACCTTTCTGAAGTACAGGCTTACACAGAAGGTCTTTGGATAATGAAGTTCACAGATGACTGCAAACTGGGAGCAATAATCGAAACTCCAAACGATGTGGACATCCTACAATAGGGCCTCACTGAGACAGATGCCTGGTGTTAAAGCCATGGCCTCAAATGCAATGCCAAAAAGTGGATTGTCATACCCTTTGGTAAAAACTCTGTACCCATGAGCTACCACATAGGTGGTAGTCTAGTTAACACCCAAAGTGTGATAAGATACCTTGGGACACAGGTGGACAGTAGTCTATCCTTTGATAATCACATTGCCACAGTAGTCAGGAAATCCGTCTACGTGGCACACCTCATCAAAAAAGGTTTCTCATCTGGGAAAAAGAGGTCATTGTTCCCCTCTACTCATCACACATTAGACCCATTATAGGGTACAATGCCCCTTTTGGTATGTACCTCACAAGACATCAACAACTAGAAAGGCCGTAGAAATAACTCATAAAGAGAATTACCAGCCTCAAACACATGCCCAATGCAGACCGTCTCAAAAAAACTACAGCTTTACTCCTTGCACATCGCCTACTCAGGGGTGATCTCTGCCTAACATACAAAGCTATGTCAAACCTAGAGGAGTTAGACATGCTCCACCCTAAAGAAATCCAAATCCCTCTGAGCTTTACACTCTGGGGACATAAACCTTGTCACCACAATATACAGAACATGCTGGAGGGATAGATTCCTGTCCCAGAAACTTCCCATACTCGGGAACATACTACCAACCTATATCAAAAAAAGCTCCTCATTAGCACTCTTCAAGACAAATCTTGATGATTGGATGGGAAATAAGAAATTCACCCCAGGGATCACCTTTGTGACTCTGCTTAACAGAGGCACAGGAAAATAATTAACTTGGGTGGCAAAAGCCAGGATACCTTTTTGGCTAGGCTTATGTAGGACCTAGGGCCAATAGCCTAGTACCCACCTATGATTGTAAAAACACATGCCTTACCAACACTGGTAGCACTGTTTAACCCAACATCCATTGTAACAACACATACATTACCAAACTTTGTTGCACTTTGTAATCCACTATCCATTGTTATAACACATACCTCACCACCCGTAGTAGCACTGTGTAACACACCATCCATTGTTAAAATACATATATCACCAACTTCACCAAACATTGCTGCACTTTGTAACCCACTATCAAGTGTTACAGCACATACCTCACCAACACTGTGTTAACCACCATTGATTGTTAAAATACATGCCTCACCTGCCTTGGTAGCACTTTGTAACCCAACATCCGTTGTTACAACACATACCTCCTCAGCCGTGGCAACACTGTTTAACCCACTATCCATTGCTACAACACATCTGACCAACACTGTGTAACTCACCATCAATTGTAACAACTCGTGCCTCAACAGCCTTGGTAGCAATGTGTAACCCACCATCCATTGTTACAACACATACCTCACAAGCCATGGTACAACTGTCTAACCCACAATCCATTGTTACAACACATACCTCACCAGCCTTGGTAGCATGTTGAAACCCATCATCCATTGTTACAATGCATACTTCACCAGCCTAGGCAGCACTGTGTAACCCAACACCCATCATTATAACAAATACCTCTCCAGCCCAGGTAGCACTGTGTAATCCACAATCCATTGTTACAACACACATACCTCACCAGCCTTGGTGGCACTGTGAAACCCACCATCCATTGTAACAACACATACATCACCAAACTTTGCTGCACTTTGTAACCCACTATCCATTGTTACAAGACATACCTCACCAACACTGTGTAACCCACCACTGAACTCCAGAATGAACTGGCACTCCACCTAAGCACCATGTTCAATGATAGCCTCACCTCAGGTGTTGTGCCCACTGAATGGCACACAGCAACTTTTATCCTACTCCACAAAGAGGGAACCACCACGGACACCAGGAACCACTGCCCCATTAGACTAATGAGTCTGGTCTGCAAGGCCATGGAATGTATCATCATGGAACCTATAAACAAAGACATTGGTAATCTCCAAACTCTGGACCCCACCCAGTTTGGGTTTGTGAAAGGCAGATCATGTTTCCTAAACCTGATAGACTTCTTTAATGCAGTCACCAAAGCCGTAGACGAGGGTAAGGTGGTTCACACAGATTATCTAGATCTCGCCAAGGCTTTTGACACCATCCTCCATTCTGGAATTATAGATAAACTCACTAAACTAGGTACAAATCCATATGTCACAAGATGCGTTGCCAACTGGCTCACTGACAGAACACATATGGTGAATGTAGCAGACTCCAAATCCAACTTCAGACCAGTGACAAGTGGAGTACTACAGGGTTCAGACCTGGGTCCGCTCCTGTTTGGTATCAACCTTTCTGAAGTATAGGGTAACACAGAAGGCCTTTAGATAATGAAGTTCACAGATGACTGCAAACTAGGAGCCATAATCAAAACTCCTAATGATGTGGACATCCTACAAAAGGGCCTCACCGAGACAGATGCCTGGTGTCAAAGCCATGGCCTCAAGCTCAATGCCAAAAATTGCATCATCGTCCCCTTTGGTAAAAACTCTTTACCCATGAGCTACCACATAGGTGGTAGTCTCCTTAACACTTAAAGTGTAATAAGATACCTTGGGACACAGGTGGATATCCTTTGATAATCACATTGCCACAGTAGTCAGGAAATCCTTCTACATAGCACACCTTATCACAAAAGGTTTCTCATCCAGGAAAAAAGAGGTCATTGTTCCCCTCCACTCTTCAATCATTAGACACATTGTAGAGAACAACGTCCCTTTTGGTATGTACCTCACAAGACATCGACAACAACTAGAAAGGCCACAGAAATAACTCATAAAGAGGATGACTGGCCTCAAACACATGCCCAATGCAAACCGTCTCAAAAAACTCCAGCTTTACTCCTTGCATATCGCCTACTCAAAGGTGATCTCTGCCTAACATACAAAGCTTTGTCAAACTCAGAAGTGTTGGACATGGTCCACTTAAAGAAATCCAAGTCCCTCCAAGCTACACACTCTAGGGATATGAATCTTGTCACCACAATAACCAGAACATGCTGGAGGGATAAATTCCTGTCCCAGAAACTTCCCATACTCTGGAGCAAACTACCTATCTATATCAAACAAAGCTCCTCATTAGCACTCTTCAAGAAAAATCTTAATGATTGGATGGGAAATAATAAATTCACTCCGGCGATCACCTCTGTGGCTCTGCTCAACAGGGGCACAGGAAAATAATTTTCTTGGGTGGAAAAAGCAAGCGTACCTTTTTGGCTAGGCTTATATAGGCCCTAGGGCCAATAGCCTAGTACCTACCTATGACCTATGAACCTATGATTGTTAAAACACATGCCTCAACAGCCTTGGTAGCACTGTTTAACCCAACACCCATTGTAACAACACATACATTACCAAACTTTGTTGCACTTTGTAATCCACTATCTATTGTTACAACACATAGCTCACCACCCATAGTAGCACTGTGTAACCCACCATCCATTGTTACAACACATACATCACCAAACTTTGCTGCACTTTGTAACACACTATCAAGTGTTAGAACACATACTTCAACACTGTGTTGACCACCATTGATTGTTAAAACACATGCCTCACCTGCCTTGGTAGCACTCTGTAACCCAACACCCATTGTTACAACACATACCTCATCACTTGTGGTAGCACTGTGTACACCACCATCCATTGTAACAAAATATACCTCACCAGCCTTGGTAGCTATGTATAACCCACCATCCATTGTTACAACACATACCTCACCAGCATTGGTTACACAGTGTAACCCACCATCCATTGTTACAGCACACATACCTCACCAGCCCAGGTAGCACAGTTTAACCCAGCACCCATTGTTACAACACACACCTCACCAGCCTTGGTAGCACTGCGTAACCCACCATCCATTGTTACAGCACATACCTCAGCAGCCTTGATTGCACAGTGTAACCCACCATCCACTGTTACAGCACATACCTCAGCAGACTTGATTGCACAGTGTAACCCACCATCCATTATTAAAACACATACCTCACCATGCTTGGTAGCACTGTGTAACCCACCATCCATTGTAACAGCACATACCTAACCAGCCTTGGTAGCAATGTGTAACCCATATCCATTGTTTAAACAGATACCTCACCAGACGTGCTAGCACAGTGTAACCCACCATCCATTGTTACAACACACACCTCACCAGCCCAGATAGCACAGTGTAACCCACTACCCATTGCTACAACACATTCCTCGCCAGCCTTGGTAACACTGTATAACCCACTACCCATTTTTACAACACACATCTCACCAGCCTTGGTAGCACTGCATAACCCACCATCCATTATTACAACACATACCTCCCCAGCACAGGTAGAACTGTGTAACCCACCATCCATTGTAACAACACATACCTCACCAGCCTTGGTAGCACTGTGTAATTCACCATCCATTGTTACAACACACATACATCTCCAGCATTGGTAGCACTGTGTAACCCACCACCTATTGTTACAACACACATCTCACCATCCTTGGTAGCACTGCGTAACCCACCATCCCATGTTACAACACATACCTCACCAGCCTTGGTTGCACTGTGTAAGCCACCCTCCATTCTTACAACACATACCTCACCAGGACAGGTTGGACTGTGTAACCCACCATCCATTGTAACAACACATACCTCACCAGCCTTGGTAGCACTGTGTAATCCACCATCCATTGCTACAACACAAACCTCACCAGCCTTGGTAGCACTGTGTAACCCATCATCCATTGTTACAACACATACCTCACCAGCCTTGGTAGCACTGTGTAACCCACCATCCATTGTTACAATAGACATACAT
This sequence comes from Protopterus annectens, assembly GCF_019279795.1. Lineage (NCBI taxonomy): Eukaryota > Metazoa > Chordata > Ceratodontiformes > Protopteridae > Protopterus > Protopterus annectens. Next base: position 994,601,585 of record NC_056737.1, on the reverse strand, counting down.
CACCAGCCTTGGTTGCACTGCATAAGCCACCATCCATTCTTACAACACATACCTCACCAGGACAGGTTGGACTGCATAACCCACCATCCATTGTAACAACACATACCTCACCAGCCTTGGTAGCACTGTGTAATCCATAATCCATTGCTACAACACAAACCTCACCAGCCTTGGTAGCACTGTGTAACCCATCATCCATTGTTACAATAGGCATACATCACCAGCCTTGGTAGCACTGTGTAAATCACCATCCATTGCAACAAAACACACCTCACCAGCCTTGGTAGCCCTGTGTAACCCACCATCCATTGTTACAACACATCACCAGCCTTGGTAGCACTGTGTAACCCACTATCCATTGTTACAACACATACCTCACCAGCCTTGGTTGCACAGTGTAACCCCAATCCATTATTACAATACATACCTCACCATGCTTAGTAGCACTGTGTAGCCTACCATTCATTGTAACAACACATACCTCACCAGCCTTGGTAGCACTGCATAACCCACAATCCATTGGTACAACACATACCTCACCAGCCTTGGTAACACTGTATAACCCACTACCCATTTTTACAACACACATGTCACCAGCCTTGGTATCACTGCATAACCCAGCATCCATTATTACAACACATACCTCACCAACACAGGTTGGACTGTGTAACCCACCATCCATTGTAACAACATATACCTCACCAGCCTTGGTAGCACTGTGTAATCCACAATCCGTTGCTACAACACATATCTCGCCAGCCTTTGTAGCACTGTGCAACCCACCATCCATTATTACAACACATACCTCAGCAGCCTTGGTAGCAATGTATAACCCACCATCCATTGTTATAACATACCTCACCAGCCATGGTAGAACTGTGTAACCCACCATCCATTGTTACAACACACATACATCACCAGCCATGGTAGCAATGTGTAACCCACCATCCATTGTGACAACACACACCTCACTAGCCTTGGTGGCACTGTGTAACCCACCATCCATTGTTACAACACACATACATCATCAGCTTTGGTAACACTGTGTAACCCACCACCTATTGTTACAACACATACCTCACCAGCCTTGGTAGCACTGTGTAACCCACCACCCATTGTTATAACACATAACTCACCAGCACAAGTAGCACTGTGTAACCCACCATCCGTTGTTACAACACATAGCTTCCCAGGCTTGGTAGCACTGTGTAACCCATCATCCATTTTTACAACACATACCTCAGCAGGCTTGGTAGCACTGTGTAACCCACCACCCATTGTTGCAACACACATACCTCACCAGCCTTGGTAGCACTGTGTAATCCACCATCCATTGTTACAACATATACCTCACCAGCCTTGGTAACACTGTGCAACCCACTACCCATTTTTACAACACATATCTCACCAGCCTTGGTAGCACTACATATCCCACCATCCATTATTACAACACATTCCTCACCCGCACAGGTTGGACTGTGTAACCCACCATCCATTGTAACAACACATACCTCACCAGCCTTGGTAGCACTGTGTAATCCACCATCTGTTGCTACAACACATACCTTACCAGTCTTGGTAGCACTGTGTAACCCACCATCCTTTGGTACAACACATACCTCACCATTCTTGGTAGCACTGTGTAACCCACCATCCATTGTTATAACACATACCTCACCAGCCATGGTAGCACTGTGTAACCCACCATCCATTGTTACAATGCACATACATCACCAACCTTGATAGCACTGTGTAACCCACCATCCATTGTTACAACACATATCTCACTAGCCTTGGTGGCACTGTGTAACCCACCATCCATTTTTACAACACACATACATCATCAGATTTGGTAGCACTGTGTAACCTACCACCTATTGTTACAACACACATCTCACCAGCCTTGGTAGCACTGCGTAACCCACCATCCATTGTTACAACACATACCTCACCAGCCTTGGTAGCACTGTGTAACCCACCACCCATTGTTACAACACATACCTTACCAGCACAGGTAGCACTGTGCAACCCACCATCCTTTGTTACAACACATAGCTCCCCAGGCTAGGTAGCACTGTGTAACCCACCATCCATTTTTACAATACACATATGTCATTTTGGTACCACTGTGTAACCCGCCACCTATTGTTACAACACACATCTCACCAGGCATTGTAGCACTGTGTAACCCACCACCCATTGCTACAATACATACCTCACCAACCTTGGTAGCATTGTGTAACCCACCATCCATTGTTACAACACACATACCTCACCCTCCTTGGTAGCACTGTGTAATCCACCATCCATTGTTACAACACACATCTCCCCAGCCTTGGTAGCACTGTGTAACCCACCATCCATTGTTACAACACATACCTTACCAGCCTTGGAGTACTGTGGAACCCACCACCCATTGTTACAACACATACATCACCAGTCTTGGGAGCACTGTGGAACCCACCACCCATTGTTGCAACAAACATACATCACCCGGCATGGAAGCACTATGGAACCCACCATCCATTGTTACAACACATACCTCACCAGGCTTGGTAGCACTGTGTTACCCACCATCCATTGTTACAACACACATTCATCACCAGCCCAGGTATCTCTGTGTAACGCATCATCCATTGTTACAACACATACATCACCAGCCTTGGTAGCACTTTGCAACCCACCATCCATTATTACAACACACACCTCACCAGCCCAGGTAGAACTGTGTAACTCATCACCAGTTGTTACAACACATACCTCACCAGCCTTGGTATCACTGTGTAACCCCTCCATCCATTGTTAGAACACATACCTCACCAGCCTTGGTAGCACTTTGTGACTCACCATCCATTATTACAAAACACACCTCACCAGCCTTGGTAGCACTGTGTAACCCACCATCCATTGTTACAACACACATACATCACCAGTCCAGGTAGCACTGTGTAACCCACCACCCATTGTTGCAACACATATCTCACCAGCCTTGGAAGTACACTATCCTCCAGCTTTTTTGTACAGTTTGCCACTAATTTTTGATACTATGTATGTCAAACACATCTATTGCAGTATATATTCCACCAATCTTTATTTAATATGTACCATGCCAACCTCTCTTACAGTAATTGCCGAGAATTTTTGTTACAACGTGAACACCTCCAGCCTTTATTAGAGTATATACCTCAAACATCTTTCCTATAATACATAATACATCAGACTTTGTAGCTAAAGTCATCCTCCCAACCTTTGTTTGAATACATACCCAATAAGTCTTTCTAACAATATGTATCCCACTTGTCTTTGTTGCTACATACCCCCCACTAACCTTTGAACATTGTGTATCTCACCAGTGTTTCTTACAGTACAAACCTGACCAGCACTTGGTGCAGCATATACTTCTTCAGCTCTTGTTGCAATATGAAGAGGAGTCAGAGTTTCTGAATATGGTAAGTGTGCTTTCTTGATGTCTTTGCAATTACTCCAAGACAGCATTAAAACTAGAGGAAAACAGTTTGGGGTAGCAAATCAGCTTCCTGGAACATGACACATCCTATGAAATTAACACTCAATTTTGAAGTTATTAGACATAGTGAGGTCTTCCCTACCTTGGAGTAAAAGGTACTGTGTACAAACATCCACAACTTACCAACCTAGTTTCAAAGTATGGCAGAATGGTGATTCAGCTATTAGCACCCAACTGAGTGGATGGCACTGTGAGTAAAGCAGAACATCCTGGAACATCATTGCCTGAAATTGCAGTACAGATGGTTAAAGTAATGAGCTGCTGCTGAGATTTTTGTGAATCTGAGACTAACCCCATCAGTTTTCGTCTGCATATTGAATACATGTGAGAAAGTATCAATCCACCAAAGGTTTATAGTCTCATTTTTATTAAAGTGTGTCTGCATTCAGCATGATTGAATGCACTTTTTTGCTAATACTGATTAGAAGACCAGGAAGGAAAGTGCTGAAATGGCTTCTGCATTATATTACATCTCCATTTGCAAAGGCTTCATGTCACACATGTTATGTATTAGCAGACTCCTCTCTTGTGTTAACATGCTCCACAAGGGGTCACGCCTAGTGGATTGTTATCCATTTCATACTCTGAGTCCCTGCATACATATTACATAAATAGGGGAGAGGTCTAACATAATGGTTAAGGTGTTTACCTCTCCAATAGAAAGTACAGGGGTTGTTTCTCACTTTTCAAAGGGAATTTGTCTAGGCTTAAAATGGCCCATAAAAGCAGCTAGCCTAGTAATTACCTATGAACCTATACATACTTCACTGATCATATAGTACTTACCTGTGAACCTATACGTACTGCACTCCTCATATAGTACTTACCTATGAACCTATACATACTACACTCCTCACAGACTAGTGATCCACCCGCATAGTCCTCCTATTACTTGAATTACTGTATAGGCTTCATACTAAAGGACCATCCTTGCTCATTGCCATGGTAATTCTATTGCCATCCTATAAATGGTATTTAGCAGTACCTTTGTGCATGCACAACTACAAATACCAGCACATCTCTGTCCAGTTTTGCTGTAAGTGTCACTATGAAACAAGGGCTGCAGTACTGCAGGTGTTGTGCTGTTTATCTGGTGGATGGCTTAATAGTGAATCAGTGACCATGTTGGTCACCAGCACTGTCCACCTTTCTTGACAGCAGCCCTATGGTGCGTGAAAGGGAGGTGGGTTGTTGGAGTCAGCTGGGTGTGGAAGGATTGACTAGAATCAAAATCTGATACGTGATGAAAGCACTAATATATGTAAGTAGCAGAGTTATGAGGTGTGAGTTTCAAAAAAGGAATCAATACAATTTATTAAAACCCCTGCCCCATTGTTGTCTGTATTGAATCTTTACAACGCTGAAAGTAAGCATACAGTTACCACACCACATTATTATAATGGGACAGCTCGTTTCTGACTATTTTTGTTTGGGAGCCACTCAATTGTATAATTGCTATTTGTGTGAGTGCTGCTACTGCAAATGAACATCATTGCCATTATGATATACAAATTTGGGAGTAAGGGAGTCTCTCTACAAATAAACATTTTTGTCATCACTGGAAATATTTATAACAATATGCATTCAGAATAATCACATTCACTGAAACTGCTAAGGGCAACTCAACATGAATCCTTTATTTTCACCTGCCAACATGGAGAGAAAAGCACTTCAAACAACAATTAGACAATTAGAGGAAGTTAACTTAACTCTATGACAACAGCATTAAAAATGATCATAACTGTCTCCAAATGTAACATTTATTTTTGTTGTACATACTGCATATTTTTAGTGTTTCAAAATAATGCCTAACGTTTTGAATAAAGGCTTATTTTGCATCAAAATGCAATAATAACTATATTACTTAGTACTTACTTTAGATGGAGTTGGTGTATTGGTTATAAATGTGTATTACATCACTCTGATCATTTAAATGCATCTCTAATTTAACTTTTAAACTTCATGTACATCATCTACAGTTTCAGTTTATATCTATGATAATGTAGGAACTGTTTCCATCCATCCATTCATTCTCAACCCCTTTTTTCCATTTGTGCAGATGGACTTCGGTGTCACATTAATATTTGCAATCCTCTAGAGCCAATAAAATATAAGTTTTACTGGGTGGTGAGTTACAAGAAGCTGAGATCTGAGGTTAGTAACCAGGGCAAAAAGGAGGAATTCCCTAAATTTCTGCTTAACTGGAACGACAGACATAAGCATACGTGTGTGTCTTTTACACATTGGCCTGGAGGTAGAACTTTGGTATACATGAGTAACAGCAAACAATAAGATAACCACCAAGATTATGGAGGTGCAAAAGAACAAGCACCCAGACTCCCCTCATTACCCTAGAAAAATTCTAGAAAAATAAGAAAATATCACAGGATCAGCTGCATAATTTCTGTCAGATAAGTGAACACATGGAGGAGGAAGGGAATGCATTAATTAATAATGAAAAATGTTGCAGCTTAGAACTGTCGGTCACTAGCACACCTCATGTTAATAATCACAATGTAGGAAAGCATCCCCACTGCCTGGCCAGAGTGTGTGATGCTGAAACCAACAGCATTAAAACTGGAGTTGTGACCATTATGTGCTTCTGTTTGTAACCGGCATACAGGCATTGCAAATGTTATTGTTGCAAAATTTAGAAATATGTATGCCTCATTTTTGAAGACTGTCACAACTGAATTCTCCAGTTTCCTAAAAGAAACAATAATTTTCTTAGATAAAAGATCCAGGGGGGACATTATTATATAGAGGTTGGGGAAAGACTACCAAAAAGACACATGGAATGAGACAATGTAACACATTTTTCACATTGTTGCTTGTCTATTCAAGGCTGTCTCCTCTTATGATCTGGATTGAGGCATGTATATTAGTTTAGCAGTCAGATTACCCCATGCATTAGCTTGATAGTGTCTGAGATTCACATGCTGTCTCACTGGGCATTGAGATGTAATCCTATTCCAGTTCAGGCTCTCGTTTCGACATCCAAAATTTGGTATCCCTGGTTGGATGATTTCTTTGTATATTGACTATAATTTTAAACTGAGAACACTCTTAATGATCTACATTTCTGCTGATTATCTGTACATCATATCTGGTACTTTTAACTCCTTTGAATCCCCACTGATGATTTGAAAGAAAGAAACAAGGAAGTAATCCTATCTTTTTTTTTGTGTCTGATGTGTAGTTGCTTAAAACGATACAGCTGCTTTCTGTATTACATGTTCCATTTTCTCTTCTGCTTTGGGAAGTCTGCTTGCTCTGGTGTTTTTGTTCTATGTGGCAGATAGACACTTAAATTACCTAGGCTGCACATTTCCCATGTTTTTTTCATTGGTTAATTTGCTTCTTGAGTGATACTTAACTACATAGAAAACACCTGTAGCCTTTTCTTTTCTAATAAGACTCAAGGCCTATAAAAAACTTCCAAGCACTGTGGGTGACTCTCCTGGATGACAAAAGTAAATCTGTTTTTTGTCTGTGATTTGCTTAAACTGATAGAGCTGCTTTCTGTTTGGCCTGTTATTTTTGTTCTGTGTGGCACATATACACTTAAATTAACTAGGTTTCATATTTCACCTGTTTTTGCATTGGTTAGTTTGTTTCTTGAGTGATACTTAAATACAAAAAGTATACAGTGGTCTTACCTTCCCTAATAAGACTCAAGGCCTGCAAAACTACAAGTACTGTTTTATTCACTGCTGGTGTTTTTTTCCGCCAACACTCTCACTCCTTGCTCTGTTTTTTAAACTTGATGGTTTTTAACATGCCTGTGTGTCCTTACTGTAAATTGTACTTTGAGGGCTCCTCCCATTCAAGACTGTAGTTAATTTCTTGAATTATTTGTCTTCCCTTGACCTTATTTTGAAAAAAAAAAAGTGCATTTTGCCTCTTATTCTCCATTCTGTTGATTTCATTGCTCTGAATTCATTATCTAGCTAGTTGTTGGATAAAATAATGCATTTTATACTCCATCAAACTCTTTTCTTTGTTTTGACATCAACAGGACTGAGAATTTTACACCTGCAGGCAATAGGGTTAAATTTATTCCCACATCTCTGCCACGATTATATGTCTGTAAAATTGAATTGTTTAAGCTGTCTAGGAAATTATGTTTGTTGGATTATTTTGAAAATAGCAAGATTGTGTCCGAGGATGCCCCCTCCATTGACACAGATGGAGAGGATGGGGAATGTGATTTTTTTTCTCGTGTAATTCATAATTGGATTTGTATGATGATATTAATGCCTACTGTCTTTTTGATACCTCTAAGGTAACACATAGTAGTAATTTCATTCCCCCTTTTGTTAACAATACCATCCACGAGTTTTCATCTGTGGTAAATTATGCTCTTGAGGTTAGTCCAAATACTTTTAAAAAAGGAAAAGCTAAAGTATGTTATAATAAGACTGAATGGAATGCACTGCAATGTCTTAATACTAGGAGGGCTATTGTTATCAAGCCCTCAGACAAAGGTCAAAAATAGTTGTGTTGCACTATATGCAATATTTTAATATGTGTAAGGATCATCTTTCTGACAGTAATGTATATCGTGTGGCTAGTGAAAATGAATATTGTGCAGCTACAAATAGCTTTAACGATTGGTTACATAAGGGTTACAGACTTGGCTACTTTTCCAAGCAACATGTGGAAGTTAAATTTAAAGTGGAAGGCAGCTGTTTGAAAAATTTTACTGCCTGCCAAAAATCCATAAAAAAGATTTCCCCCTGCTGGAAGTCCAACTGTGGCAGCTGAGAATTATTTTTACACAATATGGGTCTATGTCTTCATACTTATTTCCTTAGGCATGTTGTGGGTTTATTTTTTCTAAAAAATATTGAGTCCATCACTTGTCAAGAAGGTTTTTTTCTGGCTGCTTCTTGATGTCAAGAGCCTTTATACGAGTATGACACATCAGTTGGGACTAAAAGCTTTTAGGTTTTTCCTAGGCACTAGCCCGGTTAGTACTTTTGTTATAGAATTGCTATATTTGTTTAACCCATAACTTTTTTGAATATAACAACTGCATCTATCAACAGATGCAAGGTACAGCAATGGGTGCGTCCTTTGCACCCATGTATGCTAATTTGGTAAAGGGTTTATTTGAGTTAGAGTTTCTTTATAAGTTAGAGTTTTTATCATAGCTGCATTGATGATTTAATTTCTTTATGTAAGGGTGGTGCATGGCTAGTGGATTCTTTTGTAACTTCTCTCCAGGAAAACTGTTTTGGCTTACAATTTGATGGTGTACAAAAATGCATTTCTGTTGTTTTCTAGATTTGGAACTAAATATTGTTGATAACATGATTCTTACCAAGATTCATAAAAAAATGGATGATGGTACTCATTGTCTAGACAGTAACAGCTGCCACCCCTCCCTCCATATTTTAAAGGCTTTGCCTTATAATGAGTTACTCAGAATAAATAGACTGTGTAATGACATTCAGTCTCCCAAGGAAAAGATTTTACATTCTTGTCCAGCCTTTAAACAAAGGGAATATAGCAATGAATTAATTATTAATTCTCTGGATAAATTGTTGTGCTTGAGAAGGGATACCACTAGTGTGGTTGATGTTCCAGATATGAATTCTATGAATAGATATAAGAGTAATGCAGGGACTATTAGTGATAAAAAGATATATTTTCTCACTACTATAATGTTTATAGTGTTGAGTTAGTAAAAAATCTTAAGGTACTACTGGCCATTCTTACATAAGGGGAAGTCTGGGATTAAGAATTTATCTGACTCCTTTACTTCTCTTATAAGAGAGCCAGAAATATAAAAGACATGGTTGTTCATAATTTGTTCTCTATGCCTACTGAAATTTAACTATTCCTTTACAAAATTCTGGTACATTTCTCTGTGGTAAATGTTCTATCTGTATTCATGTGGTTAAGACTTTTGATAAAATAAATGGCATTTTTTTCAGCCTAGAGCTATTTTCTCCTGTGTGTCTAAGGGAGTGGTTTATTGTCTCTCATGCCTTTGTGGTGTCTTCTATATAAGAGAGAAACCAAAAGAATGTTTAAAATCAGAGTACAAGAGCATGTTAGAGACATCAAGAATCAAAATTTGGATAGCCCTGTGGCATCACATTTTCATGCAGTACACTTGGGGTCTTGTACCAGTCTAAAAGCATGTATTTTAGAAGAAGTTATGGTTAAGGATGATGTTGCATTTAAAAACAAACTGCTATATAAAGAAGCGATCTATATTTTAAAGTTTGGAACTTTGGTGCCTCAAGGTTTAAACAAAGAACTGGAGTGGAAGGCTTTTCTGCACTAACTGTTAATTATTAGTTTGTGTTTAATTGTTTTAGTTAATTGATTAATAATGTGATATTTGTTATTTAAATGTAGCTTATGCTACTGTGATGTTAACTCTGTGAAAGGCTTGCTAGCTGAGGCACTGGATTATTAAACAATTTTATGCTGCTGCAGTTGGTGTTTTTCACTTTTTTTTATTTTGTTATTTAGGCAGTAGGGTGTAGCCTGGTCTACACAAGTTTGGAAACACACTAAAGAGCCCTGAGTGCAGATTTTTTTATTGGCCAGAGGGCTTATTAGTCAGCTACCTTGTTTTTAGTGCTTATTATTCAGCTTACCTTGTTTTAATGGCTTATTAGTCATCTTACCTTGTTTTTAGGGCTTATTACTCAGCTTACCTTGTTTTTAGTGCTTATTACTCAGCTTAACTTGTTTTTAGGGCTTATTAGTTAGCTTACCTTGTTTTTAGGGCTTATTAGTCAGCTTACCTTGTTTTTAGGGCTTATTAGTCAGCTTACCTTGTTTTTAGGGCTTATTAGTCATCTTACCTTGTTTTTAGGGCATATTAGTCAGCTTACCTTATTTTTATGGCTTATTAGTCATCTTACCTTGTTTTTAGGGCTTATTATTCAGATTACCTTGTTTTTAGGGCTTATTAGTCAGCTTACCTTGTTTTTAGTGCTTATTATTCAGCTTACCTTGTTTTTAGTGCTTATTAGTCAGCTTACCTTGTTTTTAAGGCTTATTAGTCAGCTTACCTTGTTATTAGGGCTTATTAGTCAGCTTACCTTGTTTTTAGGGCTTATTAGTCAGCTTACCTTGTTTTTAGGATTTATTAGTCAACTTACCTTGCTTTTAGGGCTTATTAGTCAGCTTACCTTGTTTTTAGGGCTTATTACTCAGCTTACCTTATTTTTATGGCTTATTGGTCATCTTACCTTGTTTTTAGGGTTTATTATTCAGATTACCTTGTTTTTAGGGCTTATTAGTCAGCTTACCTTGTTTTTGGTGCTTATTATTCAGCTTACCTTGTTTTTAGTGCTTATTAGTCAGCTTACCTTGTTTTTAAGGCTTATTAGTCAGCTTACCTTGTTATTAGGGCTTATTAGTCAGCTTACCTTGTTTTTAGGGCTTATTAGTCAGCTTACCTTGTTTTTAGGACTTATTAGTCAGCTTACCTTGTTTTTAGGGCTTATTAGTCAGCTTACCTTGCTTTTAGTGCTTATTAGTCAGCTTACATTTCTTTTAGGGCTTATTACTCAGCTTACCTTGTTTTTAGGGCTTAGTATCCAGCGTACCTTGCTTTTAGGGCTTATTAGTCAGCTTACCTTGCTTTTAGGGCTTATTAGTCAGCTTACCTTGTTTTTAGGGCTTATTACTCAGCTTACTTTGTTTTTAGGGTTTATTATTCAGCTTGCCTTGTTTTTAGAGCTTATTAGCAAGATTACCTTGTTTTTAGGGCTTATTAGTCAGCTTACCTTGTTTTTAGGACTTATTATTCAGTTTACATTGTTTTTAGGGCTTATTAGTCAGCTTACCTTGTTTTTAGGGCTTATTACTCAGCTTACCTTGTTTTTAGTGCCTGTATAAATTTTGCATGCTTGAGCTCCTCTTGGATCATTTCCACAGAGCTCAGCAATGCTTGATGTTTTGCCTGTGTCTCAGAAGTGTTTGTCTTGTATCTGGTGCCATCCAGCCAAAAATGCGTACGTTTATTAAATAATCACACTTTTAAAAGGTGTTTAACGTATACTGATGTTTATGTCTTACTTACTGCTTCTCCTTGTGCCTTTCCTTCAGTTTGAGTTTGTTTTTGGTAGCAATATATTTGGCACACTCGTTTGCTGTACTTTTACATTAGGAGGACTGGGATTATTTATTTAGTTGTAGTAGGTGTTTGCCTGGTCTGTCTGAGTTGGGAAACACACAAAAGAGATCTAAGTTTAGTCATTTGTTTGGCTAAAGGGCTCAGTAGTCAGTTTTCTGTATTATCAGTGCAAGTATAAATTTGGTGCGTTTGTGCATAACTGCTAATCTCACCAATGCCTTGTACAGACACAAACAGAAGCAAATTTTCACTACAGAACTCCTCATAAAGTAGCATCCTGTAAAACAGTAAGTATAGAGCAAATACCTTGCACATTGATAAGTTTAGAGCAGCTAGTTTGCTCTTTGAGTGGCAATACCATACAATTTAGTATTTTATAGACTAGTCTGCAACCAACCCCCCCCCCAACAAAAAAATACCCTTAATAGCTTTCTGCTAATCCTTGTACAGGAAACCCTTGTAGCTCACCAATTAGAGGAATTGACAACATGGATATGCAGTTTCCTAACTTCTCTGTACTCAGCTTGGTGGACATGGGTATCTTGAGACAATGCAGGAATTGTCTCATATTTAATGGCAACCATTTAATCCGTGAAGTAACAGATACAGTATGTGAGACGAGTATATACACAATGTCAATGGAGGCTAAACTCTGTTATACAACATGCATCGGGTTGTCACAACCACACACATAACACCCTCCAGACATAGCACACAACAGACACATACTAATGTATGCAGAAGCACTTAAGTGCAGTCTTCCTAAACAGCAATGACCTCCCAGACTTCCCATCAGCAAATATTACCATCAGCAAACTCAAAAGCACTCAACAAAAGCAACACTTAACACCAAGCATGCAGTCACACTCAGTGGAGCCCCAACTACAGAGTTCATAAGGCAAGCAAGCACACTTCCTAGGTCTCTAGTCATAAGGGACTTCACTGTAAGACCCCCATCTAGGCTGAGAAAGGAGAAGATGATGGTGAATTGCCTATTTGGATCCAGGAGCCATCAAATTACACGCACACTTGAGTCATTGTTGCCCAGGTGCCAGTATAACTCCATCATGGTCCATGTAAGTGTAAACGACCAGAGACATACTTTCCTACACTATATCTAGAAAGGCATTGTTAATCTCTCTGTCTGTGTGTCTCAGGCCAATATGAGCCTAGCATTGAGCAACATATTACATTCACCAAGCATAATGCCACAATACAAACAAACTAGGACTGATTTTAACAATTAACTCAGTTTCTGGTGTCAGTCTAAGGTGATCCAATATTTTTCACCATGGGAAGACATGTTTAACAGACCTCATTGCTTTGCCAAGAATGGTCTGCACCTGTTCCCCTCTAGGCTTTTGAATACTGGTTAAAACTTTATCCTCCGCATACAGCCTTTCTTAGGCAATGCCAAATTGACAAACCTACTGACATCATGACACTAGATGTAAAACCAAGAACCAAATCGGCCCATACCATAAATTGCCACCTAGGAACCAGATGAAAACCACTTCCAGAGGGTTGACAATAATCCCAGCTTTAGTTGACAGAATACCCACCCAAGTAAGAAAAAATAAAAACAATCAGTTGTTTAGTGCTTTCATCGTAAAGCAGGACTTCTTCTGAACAACCAATCCCTGCCATTATGCAGTTTAAATCTTTGTGTGACATACTGACATAGCAAAAGCAACTCAACTGAAACTCAAGAGTGTTACTGCTCAATGTCAGGAGGCCAAAAAAAAAAAAATACATTGAGACCACAACCACAAACTGGTAAAACCACAAAAATTTCAAAGATTGAACCATAAAATAATGAATCCCAGATCATCAAAAGTAACACTATCTGAGGAAGATAATGCAGCACTACTGTGATTGGTGGAATACGCTGATGTTAGGACACACAACATGGCCACCAACATTCCCAGTTGCTTAGAAAACACATACAAACTGCTTGGTTGCTTAGAGCAACATAAAGTAGAAGAGCTGCAGTAACAACTGAGCCCAGGTTTCCCTGCCTCCCCTAAGAAATCTAAGCTGCAAGCTTGACATGAGCATTTTGCTGAAGTTTTAGGAAAGATCTAGCAGAGTAGTCACCTTATTAATTCATCACAGCTGTTGCTATATTACTAAGGATGTGAGTCTGTTTTGCGTATTACTAATCCAATGTGGTGTTGGGCATTATTCATTTGTATATTTTCTTATGATTACTTTGCAGTCTGATTATATGCTTTGGATAAGTTATTGCACTTGTTGAATTTCCTAAATGAACTGTTTTTTTTTGGTGCATTCACTTGAATTTATGAAGTGATGTGTGAGAGGAATATGGGTTGATCTACTTTGACTGCTGGTTATGTATGTGTCTCACAGTGTAGTCTGCATTCTTTAATTTTGATGTTTTGGGAGTCGTTATTTTCTGCTTCAGTCTTTTAACCTTTCATGATTTTAACATTTTAAGATTGTGGTCTCAATGTTTTATGGTAACATTTGAGATTGTGGTCTCAATGTTTTATGGTTTGTGCTTCTGGTGTTTCATTATTTTGACATAGGCCCCTAAATATATATGTATGGGTCTATTTCTAAAAATCGAAAGACCACTTACTCAAAGATGACTTTACCAAGATGGCAACACCGAACCATTACTTTACTGAATGATCACACTACTATTTTCTTAACAGGGGAAGTATGCACTTGGCCAACATGGGGAAATTTTCCCTTTTCTCCACTGTATTATGAGCCTGGAATTGGTATATTTAGTTAGGGGGTGTGGGGGGTGCATTCCCCCACACTGGGGGGTGTGGGGACGTAGCCCCCCAGCTGGGTGGGTTTAACATACTCAGGTGTGTTTTCTCATTCCAGCTTGGCCAAGTGCATACTTACCCTATTAAAACATTCGGTAGTGTGATTTATTTATTTATTTGCAGTTCGATTACCGGGGAAGTCCACTGGGCCAAATTGACCCATTTTCAGTGGAGGCCCGAGGAGAAAAGCTCCAAGATGCATTATACAATTTAGATACAAATGATAGTTAATATTAAAGATCTTATGTAGAATAGTTGCTCATAAATACACGCTCGAGAGACTTGAACCTCAGCACTGAAATAAATAGGACATGCTGGAGGGACAGATTCATAACCCAGAGGCTCCCTTCACTCTGGAATAAAATCCCAGTCCAGGTTAGGCAGAGTCCCTCATTGACTCTCTTCAAGAGGAATCTTGATGAGTGGATGGGAGATCGTAGGTTTACCCTGGGTATCACTTCTGTGTCACTGTTAGATAGAGGCACAGTATACTAACCTCGAAAAAGGGCATAGCAAAATAAATTTAAAATGGGTGGCGAAAGCCAAACACATTCTGGCTAGGCTTATAAATGCCCTAGGGCAGATAGCCTAGTATGAACCTATGAACCTATGAACCTATAAATATCATGCATAGTTAAATTCATTAAGCTTGAAGGTAGGGATCACACAGTTTCATTTGAGTAAAACAGATATGGGTTAGGTGTGGAAACAGTTTACATACAAACCTTTTAAGAAAATGTAAACACGCTTTACATACACACATCAACTGTAGAATGCTATTTACAATATTTACAAGGCTGGGCTGTGTGGGGGTAGCTGTAGGAGGTGAGAGCTTATAGAGAAGCTATAGAAATTGTTGAGAGCTTAGATAAGCTCATAGGAAGATAACTATGAGAGTTGTAGAGCTTGGGAACCAGAGCGAGAACCCCCTTGGATTAGGTTGGGTGAAGGCAGGTGCATTTCCATTTAGTGGACAGGTGTTTGAATAGTTGGGTTTTGAAGTTTTTTGAGTTTGGTATGGTTCTTAGTGTGGAAGGAAGGGAATTCCATTTTTTGCCTAGTGAGAAAGATAGGAGAAGTTGGCCAGCAGGACGTTTAGGTTTATGGATAGTAATTAAGTTCTGATTTTAAGATCTCAGAGCTCTGTTGGGTGTAAAATGGGGAAGGATGTTAGTTAGAGTGGGACATTTTGTTGGGTGAAATATGAGTGTATGTGCAGTAGTGAGTTGGAGATAGTCTAGGTAGTTTGGGAGTTCAAGCCAATTCAGGGATTGTAGGGTTAGGCAGGGATGGGTGGTATTTTTAGATTTAGAGGCAAAATTAGAGATTTTGTTGTATCAGTTTTCTAGTTTAGAGGTGATAGAGGAGGACAGGTTGGTTAGGAGAGGGGGCTCCGTATAATAAGGAAGGAAGAAGATAAGTTGAGGCCAGAGTTTGCCTGGTAGAGTTGGAGAGAAAGCAATTATTCCTATACAGCATACCTGGCTTTTGGTGGGTTTTCTTAATATTTTGTTGAATAGGAATATCAAACTTGAGATGTTCATCTACAGTAATGCCAAGTAGTTTGGAAGAGGGGACTACTTCCATAGGTGAGTTGGTTTGACTATAGACTTTGAAGTTGTTTTTATCGTAGGAGAGGGTCTTTGTGGGAGGGAGTAGTAGAATCTTTGATTTATTTGCATTGAGAGAGAGGTGGTTTTGGCGCATCCAGTTTTCAGTTGTTGAGAAGGCAGTTTGGGTTTTTGTCAGCAATTCAGAGAGGTTTGAGGCAGAGCAGACTAAGGTTGAATCGTCTACATATTGAATGCTTTTAGCATCAGGAAGAGCAGTGTGAAAGTTACTGATGAAGTTGTTAAAAAGTATTGACCCAAGGATGGATCCCTGTGGTATGCCAGCTGCTTGTGGGAAACAGTATCAAAGGCTTTAGACAGATCGAGTAAAACAGTAGAAACTAAGTGGCCTGAATCTCGGGCTTGATTGACCGTTTCTAGGAAAGAGAGTAGAGCAGTTATTATGCTATGGCCTGGACAGAAGCCATGCTGGGTAGGAGTGTGAAGATTGTTTTGGGTCAGGAAAGGCATAAGTTGGAGGTGGATGCATTTTTCTAGGATTTTGGAGATTGGTGAGAGCAAAGCAATAGGGCAAAAGTTTGAGATGCTGGTATTTTTGCCTCCTTTATGAAGAGTAAGAATATAAGCTGAGCACCAGAGTTTGGGGACGTATGATTCTTTTATGGATCAGTTGATAATGATGCTGATTGGGAGTGCAATGCCATCAGCAGCACATTTTAAGAAGGAAGAGGGAATATTGTCGGGAGTGTTAGAGCAAGGTTTAAGTTTGGACAAAAGGTTTTTTATAAAGTTAGTGGAGATGGTTTTGAGTTCAAACAGATGAGGTGAGTTAGAAGGGGGAGAGTGTAAAGCAGTTGGGTTATTATTGGGAAATGTCTTGGGGAGGGTAGTAATAGTGTTTATGAAAAATGAGTTAAATTCAGAGCCTAGTTCAAGATCAGATTTACTTGGGTCAGGACAGGGGTTATATTCTTGCAGCCTGGATTGAGGAGAGAGTATTACAATAGTTGCCATCTATTCAATTAATTGATGTCATA
The DNA here is from genome assembly GCF_019279795.1 of Protopterus annectens. Classification (NCBI taxonomy): domain Eukaryota; kingdom Metazoa; phylum Chordata; order Ceratodontiformes; family Protopteridae; genus Protopterus; species Protopterus annectens. Next base: position 994,584,543 of record NC_056737.1, on the reverse strand, counting down.
CTAAAAACAATGCTGCTAGTAAACAATGCAGTATACTACATAGCAGAGATGAAATAAGTGATACAGAGGATATGAGAAGTAAAACTAAAGGAGAAGATGTAGGGAGAGAAAAACTAGGCTCTGAATTTAACTCATTTTTCATAGACACTATTACTACCCTCACCAAATTTCTGTGCAACCTATTATTAAATGCAAATGTGTACTGTCACTGGCTGTTGCTCAATTTAAGGCACTCAAATAGGGCACTATGTCCAAACATCACACATTTAAAACATCATATCACCTTAATAATAAAATACTATAACTAGTCATTCAAACTCTGTTGTATGACGAGCTATAGAAAATGCATATAAAAATATATAATAAGTCTACGATTATAAAAAACTTGCATCTTTATGCTGCATATTATCACAATATAATGTCGTTGTTATCAAATGACCACTTATAGTATTAACTAAACACTTTACACCTAATACTTTTATTAAATAGGACGGTAGAATCTAACTACATGGCTAACATCTATCCTGTCGAGTTTTTTCGAACCAATTTTCACAGGCAATCAGGTCAATAAAGAACATTTCAACATTAATATATGAAGTATTCTATTGAGTATGTGATAATAATGCACTGAAATAAATATTATATCGCTTATGTGGTAAAATATAGCACTAGTCAGTGCATGGGATAAACGTGGTGTACTATATAAAACTGTAACAGATTCTTGACTATTCTAAATAAGCAAGTTGAATTGAAATGACAATTGGAGTGATGTGGGTGAAAGAGATAAGATTAGAATTGGATATTATAATTTATTCAAGTCATTTAACCAAGTTCAATATTCCCATGAGACTAATGAGCATGTATGTTTATGCCTCACTCCTCGTTTATTGATTTCGATCGATCGCCATTTATGTTATGCCACATGTCGGGCATTAGTGATCCATGCAATTCAATTAATGCTACCATTTATGTATTGCTTATGCTGACTGAACCATATATATATTACATAGCCATACTTATTCCAGCCCATTACATCACATACAGATGGTCTTCAATAAATACTAAAAATATTCTTTAATTATTCCTGGTTACTATTAACGGTTAAGATGTTAGACAGGACAACCACAGCAAGTTAATTACATACTAAAAGCATTAGGTGTAAAGTGTAAAGAATATTTTGATGTACTATAGTAGATGTGATAACAACTATATTATTGTGATATGGTGCGGCATTTGATATCGATATATTTTTTAATATAATATTATAGATTTTATATGCATATTTTATAGCTCATCATACCGAAAGACAGAGAATTTGAATTTTGAATTACTGTTTATTTATGTATTAAATGCTGTCAATAAAATGTTTGCGCATTATTATTGAATATAAGTGGCTTGAAAAAGCTAAAGTTGTGTATGTTTTTTACAGGTACAAGAGAGGGATGTTTATGTGATGTATATCGTAGATTGGTTGGAATTGGCTTTGACTGCTGATTTATTATAAAAGTCGTAATTGAATGCATTTTGAAATTTAATGGTCTATTAGTTATATACATATGTACATATATTGTGTGCATGTCTGTGTATGTATAAAACTCTAGAAAAATATTGCCAACAATCCAATCTCTCAGCATAAAACAACCAATGTATTTATCTCCTCCGTTTTTCTCTCCCACGTCTTCTCCTTTAGTTTTACTTCTCCCATCCCCTGTATCACTTATTTCATCTCTGCTATGTAGTATACTGCATTGCTTACTAGCAGTATTGTTTTTAGTATGAAAACAATTAATTGAATAGATGGCAACTATTGTAATACTGAAAAAAATAAAACAAAATGACCCTCATTTTTTTGGTATGAAACTTGCTTCTTTTAGCAAAATTTGTGTTTTTTATATTCAAAATTTCATGAACAAGCTAGGGGTTCTCAAAGAATATTTTTATTGCTCCACTTGCTCAAATGTAATCAAATATGAGTGTAGACAATGGATGACTAAAATATTCAAATATCCTAGTGTTGAAGGATACATTTTTGTGCAACGTATTATTAAATGCAAATGTGTACTGTCATTGGCTGTTATTTACCTTTGGAAATCCATTACTAATTCCAATTTGCAGCTAAATTTAATTATAATTACAACTCCAAAATCTTGCGCAGTCCTGCTGTTAATAATGATAATGTTACCCTAATCTCATCCTGGACGAGTTACCTTAAAAAGAAGCACTGTAGTTTTTCCATTCGTATATAATTCACTGTTGAGCTCATATATTTTGTTATGCAGACATGCATTCATCATCACTGAACAAAAATGTAGTCAAAAGTAAACAAATTTATATATAAAAATGTCTACCCTTTTTCAGATTTGTAAATCAGCAATTTATGCTACTGATCAATGCATGCCTGACTTCACCCAAGCTTGTTGTCATGGATGAAATTGTTTCACCTTGTTGTAGTGTTTGTGAGGGCACTACTTATGCTTTGCATATATTTGGTCCAGCACATCTCCTCAGCCAATGTGGGGCCTATATCTAAAAAAAAAAAACATAAAACATTTTAACTATTAAGTACATCCATCCACAACCCTTTGTCCACGTTTCTGCTGATGGGGCTGGACATCACTTCAGCAGAAGAGATCACCTAGAGCCAAGGTTGGTACCGCTGGGTGTCCAGGTGTGCTGCTGCTGTTCTTCAGATTAGCTGCAGATGTGAGTGTGCTTCCTGTGTGTGGAACGAGAGTGTCCGATCCACCTGCTGCATGTGTTTGGATGTGAGAGGAAAATGGAGCTCCAGGTAAAAATCCACATCAACACAGGGAGGATATGCAGACTCCACAAAGAACGCATTCCAGCTCACAATCAGACTGGAGATCCTCTTGCAGTGAGATATGATAGTGTTATCCACTGTGCTACCTGTAAATGGTATAACTTGATTTTTGGTATGTATAAACCTAAAGTGCTTATGGACAACAACATTTTACTTTCTCTTCTCTCTGAATGGCTGAAGTTCTTCATTAATAATTTTGGACAATAGTGAGAACATGTCTCATTAGGGGAGTCGCACCCCTTCCTAAAATCCTCATTTCCTTCCTGGAAATGTCACCCAAATTCCTGCCGGTTCCAATTCACAGTGAATGGGTTCACACGTTTATCGTGTCATTTAAATACAGGAATGTTGTTGTATTTACAAGCCTGGCTACTGCCCATCTGCATTATTGCTTTATTGGTGCTGGACTGTCTTGTACAAAATATTTAATATTTATTTCATTTTATCCTTGATAATTATCAAAAGCATGCAATACAGCAGTTATTTTTTCTTCAGCACTATTGAGTTATCAATATGGACAAACAGTATAGCTACATATGCAATGCTATGATTAGATTACTATAACTGTTCCTCTTTCTGCCTTGTTGGGTTTTGTGGACTGCAATAAGTACAGTTGTGTACACTTACCATAAATGTAGATGTTCGAGTGTATTCACTGCTGCAGTCATTACATTTGGGTAGTCTGCTGGCAGCTTGCCCTCAGTCGGCCTGATTAACAAAGTCTTGGGTCCTGCATTGGTTGCTGTCCCTTCTTCCATGACGTCAGGTCATCAGGGGTATAAAACATGCATCCGACGCCATTACATCAGTTTTTCTTGCCCCAGATGTCAGGTGCCCCCCTAATGGGGAGGAAATAAAATTTAAAAACACAAAAATATACCTCCAACCAAAAGCAAATACACCAAAAAGGCTTTTAAGCATAGTAAAAGAAAGTAGAGGTATAGCCAAAGAAAGTAGGGGGCTGGAGGGAGGGCAACCAAGACTGCAACAGTGAATACACTTGAACATCTACATTTATGGTAAGTGTAGACAACTGTACTATGTTCTTCATGTTTTACTGTTGCAGTCATTACATTTGGGTAGATTCCCAAAGCTATGATTGGGAGGAGGAGTTTAAACAGCATTAGGACCAGCTATAAGGCCCTGCAAGACAGCAGTGGCAAAACCAGCTCTGGGTTTAGAGAAAATTGGTAAATGATAATGCTTGGTGAAAGTATGTACAGAACTCCAGGTAGCAGCTTCTAGAATATCCCTGGAAGGAACACCTCTGAGAAAGGCTGCCAAAGTAGATGCAGCCCTGGTGGAGTGAGATCTGATCCCCTGGGGGATAGGTTTTCCATGGTGCTTATAGCAGAAATAAATGCAATGGCTTATCCATTTAGAAATGGTTTGTTTTGAAATAGCCTTCCCCTCTGCCCCTACAGCAAATGCTACCAGCAATTGTTCAGATTTTCTTCGAGATTTAGTCTTGTCCAAGTAGAATCTAAGTTGTCTGTGAACATCCAAGGAATGCAGAATCTGTTCTCCTTTGTTCTGTGGATTGGGAAAGAAGGTTGGCAAATGAATGGACTGATTAAGAGCCATACTGGAAACCACCTTGGGCATGAAGGATGGATTGGTCCTCAGACATACCCTGTCTGCATGAAAGATGACGAAAGGCTCCACTGCCATAAGGGCCTGTAATTCATATATCTTTCTAGCTGAAGTGATTGCTAAAAGGAAAGCTGTTTTCCAAGAAAGAAATTTTAAGTCTGCAGCAGCAGCTGGCTCGAAAGAAGGTGGAGTGAGCTTCTCCAAAACAAAGTTAAGGTCCCAAGCAGGGCTAACAGCACTCCTGGGTGGTCTCAAGTCTTTTGCCTCTCTGAGATACTGCTTGAGCAGAGGATGAGAGAAGAGGAGTGGTTCTGTGTTATAGTGAGCTGAAATAGCTGAAACGTGGATTTTAATAGAGGAAAAAAAAGACAGGCCCTTGTGAAGCATCTCAGTAAAGTATTGAAAAATCTGAGGTAAATTGGGCACTGCTGTGCTCATCCCGAAAGATTAGTTCCAGGCACAGATCTTTTCCATTTCTCAGCATAAGATTTTCTAGTACTAGGTCTTCTCACCTCCAAGATGACATCCATCACAGGTTTACTGAGGGATGATAAGGGTGAATTTAAGTGATTAGCCAGGCTGCTAGGTTCAATGTTGGAAGCTGAGGGTGAAGAATTTGGTTCTCCTGCTGAGACAACAAGGAAGGGGTCTGAGGCAGGTGCCATGGAGATACTGGTGACACACTGCACAGGAGTGGGTACCAGTGCTGGCGTGGCCAGTCTGGAGCAATCAAAATCATTCTTGGTTTGTCCTGTTTGACTTTTAGCAGAACTTTGGAGAGTGGGTCCATGAGATTTCTGCTTAGTCTGTCTGCCAGTGTATTCAATTTTCCTGGCAGGAATTGAGCTTGTAGGCACACTTGGTAGCTCAAGGCTGTGTTCCACAATGCCATGGCTAGTCTGCAGGGGGTAAGAATGTGTACCCTCTGCTTGTTTATGTACCACATAACCGTGGTGTTGTCCGTCTTTACCATTAGTTGTCCTGGAAGAATGTAGTCCTTGAAGGCTGTCAGAGCATTCTGTACAGCTAACATTTCTTTTTGATTGATATGTAGGTGCATTTGATCTGGGTTCCATTTGCCCTGAATGCACTTTCCTGCCAGGTGAGCATGCATAGTTTGATGCATCTGTAGTTAGGGTTTGGGCGGCAGGGGGTAGTGTGAATGACAGTCCCTTGTTTTGGTGACGGGCCTCTGCCCACCATAGGAATTCCAGGCATAGGCAAGGTATGATAGGAATCATTGTTTCTAGGCTGTGACAATGTTGACTCCATAGACCTTTTAACTACCACTGTAGTTTCCTCATATGCAGTCTTGCATATGGAATTAGAAGAATGCAGGAGGCCATGAACCCCAAGGCTTGCAGTATTTGTCTTGCAGATAGCAGGGTTTTTGTGACCACTTGTTTGAAGTAAGTTACCAAATGAATTTGCTTCTCTGGCATGAGGAAAGCCATCTGGGCAGTTGTATTCAAGCTTGCACCCAGGAATGTAATATGTTGAGAGGGTACTAGTTGTGATTTCTTTTCGTTTATGGTGTACCCCAGACAAGTTAGAACCCTTTTACAAACGCCAGATGGTTTAGAAGAGTGTCCTGGTTTTCTCCCTGAATTAGACAATCGTCCAGGTATGGATATATTTGAATATTTCTTTGCCTGCAAAATGCAATAACTGGAGCCAGGCACTTTGTGAATACCCTGGGTGCAGTAGACAAGCCAAAGGGCAGTGCAGGGAACTGATAATGCAAGTAGTCTGCTTTGAAGCATAGGTATCTTCTGCAAGATTCCCTGAAGGGGATGTGCAGGTATGCTTCTTTTAAATCTAGAGTTGCCAACCAGGCATATTTGCCTACATTGGAAGTAACTGGTGAAGAGTCGGTATCTTGAATTTTGGAATGTCCAGAAAGGTGTTTAGAGTAGATGGGTCCAGAATTGGACGCCATGATTTGTCTTTTCTGGGTACCAGAAAAAGCCTAGAATAGAAACCTTGTCCCTTTTCCACTTCTGGTACTGGTTGAATAGCCCCCATGTTTAAGAGGGAAAGTACTTGTCTTTGAGCCTCTGCCCACTGATTTGGGGGCAGGTCTGGCCACTCGTTTGGCGTTGGCAACATGTGGAAGTGAAATCTGTAACCCTGGGACACTATATTTAAAACCCATTTGTCCTGGGTTATGAGTTCCCAGTTCTTTGCATGAAGAGCAATCTTTTCCCCCAAAGGGGCGGCTAAAAGGTAAGTGCTTGGTAATTTTAACAGGAAGTAATTGAGACTGTTTACCATAGGGGGTGTCTTTTTATTTCCAGATTTGGAAGTGGAGGCCCCCCATTGCTTAGTTCAGAGAGTCCCCTGGGACTGAAACCTGGAGTTTTTGGTGTGCCTGGGTTTAGCTTGAGAGGATCTGGAAAGAGCTGGAAAAGACCAATTCTTAGTAGGCCAGTGCCTACTAAATCTTGGAGGTTGCACTTGTAAGAAATCTTTTACAGTTTGCATAGACTTAGCTTTATCTTTCATCTTTTTTAGAATAAATAAATAAATGAACTTCTTCAGCCTTATTGCCAAACAGACGGTCCTGATTTAAAGGAGCATCCAACAATTTTGCTTTAACATGATCAGGCAAAGATTGCTCCTTAAGCCAAGCATGCCTTCTAAGCACAGACCCAGTAACAGCAGCCCTGCAGGAGGCCTCTAAAGAATTAAAACCACATTGCAAAGTATGTTTTCCAACCTGTTCAGCAGAATGCAATAAATCCTTATTTTCCACACAGTCAGGAATCAACATCATTTTCTGTTTAAGCAGTCCAATAATATGCTGTTGATATTTTAACATATGAAATTGGCAGTTTAAAGCCCTGATTACCAAAGTTGCAGAAGTATAAACCTTCCTACCCCATCTATCCAGAGCCCTGGAGTCTCTATCAGAAGGGGTAGGATTTTTAGCAGTAGAGGCCTTAATGCCCTTGGGCCCTTGATAAATGGTTCCTGGATCTGCAACAGGATTTTTGAAAAGAAACTTGTGGTACTCAGGAACCCTGTAGTATATGTCAGGTTTACTAGGAGCCGGAGGCAGGGAGTCAGGGGCCATACTGGAATCCGAAAACACATCATCAACAATGTGTAGTGCAGGAGGTACAGCCAAAGGCCTATGCTGAGGTAGAAGAAGGAAATCCCTAAGCCTCTTTTTTGAATCAGAAAATTCCTGACTTTCCCATTGGAAATACTCCCTTAAGGTATGCAAAGTTTCCCCAAAAGAAAAATCCTCAGGGGTGGAAGCAGAGGGAATGGAATCCTTTGCATCAGAATCCTCACAAGTAGGTATGGACAAATCCAGGTCATTAGAAGAATCAGAAGAAACAGAAACCTGATCAGAAGATTCATAACCAAGCTCAGCCCTAGGCCTCTTAGAGGGGGAGGGGGTTGACTACTCCTGATTAGAGTAATTAGATCTTCAGCCATTTTGATCATTTATTTTTTAGGCATAGGGGCCTGAACATGTGGCCTGGGCATCATTTTTTTAGGCATAGATCGAGATTTAGGCTTTAGTAATGAAGGTGGAGTTGATTTAATATGCAAGTCTGTAGGCCTGAATACACCCTCAGAAGTCGGTGCCTGTACAGCAGCTCCAGACCCATCCAAGGTAGAGACATCCGCGGGTTCCATAGGTGAAGCATGGGTCTCAGTAGAGGCCTGCGAAAAAGGAGTAGTGGGTATCAGAGGCTGCAAAAGCACCTCACTGAGTACAGGCGAACTGGCAACTGGCTTAGGAGAAGCATTGTCAGCAGTTTTGGACCTTGATGGCCTGTCTCTGTCTTTATCTTTGCATTTTTTCAGAATCCTGGTAGTCGGATGGCTAACCGATGACATTTCTGGATAATTAAACTGAGAACCAAAATACTTAGAAGCAAAAATGTACCGACGATGGATAGTGCGCTGATTAAATAAAGCACAAAACCGACAGCAAGGTATGTCATGGTCAGGGCCTAGGAAAGGAATACAGTACAAATGAAAATCTTTGTGAGGTATTTGCTTTCCACAGGTAATGCAATTATTAACTTTTACTGACATCAGTATTGAGCAAGAAAAAGTTTCCCCAACGGGTTACTTAGCTTTAAGTTGAAGACTTCATTTCTGAAACTCGAATACGAAAATTTCAGGAATCGGCCAACCGGCACTTGCGAACTGCTTCTGCTTCAGGCACTGCATGGCAAGAAAGACTGATGTAATGGCATTGGATGCATGTTTTATACCCCTGACGACCTGACATCATGGAAGAAGGGACAGCAGGACCCAAGACTTTGTTAATCAGGCTGACCGAGGGCAAACCTGCCAGCAGATTATCCAAATATAATGACTGCAACAGTGAAACACGAAGAACATCCAGTGTTGTGTGTTAGCAACATGAACATTTTTGAATAAATTATAATTTTTTAAAGAGGAGCATTTACTTTAAACTTGATCAACAGAAAATGCATTGTGATACCGCGATGGTGCAGCGGTTAGCATTGTCGCCTCACAGTAAGAGATTCTCCTGTTCAATTCTTGGTTGGAGCACCTTCTGTGTGGAGTCTGCATGTTCTCCCCACGGTCGAGTGATGTATAAAGACATGCAGGTAGGTGTGTGCATGGATGGGTGTGCCTTTTTTGAAGTTTGGGCATCGGGCTGGCAACTCGGCACTGTAAAAGTCTACTGCCATTCATTAGTGGACCAGAGTCCCGCTGTGGTGACACCTAACTGGGAAAATCCAAATTACTTTTTTTTTATTTTAAACCCTTTAAAAGGCTGCAAGGGATGCACATTGCACAGATATTACTCTACTGCTAGGGTTGTAATACCCAGAATACCCCTGGGGTGTCATACTACCTGTATATTATACACCCTTTCACAACTTATTGCTTAGTAGTGATAGTGCCTTTTCCTCTGCATAGTTGCCATTCACAGATCAGAACAATGGAAGAGCTCCAGTAGCAATGCATCTTGCAGAACGAATAGGCAGTGTTTTCCCTATGTGATGTATAGGCCATAAACATGATAAAGCTGCAATGTATTTATGGCTCAATTCCAGAATGCTGATAGGTTCCCAGTATTTGCGGTTTTTGTTTCGGCTACAGTGTTATTAAGTTTTACTACTCACAATTTTTACGGTATCAGCATTAATGCTGTAAAACAGACTGTATGATAACACCAAACAATAATGCTAAAATGGAGAGACGCCGGTGTTGGATTTGTTATCATGATTTCATTATTTTTTATTCTCGTTAACATCACCTGTAAATTATTGTTTTCATCTAATATCATAACTGGAGGAATCACCTGTTGAGTTACTCATATTCTAGTATTAATGTGAATCACAGTTTATTGAAATTATAAAATTCTGCAGGCAACTCCTTATGGATTCATTTCTGTCTCAGTCCTTAAAGTAAGTGAAACATTAACTGTTTGCACATAATTGTGTTTAGTGCTTTGTTCACTGTAAACAACGTATGCAAACTGTTGGTAGGAATAAATTCCTCTGATGACTTTCTTCAGCATTCTGCAGTTTCGCTCACTTCTGAAGAAGAAGGAAGTTTTATTGTTCCATTTTACTGAAGGTAAATGTCATGATTCTTTCTGTTTAGGCATTTGGAAAAGATTTAAGGTTGTTCATTTTGTGCAACTCATTTACTTATGATCCCAGACATCAAGACATTTTGAAAAAAATACCCAGAAAAAAAGAAAAAAAACATGCACATTTCACTGTACAGATTCCTTACAGTGACATACCCCTTAATTATAACAAGAATAGTACATGACAACACTGAAAAAGTAAATATTAGACTTGTTGGAAACAGACATGCTTACCAATGTTTTGTTCAAGGAGTTAGACTACACCTTCCAGTAACAATGCACTATCCTAGATCAGAAACTGTTTGATTTGTGATAGCAACTGTAAAGGAATGTTTGATTAAAATATTTTTATACCAATCGACATACAAGACTATACTGAGCAATAGATAAAAAGCTTGTGCCATCCATTGCAGATAAGCATAAGAATATAAGAAAATGCCAACAAAAATATGGTGTGGTACTGAAAGTCCACCAAAAGGCTGCAGCCAGGCTGTGTAAAACATCCATCACCTGTAAGGCGGTGTATATGATACTATCAGAGTAATTGCTCTAAGTTTGTGCATCACCTTTCTAACCCACCTACAGCCAAGGCAGTTCCAGCCCCAGGGGTATTATCAAGAGCACAAAAATTGGGAGTAATATGAGTGGAAAGCAGCAGATGGTAAGATGGAAGATATGTTGTTTGTCTTTCGGCTTTTCCCGGTTAGGGGTCGCCACAGCGGAACTCCAGTCCACAAATGATTGGCAGTTGTTTTTTTTTATGGTGTCGAGTTGCCAGCCTGACGCCCAACCTTCAACGAAGACACGCCCATTCAACGCATGTGTTTCGAATGCCCACTTGACCCCGGGGAGGACATGCAGACTCCACAGAGAAGGCACTCCCAACCCAGGCTGAGAATCGAACGGGAGAACCTCTTGCTGTGAGGCAACAACGCTACCGCTGCACCACCGCGGATGTGTAAGATGGAAGGTATGTAATGGGGCAAAAAAGTAATAAAAATGGGGTGTATGATAGCATGGGGAACCCTATACCTTTTCACATTTTGCTTTGTTGGATAGTGAACTCTCAAGGCAGGAAGACGTATTTCTTGTTATAAATGTTTCATTGTATTAGTAGTGGCTAGGATGCATTGTACATTCTTGTGTGGGTTCCTTGGACGTTAGGAAGTAGCAGAAGTTGAGTTTTATGCATTTTCCTCAGTTTCTTTCTTTTCTTCAAGTTCATGCAATTTCTACGTTAGCAGATATAAAGTCTGGAGGTGTGTGACTTGCCTCCCCCCATTTTGGGAGGTACAGAAGGCTAGCACTTTGGAAGTGTCACTTTTTGGTCTTCCAGCATCTCAAGTTTTCAGACCTTTTTTGCTTTGAATAATTGTATACTGATTAAAAGACATGTTTACATTAATAATGGATCTGACAGAATGTCGATTAACAAAGCTGTGAATGAGTATCGGAACAGTTCTCCATCAAGTATGGAATGAGAAACAACATATAAGTTGCAAAGGTACTGCATTTAAAGAAGGAATTAGACCAAAGTGCGAATAATATCGGACTCTACATTCTAAATGTAGCTTTTCAGTTGCAAACTAAGTAACTCTGTATTTAAGGATGCTGTCATACTTTATAAACTGGCAGAAGCCATCATGACAGATGTGACTCAATGTGTACAAAATAAGGTATATAAGCTGCTGTTTCAAGTTGTTGCTTAGCAAAGACAGTTAATCAATTTGTGACCTTATCCAAGAAAGAAATAATATGGCCTGTTGAGCTGCACACTGCTGACAGAAATACATTCTGTTTTCAAAATGTGCAAACTATGGCTACTGGGGAAGTACAAGCAATTTCTGTGATAAGGTTCTGTCTGAACATATGAGAAGGCAGCTGATTGCAATGGCTGACTCATAATAAGGCAAAACTAGTGCTAGGGATAAGTACTTTATGAAAGTTGAAAGTTTCATTCAAAAAGTACTGTTTTCAGACTTCTAGAGATAAATTACCTACTGTAATAAGAGAATGAAAAACAACTGTTCATTAAATACCTACAGTAATGAGACAATCTAAAACAAAGTCTGTATTACGTGCTTTACTGAAAGTACAAAGACATAGAATGCAGAGTTCCAAACGAAAAAAAGGTTTTGCAGTGATGTCCTACAGAGTTACTGATTTACTTGTGTGTGTAGGATATCTAAAGACAGAGAGTATCATAACATACCCTTACCAGACGTTATATCATTCATGACATACTCTCACCAGAAGCTGGATCAGTCATAGCATTCTATCATCAGAAGCTTGGTTAGTGATATACATGTCCCATGCACAACACATATATCTTAAGAAGATTACACAGGACATCAAACATATGGAATTATTCTGTGTGATTGCAAAGGTTAGCAGCATGGTGGCTGTGTTAAACAAGATAAAGTAAGGATTTGTATAGACCCACAGAATTTCAATAAATGGACTAAGAATGAACATTACCCTTTATAAATTATTGAACAAGGAGTTGCCACTATGTCCATCATTAAGTTCCTTCCTGTGTTTAATGTTAACCAATGATTTTTGAAAATTAAAGTAAATAAAGCAAGATCAGGATCCATGTACATTTAACACTCCATTAGGTAGATGTAGATTTTTAGGATGACCTTTTGTAATTTTGTCAGCATACAATGTATTTCATTGTGCAGTGGCTAATGACTGATTGACAGGAAGGTGCTATAAATATTATAGATGACAATATAAGGTTGAGGGATACAAGCCATAATCACAACAGTAAATTATTATAACTTTTGGGAAGACTAAAATCACAAGATTTATAGGCAAACAATGAAGATGAGCAATGTCAAGTCTCAGATTAATATTGAATCCTTGATGTACATTGGTCACTTATTACAAATGAGTTACAGCCAGAAGGGGACAAAGTAGCTGCCACTGGCAAATGTGGGAGACAGTATGTGTACAAGAGAGAGGCTTAGCATCCCAGAGTTTTACAAATGACACCTAGATTTACTTTTCTTTCCCTGGTTGACGATCTAGAGACCATATTTCCCACAAGATGGTATGGCAAGTCTGTATTCTCTGATGATGACCTAGAGGACAAACATTCTTGTTTTAGCCATAATCAGTTGAAACTCAACAAGTCTAAGACTGAGGCCATGGCAGTTGTTGCTACGTTGACAGATTATTCTACTACTCACTACACAAATTCAGTTTATATGCAGCTTGACTTTATGGAAAGGGTTTGTAAAGTAGGTGTTTCTCTGGACTGTAAGATGACACTTCGGTAAAAATTGTCAGATCTTGTGAAATATTGTTTCCATAAGCAACACATTCAAGAACCAGATACCTTTTGTTGCAGGCTGATCTCTCAGTTGTTATTCATTTCTTTTTATCTTCTTAAACTGAGTTATTGTAATCCCCTGCACCTCGGACCTCCTAACATTGAGCTTGATTGTTTACAGATCATCTACAACTCTGCTGCCATGTTGTCCTGCAAGTCTCAATTGCAGCATATTATACCTGTTCTATACAGCTTATAATGCTTTCTAGCTTGTTTTACAATTATCTATAAGATGCTGGTGTTAGCTTATCTGTCCATTCATGACTTGGGTCCTTCTTACCTGAGGTGTAGCTAGGGTGGGTCAAAAGGGGTAGCCACACTGGGTATAAGATGTCAGGGGAGCATGAGTAACAGATGGTGAGCTACTATTAGAGCAGAATGGGATTCATCTCTGAATGTAGATATACTGCATCTGCAATCTGGCTTTGAGCTCTTGAGCGATCCATGCATGGTATTCTGGTATCTGTCGCACCACAGTGTCATCGGTGCAATATGTATCACACTCACCTTTAGTGCAGAAGAATTATATTCCCACACCAGCGAGACTGACTACTGACACTGCTGTGCAGCATAAAGGAGGTACTGCACTTCTGAGTGTGTCATCTTTTGCATGAGATAGTAAACTGAGGTTCTATCTGCTTGAGTTGGTGATAGCCTAGGTGGATGTAAAAGATCCCATTGCACCTACTGAAAAAAAATAGCAGAAGTTCCCTGAAACCCTGTCCAAACTTCCTCTAGTAATATAAATACCATCAATACCACCTCAAGACACCCCTGAAAAGAGGCTACTAGCAGAGTGGGACAAACCCAGTTAACAAAGTTTAAATAAATTATAGCAATTTTTTTTTGGCAAAGCATACAAAGAGAAACAAATGTTTTTATTTATTTTTTCTATTATTTTTATTTATTTATTTATTTGCTCTCCTCAAGTCCACAAAGAGAAACATAAAGCTGAGGGGTGATGCCAGATTGGGGGTAAGGGGAGTGGAACAGCACTGGGCAACAAAATAACTAGTTACATCTCTGCCTCTTTCCTGAAGGAGTCTGTCACATAGCCCTACTGAAGTTTTGCACTCTCATCCCATTAACTGCTGATGTTTCCATAGGTGCATCTTGATACCTCTGGTGTCCACTCCTTTGCTTTTCAGGTTATTCATCCATGGAAATTTATACTTTGGTGGCTTCAGGAATGTTAGGCTTTGGCCATTTTTTATAGAGTACCTAACACTTATCTTTTTGAAATACCATTCAATGGGGTAGAATAATGTCAGAGTTTTTAATTTGAATCTCTCTTATAACTGTTTTAATTTATATTAATTTATATACTGATTTAATTGCTTTACCCTGGGTAAATGGTATTTCATCAAATAACAGTGTAATAAACAAAGTTGGAGGTGAAGTATCATAAGTAAACAAGCAAATTTCTACTGATAAATCCTCATTGGTATGATTCTTGGAGATGGCGCAATATCTGTCAAAGTTATCCACTGCAATGAAGTATTACTTTTGATATCAAAAGTGAACGCAAGCCAAGAAAGGCTGGGAGCAGTGTTACTGCAGTATGGCAGAGTGTTCATAGGTTGACAGATGTACACAGCGGGTGTGTACAGGTAGAAAAATAAATGCTTGTAATGGTGTCAGAAATTTCATAACTATGATGTGCAATTTTACATAAAAGGCAATGAGTTTGTATTTGGGAATCATTTCTTGAAAGACCATATCATTCATTTCACAAATACCATAATGTGGAACTTTGATTTGGATTAAAATGACCGGAATTATTTATATCATCAAAATTTCATGGATGACAGAAATGGCAAGGGGTGGACTTTGCCCACTTATACTGAAGTATTTCATTTCAGTTTTATTAAACAAGGCAGGTTCAAAATCTTGTCTGTGAAATGTGCTGCAGTAGCATTGTCACCTCACAGTAAGACGTTGTCCCGTTCGCTTCTTAGCTAGAGCGTCTTCTGTGTGGAGACATGTGTGAATGGGCGTACCTTCGTTGAAGGTTATGCATCAGGGCAGGCAACTCGGTACGTAAAAATCTACTGCCAATGATTAGCAGACCGGAGTTTCACTGTGGCGACCCCTAACTGGGAAAAGCCAAAAGATACAACAGTTTTGTTAATAAAAACAAATACAAACAAATCTAAATTAATCTTATTGGAAATGCAGTCATCAAGTAAATTATCCCAATATCACGAAGGGTAATAAAAAGATGAGATGGTGTTACCATCTTCTACGACTTTTGCAAATCTTTCCTTGGAGATATTTACAAAGGGCCTTTATTATGCCTCATAAAAGAGCAAATTGCATAGAATACAAGGCTGTAGATGTTGAAGGTGTAATAGTGTAAGAAAGACTGTCAACATATTTTATGATTATAATGTTTCAAAAGAATTTTGACCAAAATACTTATATTTGCAAGGGCATTATCGTTGGATACATTCGATTTGAATTTTAAGATATGAAACTATTTAATATTCCAGTCCTAGGATACATACAGAGAACATGATAATATTTGCACTGTTGTCTTTTAGCAATAACTAGAAAAGTAATAATGAGAAACTAGAAAAAAATATAACACAATCTTTGTAAGCACTGGACAAAGTTGCAAACTTTATTAGAGAAATATAAAAATGATGATATCTGATGTATGTTAAGATATTGCTATAGATACACTACTTAGTAGTTTAAGCATATTAAGGAATTATCATATTTGAACATAAGTATGCTTTTTCTTTTTGTTTGTATATTAGATAAAAGGTGTTAGTTTTTTATTTTGATTTTATATATGAAGTTCATTTACAAAGGGTTTGAATTTTTTTTCCTTTTTATTTACTTATATATCAATAAATTTATGAAGCAAAAATAAAGAAATGTCATGTTTATATATGTGGGAAACACAAGTAAAGAATGACCACATGCCTTCACAAAGTACTTTCATGAAATCTTTTTATAAAGCCCAGGCTAAATTGCAGTGCATGTTGCTAACTCTTTATTACAAAATTTGGTGCATATTAAAAATACTGTAAGTAGAGCATATCTTACAAATACTAGGAAATACAAAGAATAAGATCTAATGGAAAAAAAAATGAAGAGGTATGAGATATAACTAGGATAAAAAATGCAGTTTAAAATCTGTAGGGAATATAAGTACTTACTTATGATGATACACAGATACAGCTGTTACGTGATATCATTATAAAAGGATGTTCAGATAATAGGAAATAGAGCTACAACATCTGGCACCTGGAGCAACATAGCCATTTTTCACCCTCACAGCATCCCTACCCCAACCTGTATAGTTTGTACACAGTTTAAGTAGGAAAAACAGGTTTAAGAAGACAAAACCATTTGATGGGATGTGTATGAAAAATGTACAAATATACAGGTAAGGACATATATGTAGAATAATGTTGAAACATTGTGTGGAAGTATTACAGGGTTAACGTTTACCTCAAAATATCAGCTTCATGACACAGAAGGATGAAGCCCTGATACCTTAACAGTAACCTATGTAATCTGGAATCTGTTAGTGGATAGGTATAACTTCCAGAAAAAAAATGCTCTTTCATGGTTGGGGGCTACACTTCGAAGGAGCTTCATCCTGAAAGTTGTTATAGAGTTTCAAAAATCCTAACATTGCCTCTGCATATCACTCCACCTAGGGAGAGATACAATTAGCATTGTTTTATAGTGAAACATTTTATATTAACATTTTTTAAATTAAATAAATTTAGTTTTTATCTAACAGACCACAGGAACTGAGGTTTTACAAATATATTCTCCTTAAATAAACACAAAACATGTAATACAAATCTACCAGCAGAAACAGAAAATACTTGCTATACAAACAATATAAATATTTTTTAGAAAAGCTTAAAAATATAAAATTATTTTCCTATTTTGCAAATGTCCAAGAAATAAAAATAGCAGTTTTGATGAACTTCATTTTAATTTTCCTAGACTTAATACATTTGATGTTCATAGGCTCAGTTAAGCCTGAAAATCTGTCGACATTAAGTCTGATTTGCTAAAATAATACTAAAACCTTTATCTGGTTATCCAAATCTTCACTACTTGTGTTTATACCTACTTCACTGACAAAAATGAGAGAGAGAAAGAAAGAAATTTCTGAAAGTGAACAAAACTTACTCAACATTTAATTGATGCATTTTCTTTAGTTTACATTGTATATAGACGCTCTCATTCTGTGATATACTTTTTTGGTTTTGCCTGTGCAAAACCCTTACAGACTATGCCTGTAGCACAGAAAAACTACCCTGGAGCTATTACATGTAGATATACTAAGGCAGCCAACCCTAACTTCAAAATTGTCTCTAGTGAGGACTGGCTCTTCATTAAAGAGTCTGCATCGGTTACAAAACCTACACCTATAAATGCTGTTATTCTTGATGTTTCTACTGCCTTGAGCACTTTTCTAGGAAAACATATTAGTACTACCTCTCCAAATGTTTGAACTAACATGGGATATCCCAGGAAAATGTTTCAATTGTTACATAATATGTTGGTTATTTTATTAGCATCACTAATACATGTTACTGGAAATGTCCTTATATAATTAAGTTTAGAAGAAGTAATTATTCCATCACTTAGCAAAGCTTCACTTTTACTGACTCCATTCAATCAATAAGGTGAAAAATTAGGTTTATAGAGAATGACTCTGTACCTTATAACATTCTTGTACATACACTCAATGAGACCAACATCATAAGCCCTTTCTTGAAACCAAGCCTTTAAGTTAATAAGAAATGCCTTAAAAAGATTAATCATCAGATCCCAGTCAAGAATTTCTAATGGCTTGATTTTTGTAGATGCTCTTTTTGATATATGACAGGCACTTTTGACATGGACAAAACTATTTCCAGAGGTAAGTTTATGATATGAATTACAAGAAAACCATCTGTGAATAGAATCATAATGTAGCATTACATTTTAAAAAATGAACACAACTGTGGCTAAAAGAAAAATAAAATTGCAAATAATAATAATAATCAAAACTGTTGTATATTACACATAAATATTATGAATTGCTCTCAAAGAGCATTCACTATAAAAAGCAAATTGTTGATAAAGCATATATATAATTAAACTGTTTTAAAATCTTCAAAACAGGATAAAAAAATTCTCTCCCATTCATAAAGTATAAGACTAGCAAAAGTGGACAACTGTGGTTCCCATAGTAACTCCACCGATTTAAAACTAAAACAATGGACCACAGAAAAAGCACAAGGGGACAACTTGGCTGTTTAGCATACAAAAGTTTTCATCACTGCTTTCGTCTAAAACAACAGACTTCTTCAGAAGCACAACATTTCTAGAAAAAAATCACCAAGATATATATATATCTATATATATATGTATATAATATATACATATATATATATATATATATATATATATATATATATATATATATATATATATATATATATATATATAGGGTCTATATTGAATCAGCGAACACTTAAAAAAGTGAATGCTGATTCATCGACCCTATGTAAGCAAAAACTTACAATCCCGAACACCCGGAACAGCGATTTTTTTCCAGGGAAAAAAATTGCTGGGCCGGTTTTGGGAGTTTGCCATTTCCTCCACTGTGGTGTGATCTCAGAGTTGGCATATTTAAGTAGAGGGTGGGGGGACGAAGCCCCCCACATTATATACTGTTTTAAGATTTTTTTTTTTGTGGAACAGCAATTTTTTGTTCCAAGGTTTCAGGATTGTAAGCTTTCACTTACATAGGGTCAATGAATCAGCGTTCACTTTTTTAAGCATTCCCTGATTCAATATAGACTCATATATATATATATATATATATATATATATATATATATATATATATATATATATGAAAGCAATCACAAACCTAATATAATATCTTGCATATCCATACTTAATTACTTTGTCAAATAATCTTAAAGACACAATACTTAGAATACATGAAAACATTAAACACACCATTTATTTGCTTTTAGTCTCCTATCTTTGAAAAACATTTAATATTTATGGTGTCATTTAAACCTGGAAAATTATCTGCCTTGAGCTTCAACTAACATTCAAGTTCCTTCATCTCCAATCTGTTTTTAAAGTTCCCTGCCATTGAATCTTCTGAAATTTGTTTAAGTACATAACATGAACATTTCTTGTACTTAGTGTACCCACATGAATGCTTAATCAATGCATTTTTTGTGTCCTTCGTTTTGATATTGTACTATTGTATTTTTTTAAATTATTTTGCTTAAAACTCTAGTAAGTATGCCTATATAAAAAGCTTGCTATCCAGAACACAAAATAATGTAAGACCCCCCCCCCTTAGAATTGCATGTAAAATGACCAGGTACCCCAATGGTTTGATCTAAATGTTCTAAAGTAATGTAGAGTCCTTCAAGTTGGAGAGTATTTGAGCAGGAATATAATATTTTCATACAAGCAGATTTTTCTGACAAAGATGCATGCACAAGGGCATTTATTCTGTTTAATCTAGTGGGTCAGAAGTCAATGAAAGAGAGTGTTCATTTGTGTAGGCACCACCAGTATATGCAGGAGAAGAGGAAAACTGCCATATTGTTGTACAAGCTGAATCAAGGGAGGACCCTGAATGCTTAAAATGTAAATTTAGAGAAATGTGTAACCCCCAGACAAATGTTACACTGAAGAGGCACTTATTTTATACACGAGACCAAAAGCCAGGAGAAAGAGAAACTTTTGCAGCTTACTTAATGACCTAAGAAACAAAGCTAAAATGTGCATGTTTGGTGATTTGAAAGATGAGTTGATAAAAGACAGGCTTGTGTGTGGTATTAACAATGTTGCTGTAAGAAAGATTTTTTTCCAATAAATTTTTATTCATTTTTTAAAAACAAACAATTAAGAGTTTTGTACATATACGTAGACTTAAATGAGAATATTACAACTCATGTCTAGAATACTATCATTCAGGTGAGTTAAATATAACAAATAATAATAAAACATTGCCATATATATATACACTATATACATGTTAGGTAACATGAACAGATAAAAATAAATAAAACACTGTAAGAAAAATACCATCATGAAACTGTAATCAATGTGATAACTTTAACTGTTGATAATATTTAACACTTTCTCCAATACCAGCTTTTTTAATGCCATTTTTTTTGGACTTCTAACTATGAACCCCTGAGCATCAATATATGAATAAGCCATTTTTTGAAAGGTTGACCAATTTAGTTTGGTATGATCAAGCCAATTTTGTGCAATATAAAATTTTATTAAAGAGCAAATAAAAATGATAACATGTGTGTCTAAATTTGATAGATGAGTTAGAGGAATATGTAGGATGGCAAATTCCCAGGATAACGTAGATTTATGGTATCCCATTCTTTGTAGTCTGACATTCAAAGAAGTCCATAATCTATGAGAAAAATGACAATACCACATAATATGAAGTAAATCAGCTTGGGGATGATAGTGATGAAGATTTGTTTGGATTGAATTTATTTAATTTATACGGGGTGTAATAGGCATCATTATAAATCATTAATTGGGTATATAATAATTTTTTGAAAGGGATAAATTGCTTTGTATGTGTGATAGCCAGTAAGTTTTGAGACTCAGAAATCTTAGGATTATAATTCAGCCAAGTATTCGATAATAGACATTTGTTTGCTGACGTTAAACTTTTTATCAACTTGTATGAATTTGAGAGCATTTTGTCAGATGAAGATAACAATTTAATGATTGTGTTGAGATTATTCATTTGAACTTCTGTTGGGTCTAAACACAAAAACTTATTTTTGATTATTTGTCTTAGTTGATGAAGAATAGGTGTATAGTTCCAATTAACTTTCAATGATTCAAACAGGTAAAGGAATGTCAAGATGTTTTAAGATGTCTCCAATTTTTAGATTTTTTTATAAGAGGATATTTTGTTAAATCAAAAGGTTTATTATCAATCATTATATTTGGGTTAAGATGAAGTGGTTGTAAATAATGAGAAATCTTATCTAAATTGCAGATATTTAATAAAGTTTGAAAAGCAACAATTTTATGCTTAACAAACATAGATAAGTTTTTGGTACAACTATTGTCCAAAGAGATAAAGGGAAGAGCAGCTGGATTTAAATTTTTTGAAATGATGTATTTATACCATAATTCCATCCATAAAGAGTGATTTATATGATTAATAGATTTGAAATTAGATATGGTAAGGAGCTTATTGGAGGAAACTATCAGATAATAGAGATATAAGTCAGGAAGACCTAGACCACCCCTGTCCTTGGATACTGATAATCTGGAGTATGAAATTCTAACAGATTTGGGGAACCATAAAAATTTGGCCAATGCCTGATCAAAGAAAGATTTGAATTATCTGATCAGATGATCTAAATTGATAAAGGAATTTAGGCAAAATATTCATTTTAATTATCGCTGCTTTTGATAGATTTAATAGTTGCCATCTGTTTATGTCAGATAACAACAAGTTCCAAGCTTTATGTATATTATTTTGAGATGATGATTTGTTATTATGCTCTAGGTTGATACCTAAATATTTTATATTATAAGTAAACTGATACTGATGATCCATAAACAGATGAGTATTGTGTACCAGATGGTTTAAAGGAAATATAAAGGTTTTAGAAGAGTTTAAATGATAATTCGAAACTGAAGAGAAGCAATTAATAGAGTTAATTATTTTACTAAAGTCAGAAATAGGAGATTGAAAGTAAATTATTAAATCATCAGCAAAAGCTGAAAAATAAATTTTGGTATTAAGTAACCGAGGGACATTGTGGAAAGTATTTTGAATAACATAAAGCAATAAAGGTTCTAGGTAAATATTAAAGAGAAAAGGAGATAGCGGACATCCCTGTCTTGTTCCTCTAGTAATCTTTATAGGAGAAGAAAAAAGACCATTAATATAGATTCTGGTATACGTATCTTTGTATAACATTTTGATGAAGTTTAGGAAGAATAGAGGAATATTAAAACAAGACATGGTCTGAAAAAGAAAATTCCAAGAGACTCTGTCAAAAGCATTTGATGCGTCCATGATCAATGCGTATAATGGGTTTGTGTCTTTTTTAATGAGATGAATGAAAGTTTCCAATGACAGAGTGTTGTCCCAAGTATGTCTGCGAGACATGAATCCAGACTGATCTTTAGAGATAATTGAGGGTAAAATTTTTTTCAATCTATTAGCTAAGATAGAAGATAGAATCTTAATATCTATATTTATTAAAGAAATGGGTCTATAGTTAGCTGGGTCAGACTTTTCTTTATTACTTTTCAGAATTAGAATAGTTTTAGAAGTATTCCAATGAATATCTGAGATGTTATTAAGTCTTATATAATTATACACCTTGAAAAGAAAGGGAATAATTACCATTTTAAAGGTTTGACCAGGAGATTTAGCTGTTTTGAGATTGTCAATAGCATCTGAGATTTCTTGTAAGGATATAGGAGTTGAAAGTAAACTTTGTTGACTTTCATTTAATTTAGGAAATTGCAGAGATTCTAAGAAGGTTTTTATATTGTTCTCATTACCAGTATTAGGCGAGATTGAGTATAGATCAGTAAAAAGAGTAGTAAAGAGTTGAATAATTTCTTCATCTGTGTTATATAATCTATTGTTGAAAAACAAAGATGTTATATTAGGTCTATTAACATTAATTTTTATAATTCTAGCTAGTAATTTAGATGGGACCTGCGCCTACTCTGAATATAACGCTAGTAACTTTTGTTCAGCTAAAGATAGATTATGCTGATGCAGTAATATTAACTCTTTTTGATCCTCAAGAATTTGTTTTTCTATAGAATAATCAAATTTCATTCTAAGTTGTTTTTCCAAGGATAGAATTCTAGATTTTAGGAACTCCTCTTTCTTAAAGTAAAGTTTTTTAAAATAGGACGCTTTACTAATAAATAAACCTCTTAATCTAGATTTACAAGCTGCCCATTGTATGTCATAAGGGATATCTGATGATTCCAAATTGATCTCCATTTCTTGTAAGATTTCAGAACATTGTTTGCAAATTTCTTCATTTTGTAATAAATTATTATTTAAGGACCATCTGCAAATATTACTTTTATTTTTATTATTATTATTTATGTTTAAATTTAATAAAATTCTTGAGTGATCAGAAAAGAATCTGGGTTCAATAATAAAATCTAAAATATATTTTGAAATAGAGTGAGATAATAGAAAAAAATCCAATCTGGACCATGAATGGTAACATTTAGAGTAGTATGTATAAGTATCACTTCTATTTGGGAATTTAACAGTGTGTATTGGGTCCATTAAACTGTAATCCTCCATCAAATCATTAAGGGCCTTAGTTGATTGATAGTTGTCGGAGATACCAGATCAATTTCTGGATTTATTACTGCATTCCAATCCCCACCTATTATAATATAATGGTCTCTATAAAATGAGAGCATTTTATGAATCTTTAAAATAAACAGATGTTGTGTTACATGGTCCATATAAGTTTAAAACTAAAAGAGGTTTATCAAGACCATTAATGGAAGCAGTAAAAAAACACCATCTACCATCATTATCAAATTTCTCATCTATAATGTTCCCCAAAATTTTTGCTTAATAATGATTGCTACTCCTCTGGAATTTGATGAATCTCCTGAAGCTATAATCTTCCTAATCCATTTTTTGTTATTCTCTTTATCCCAATCAGGACGAGGAATATGGGATTCCTGAATAAAACAAATATTAGCTTGTGACTTGAACATCAAATGAAACAGTAAAGACTTTTTTGCTTTGTCTTGAATACCTCTAACATTCCATGAATCTAAAATTAAGTCAATTGTCATATTCTAAGCTTACCCTTGTTATTGATAATGCTCTGAAACCACAGATTAGAGTCCAAAACACAGTTATATCATTACATTTGAAAAAGCTAAAAAAATCATATTTTAAATGAATAGTGTTTAAAAATGACATCACATTAATAAGAATTACTTGTAAAAGGAAGATGTAATGTAACTATATTAGATAATGAAATTTTTGGTCGTAAAAGTATGAAATTTGTATCTAAAAAAACTCAATATTAACCTAACAAAAATTAAACTCCGTAATATATTACTAAACCTATTTACAATACAAACTACATTCAAGATGTCCAACATGTTCAATCCCTACTTTAAAAATTTATAAGTAGAAAACTATATAGTGATAACTATATTTCCTCAAGTACTTAACATATCTATATAGTGAACCTTTATGATAAAAGTCAAAGCTATTTAAAGTAATATATGGTACAATAAAAAGACCAATATAATCACCTTACAGTCTAGATTAATAAACCTATGAAAACTCACTGTAAATAAATCAAAAATAAGCTATTAATTTAGTTATAAATATAAAGATGACTATATAAATAGTAAAACAAAACAAGGTTACATGCCTATCTGAGAACATATTATTACTATAATGACTATGTCAGTATCCATTTAAAAATAATTATTATAAGAAGTATTTGAAATTAAAGTATATTATTTAAGCTATTTCTAATGTGGCAAGTATTTTTTCTATGAAAATTAGATTTTATATTTCAGAACCAAATGGCTGGTAGTAAAAGTAATATCTCCCAATATTTACTGTGTAATGTATGTATTTTGTCGCCATCTAGTGGCACAATATGTACAAAGAGAAACACCACTGAACATTACCTAGTCTCCTGTAAACTATTGTAACCCTATATAGCTTAAAAAGAATTATTATAAGATATTTAGTAGTTTTCTTCATGTAAGGTTAAACTGTTTTATTTTTATTTTTTAAATATAAAGAGCAACATGACAACCTATGGTTAAATATTACATTCACTAAATACATTCTGTTCTCTGCCTCCCTTATCAATCCAGAACTAAATAAACAACATCCAAGACACTCAATCAAGTCAATTACAACATATATAATAAACAAAATTAAAACTAAATATATTTTCATTAAGATATTTACTTTAACATAGCTTAAATGCACATTTCTCTTATTTACTATTACTATACTTTTAAAATGATTATGAGTAAATACATTTCAGTCACTTACAAACTATTTTAAGAAAAAAATACAAAACTAAATGAGATTTCAAATAAATAAAGAACAACATGACCACCATGAATGCAAATACAAAAGGCATTGTGAACACAAATGACATTATGACTGCATTCCTGTTCACCATATCAGGGAAAGGAAAAAAAAATAAAGTTAGATGGTAGCCAACATAGGTGAGTTAAGACCTGAAAATGCCACATTATCTGGTAACCATTAATTATAAAAGACAAAGTGTTTGGATACAGAAGAATCTTGTCTGAACAATTATGGATTTAGAGGTTGTTTCACAGTTTAACAGTGCTTCAAAAATGTCTTTAGTCACAGATAATAAATTTTGGATAATGATATTATTTCTTCTACTTCTAGCTTCCAGATCCAGCATTTTAGTTTGTATATCAGAGATAGTCTTATCTTTAGATTTAAGAACAGTTTCCAAAGTAATTTTCTAACATGTCCATTGCAAACTGTTCTGAGAAGTTTTGGATAGCACTTTGAATAGGTTTCAAAGCTACTTTAATTCCTCTAAATAAAGTAAGAAAGATTTTGCTTCACAACAGTGATTTAATGTTGAGCAAAGCCATAGAGATTTGTCAGATACATGAGCTTACAGAAAGGCACACAAATATGCTCACAGCAAGTGATACGAGCATGGTTTCAACAGCCTCTAGAGCAAACAGACAGCATGCAGCATGTGGCTAAAAGAAACAGGCCCAGGCACATGGTAGCTGTACCCCTGCAGGATTTCCAGGGAGAGCCTGTACCTTTCCAGCAAGTTCTAAGACTAGCTCAGTAAAATGGACATGCTCACTGCAGCATAAGGGTGAGTCAGCAAAACTCAAGTCAAGTCTCATTGTTAACTGCCATAATTGTGGTACCAATCATGAGTCCAAAAAAGAAAAGTACTTAGCATTTGGCCAGCAATGCCATAAGTGTAAAAAAAGGAAACACTTTCAAAAGCTTTGTAAATCGTGCAAGCCTCATTCATTTATTAAGAAAGGTCACTCAAAAAAGCAAGTTGATAATATAGAAAGCTGCAACTCTACTTTCTATGTAGATGGTGTATCAGTGATTAGTGAAACATTTAATGCAGTGGATTTGTTGGCAAAAAACAAAGTGTTTTGTACTGTGTTGATCAATGCTAATCCCACAGAACTCAAAGCAGACACTGGTTCAGAGTGCAATGTTATTTCAGCAGAAACATTTCCTAGAGTAAGAGCTGGTGAACAAATTAATTTGGCCAATTGTGTGAATCTTGTTGCTTATGGAGGTGAACAAATTCAAACCGAAGGCTCAGTAAAGCTTTCATTCTATTCAGCTGGGAACAGTTACAGTTTGCAATTTTATAGGTTCATAGGAAGGTACTAGGTTATTGGCTCTAGGGCCTATACAAGCCTAGCCATAACAATTCCCTGGCTATTTCTTCCCAGAATATTTACTTCCCTGGTCCCCTGTCTAGCAGGGCAACTGACATGATCCCTGGGGTAAATTTCCTATCTCCCATTTAATCGTCATGGTTCCTTTTGAAGAGGGCCAAAGAGGCGCTCAGCTTGACATGCATGGGCAAGTCTATTCCAGAGTATGGGGAGTCTCTGGGTCAAGAACCTATCCCACCAGCATGTTTTGTTCATTGTGATGACCAGGTTTAGATCCCTGGAGTGTGTGGCTCTGACAAATTGGGATTTCTTTAAGTGTAGCATGTCCAACAGCTCTGGGTTTGACATGGCCTTGTATGTTAAGCATTAATCACCTCTGAGTAGGCGATATGTGACAGAGTATAGCTGGAGTTTTTTAAGGCGGTTAGCATAGGGCATCTGCTTTAGGACTGTGATTCTTTTAGTGAGGTATTTCTGCGGCCTTTCCAGTTGTTGCAGATGTCTTGAGAGGTACATACCAAATGGGGCATTGTATTCTATAATACGTCTAATGAGGGATGAATACAGTGGGACAATGATCTCCTTTTTTCTGGATGAAAAGCCCTTAGTGATGAGGTGTGCACATAGAAGAGTTTCCTAACTGTCGTGGTGATGTGGTTATCGAAGGTGAGACCACTGTCCACCTGTGTCCCCAAGTTCCTTATCACACTTTCAGTGTTTAGTGTACTGCCACTTATGTGGTAATTCATGGGTACATGGTTTCTCCCAAAGGGGATAACTATACATTTCTTGGCATTGAGCTTGAGCCCATGGCTCTGGCACCAAGCATCTGTTTCTGTAAGGCCCTTTTGTAGAATATCCACATCATTTGGGGATTCAATAATAGCTCCCAGTTTGCAGTCATCTGTGAACTTTGTTAGCCAGAGTCCCTTAGTGCTGGCCTGTACTTTAAAGAAGTAGATGCCAAACAAGAGCAGTCCCAGGACTGAACCCTGAGGTACTCCACTTGTCACTTGTCTGGAGCTGGATTTTGAGTTGGCTACTTTTACAGTATGGGTTCTGTCAGTAAGCCAGTTGGCAACCCATAGAGTGACATAGGGATTAATTCCCAGCTTAGTAAGTTTATCTATGTTTCCAGAGTGGGGGATGGTGTTGAAGGCCTTGTCAAGGTCCAGATAGGCTGTGTGGACCACCTTGCCCTTGTCCATGGCTCTAGAGACTGATTCAAAGATGTCAATCAGGTTGAGAAGACAAGATCGGCCCTTTACGAAACCAAACTGGGTGGGGTCCAGTGTTTGAAGGTTGCCAATGTCTTTGTTTATAAGTTCTATGATAATGCGTTCCATGGCTTTGCAGATCAGGCTAATCAGACTGATGGGACGATAGTTACTGGGATCCAAAGTGGATGCCCCCTTGGGGAGTGGGATAACTGTAGCTGTGCACCACTCATTGGGCACGAAGCCTGAGTTGAGGCTATGATTAAACATGACACTTAGGTGAGGTGCCAGTTCATTTTGTAATTCATGTAGTACACATCCCAGGATATCGCCTGGTCCCATGGATGCTGTATTCTTAGCTTTGGAGAGTGCATTTTTTTACTTGTGTGGCTGTGATTACCAGAATTTGGCAATCTTTTGGTATTGAGATGGGCCCTTTAGGGGGTGAGAGGGGAGTAAAGTTGGCACTGAATCGATCTGCTAAGATATTGGCAATATCCTTGGAATCAGTATATTTAATGCCATTCTGTTGTAGCTCAGAGCAGATCTGAGCATTGCCATTTAGATTCTTGACAGAACTATAGAATGCCTTGTGGTTGTCCTTGGAATCTTTGGCAATTTTATTTTAGTAACTAGCTTTGGAGGATTTTATGAGGGATCTCAGCTTCTTACTGAGGCTGGTAAGGGAGTATTTTGCATCCTGGGATTTTCCTCTTTTCTGCAACAGTTTCTTCCTTCTGTTGTATAATTTGTTTATGGCAGGGGACCACCATATTAGCTTCCTTTTTTTTGGAGGCGAGCGTCTTGGTTCTATTTGGAATGGTACGATTCATGCACAAGTGGATGTGCTCATACAGTGCCTTAGTGTAAGATTCAGCAGTCGAACTTTCAGTTCCCGTCTGCATGGATGCCATGAAGTTTGTCACTTCTGACTTGAATAGCATGACGTTAGCTTTGGAGAAGTTTTTTATGGAGATTTCCCTACTGGGGGGCGGGGGTGGGATGTGGACATAAAGGGTGATTAGCTTATGGTCAGCTTATGGTGAGCACTGGTGTGGAGCATCGATTTCTCATGTTGGTAATGACCAGGTCTTGGATGTTTGAGCCCCTGGTGGGACTATTGATTAGTTGATCCAGGCCATTGGAATTTATGAATTCCAAGAACCGTTGGGCAAAGGTGTTGTTACCTGAGTAGTTTTCCCAGTTAATGGCAGGGTAGTTGAAATCACCCAGTATTAGTGTGTTTGGTTGTATCTTAATATTTTCCGGTATGTTTAGAAAGTTGTAGTGAGAATCTTGGGGTGTGGTGGGGATCTGTGGCAAGCTACAATGTGGATTGCCGTCTTACCTAGTATTATTTGCACTTGTAGAATTTCAGATGTATTGTGCTGGGCAACTAGCCTTGAGATGTGAATATCCTGGGTGAATATGGACAGTTTTCCACATTTAGTGTTTCGGTCTTGGTTTGGTGGCCGAAAAGTGTGGTAAGAGTTGTAGCCTGGTATTGCAGGGGTGCTCTCTGGAGCCTTGAACCAGGTCTCAGTTACTGCACAGATAGATATCGATGTTCTCCATTTTTAGGAGTGCCTTGAGAGAGTGCATTTTGAGGTTTAGATTTCTAGCACTGAGTAGTCAAAAGACCTGTACAGTCATTATTAGGCCTCAGAGACAGTTTAAGAATGAAACTGCTTTCCTTTACCAACTAAGTAAACCATCTAAGCACATGTCCTATTTCCAGATCCACAGATGCTATTTTCTCAGGGTATGCTGATGTTTTTGAGGACAAGCTAGATAAACTTGCATTTGTGTACTCCATGAAATTAGACCCAGCGGTTAGTCCAATGGTCAGACCAGCAAGGTGTGATTTGTCCAGTTACAGAACCAACTGAATGGGTGTCTTCCATGGTAGTCACCCATAAGAAAAGCTCAGATGAAATCAGAATATGTATTGAACAAAGAGGCTTAAACAAAGCATTAAAGAGACCTCATCATCCTATGCATACAGTCAAGGAAGTTGCTACCCTCATGCCAAATGCCACAGTTTTTTCTGTCTTAGATGCAAAGAGTTCATTTTGGCAAGTAATGCTTGATTGCAAATCTTCACTACTGATTACATTCAGCACCCCATTTCATAGATAACAGATTTCTCATAATGCCTTTTGGAATAAATTCTGCCAGTGAAGTCTTTCAGCATGCAATGGAGCAAATGTTTTCGGATTATCCATGTGCTATAATAGTAGATAATTTACTAGTTGGAGGCAATGGTGAAGCAGAGCGTGACAGAAACTTCAGAAAAGTTCTGGAAAGGGCACATGAAGTGAATCTAAAGCTCAAACTTCTGAAATGTAAATTCATGTTACCAGAAGTTACTTATGTAGGTCATTCATTTACCAGTTCAGGCTTATGACCAGATCCTTCCAAACAAATGGCTATTCTTGAGATGCCATGGGTCCTCTCCTGTTTGGTATCTACTTCTCTGAAGTACAGGCTAACACAGAAGGCCTTTGGCTAATGAAGTTCACAGATGACTGCAAACTAGAAGCCATAATCAAAACTCCTAACGATGTGGACATCCTACAAAAGGGCCTCACTGAGACAGATGCCTGGTGTCAAAGCCATGGCCTCAAGCTCAATGCCAAAAAGTGCATTGTCATCCCTTTTGGTAAAAACTCTGTACCCATGAACTACCACATAGGTGGTAGTCTACTTAACACCGAAAGTGTGATAAGAGACCTTGGGACACAGGTTTTCAGTAGTCTCTCCTTTGATAATCACACTGCCACAGTAGTCAGGAAATCCTTGTACGTGGCACACCTCATCACAAAAGGTTTCTCATCCAGGAAAAAAGAGGTCATAGTTTCCTTCTACTCGGCACTCATTAGACCCATTATAGAGTACAACGCCCCTTTTGGTATGTACCTCACAAGACATCTACAACAACTGGAAAGGCCACATAAATACCTCACAAAGAGGATTACCAGCCTCAAACAGATGCCCTATGGAGACAGTCTCAAAAAACTCCAGCTTTACTCCGTCGCATATCGCCTACTCAGAGGCGATCTCTGCCTACATACAAAGCTATGTCAAACCCAGAGCTGTTGGACATGCTCACTTAAACAATCCCAATCCCTACGAGCTACACACTCTAGGGACCTAAACCTTGTCACCAAAATAAACAGAACATGCTGGAGGGATAGCTTCCTGTCCCTATGACTTCCCATACTCTGGAATAAACTACCTTATCTATATCAAACAAAGCTCCTCATTAGCACTCTTCAAGAAAAATCTTGATGACTGGATGGGAGATAGGAAATTCACCCCAGTGATCACTTCTGTGGCTCTGCTTGACAGGGGCACAGGAAAATGATTTTCTTGGGTGGTGAAAGCCAGAGTACCTTTTGGCCAGGCTAATATAGGCCCTAGGGCCAATAGCCTAGTACCTACTTATGAAAAAGGGCCACTTCAGCTAAGCCAGATCCCTGAACTACCTTGGTCAACAGTAGCCACTGACATATTTGAGTGGAACAGTCAACATTACTTAGTGTTGGTAGACTCTTATTCAAACTGGTTCGAGATTGATCTGCTACCTAACCTAACGTCCAGTACTAGCATTACTAAGTTGAAACATCATTTCTCAGCCCATGGTAGTCCACACAAAGTTATTTCTGACAACAGTGCCCAGTTTACCAGTCAGCTATTTCAGAAATGTGCAAAAGAGTGGGATTTTATCCATGTTACTAGTAGTCCTGAGTACCCACAGTCAAACGGCCTAGCTGAACATGCAGTGCAAAGTGCAAAACAATTACTAGAGAGGTCGAAACATGACAATACCCAATGTTTTCTTGAATTTACTTAATCTCAGAAATATACCCCATGACAATTTATTTGGCCTGCCTGCACAGAAACATCTGTCTAGGCAAACCAGAACAACCTTGCCTATCAGTTCCAGTTTGTCAATGCCTAATGCTAAAAACACCAGAGCAATCAAAGTGCAGCTATTCAAAAAGCATTCATTTCAGAAATCAAACTATGATAAAATGAGCATATTTCTTCATCCATTGAAAGAAGGAGAGATAATGCGGATGTAAACGGTGAAAGATTTTGATCGAATTGGTCAATTGAGAGGTATATGTGCCAAACCAAGATTCTACTTAGTGGAATATGAGGGTATAGAATACAGAAGAAATCGCAGGCATCTTCTTCTGGTGTCTGAATCGATACCGCAGCTTCGTACCTGTGATACAGACTCTAGATCTCAGAGCAATCCAGACACTGTTCCTGTTGAAGGACATGTCTCACTACCTATTTCCCATTCCTGATGATGTCCCAGATGTCCCCGAAGTTGAACATTCATTAAAGACAGTCCCTGTTGCTAAACTCAGTTCTAGTTTTTATGTCACATGATCAGGTTATATTTGTAATTAGTTCTGTATATACTTGCATGTCAAAGGATTATTTCTGTACATCTGCATGTCAATGATTGTTTCCGTTATTACTGTGCATGACCTATTTCTCAAAGAGGGAGGATGTAGAACAGTGTGTGCGTTGTAACTTTAAGAAGCATTTCAAAATGGAGGGCACATGCATATAAATAGAGAGCGCATGCAGGCAGCAGGGCCATTTTGAGAGAACAGCCAGATACTTAACATGTATGAGTGCAGTAGTTAATCTGTTTATAAGCTTAAGTTTAAGTTACTTAGCCTCAGTCCTGATGTGTTTTATATAATAAAGCTGCTTGAACTGAAACTGCAAAAACTGTTTGTTTGTTTTATCCTGACTGGACGAGTGACACAGGTGTGGATAGAAAGAAGACTGCAAACCAAGCTTCCAACATTTTTCTGTCTACTAGTGTCTGAGAGTAAACTGTTAGCAGCAGGGCTTCTTCAATTGAGACAGATAAACTAGTAATAGTTCTGCAGTCTATATCACGTTGTCAAATCCCACAACAGCGAACACCTATTTATCGAAGCTCCTATTCAGCAAACAGACTTTTCAGTGGAAGTTTTCCTAGGGTAAGACAATGGTCAGGCACCATCTGGAACTTGCCCTTTTTCCCACTGTAGTGTAATCTCAAAGCTAGTATATTTAGTTAAGAGGGTATGGTGGTGTAGCCCACCCACCTGGGTAGCTGTTAATTTTTATGATTTTGTTCACTAGAGTGGCCTACCATTGGTTTGTCCTAGGAAAACATTCACTGAAAAGTCCATTCGCTGAATAGCAGCTTTGATTAACAGGTGTTTGATGCAGAGATGTTTGCTGATGTGGGATTCAACAAAATAACATAGACCCAGAGTTCTGTTTACTGTTCAAGGAAAGTGAAGGAACAAAGTGGACATCAGACCAGAGTTTTAGACAGAAGTTGTAAACTGAAGAAACTATAAGATCAACACTAAAATCCAAGGTCATATAAATTAAAGGTAGATAATAAGCAGCTGTATAAAGGAAAATGATGGCGATAGTTCAGGATGCCTGCATGAGTATCGGCACTAGAGACCCTGATGAAGGCATGCAACAAGGAACGGTCTGAAACTATACAACTCCACTGCACCTGCTGTTATCTGATGCCACACAACTACCGTTACCCTTTCATAATCTACTACTAGTAGCGCTGCTACAAAGGGTGGTTCTGGACTGAAATAGGGGAATTAAGCCTCATAGGCTGGCATAAGGATGGGAGGTTGGCATAATGGCTAAGGTGTTTGCCTTCCAGAAACAAGGTACAGGGTTTGATTCTTCCATGGGGTAATTGGCTAGGATTAAAACAGCCCACAAGGGCAGTTAGCCTAGTATTCATCTATGAACATTCGGAGGTTCATATGTTGACATGATTTTCAAGGCAGTTGAATCATAATCCCATGTTCACCTTGTCTACACCCACTCTCATACTATAAACTTCTCAAGAAGACAAAGCAGGCCAGTCTTGAAATGAATTTACTGGTACCCATACAATCATCCAGACTTGGTTTGAATGATGTCAGGGCATTGCAGTGGAATCCTGTTCCACTAATGAAATAGGAGTTGAATAATACATGTGTCCCCAAATCCGGTTGTGTTTACCTGTTAGTGGAGATACAGGTCTCTTGTTCTAGAATTAACAGAACTATATGAGTTGTCAAGAGGGAAGAAACCAGGGAGAATGAGGTCTCTTGTTCTAGAATTAACAGAACTATATGAGTTGTTAAGAGGGAAGAAACCAGGGAGAATGAGGTCTCTTGTTCTAGAATTAACAGAACTATATGAGTTGTCAAGAGGGAAGAAACCAGGGAGAATGAGGTCTCTTGTTCTAGAATTAACAGAACTATATGAGTTGTCAAGAGGGAAGAAACTAGGGAGAATGAGGTCGTACATCACCCAGAATTCAGAAAATATAGATTCCCTTAAGAGACTATAAAACACTGAATAAGCCCTGTCCTGGCAGCTCAGGATCTTTAGACCAGCAACCACTTTGGTCAAGAACAAGTGGGGTTTTTCCATTTATTTAATATGTCTAGATAGGTACATCCTAAAAGGGGCGTTACACTTAATATTAGGTCTAACTAGTACAGTGTACAAGGGGATCATTAACCCCTTTTGACCTGGATGGTATGCCTTTAGATATAAGTTGTACTAGATTGAATGATTTTCTGACAACTGTAGCTATATGAGGGGCGAACAAAAGGGAATTATCCAGCCAGGTTCCTGATGTCTACCTACGTTGCCATCTTGCAGAGCAGTATTAGCTATGGTGCATGTTGATGGAAAGAGATGTTTCCCAAATGAAACTATACTCACTTCTTTGCGTTTAATGTTTGGCTTTTTTCATTTAATGTTTGGCTTTTTTCAGTCATCACTTGTTTACAAAGGCACGTTTCTGTATAGTGACAAATGACTCTGGGATGGGTTGGGGGGATATGACAATAATGGACAGTTTACAGTCAAATATGAACTTATTTAACCAATGGTCCTGATTTTAAATCTGGTGATCAGAGAAACTGAGGGAAAAAAAAAGAGGGTCCCCCATCCTGAGCTCTGGAAGGCAGCACTAGTTCTACTTACAGAAGAGGTGCTTGCCACCCCAACAATGTCAGGTCTATCTTTTAGCCAGCTGGCTATTCATCTTAACATGTAATGATTGACATTTGAGGGACTTAAGTTTCAGCATTACTATGCATATTATAGTAAACTTGATTATGAAACCACTCTAATTTCAGGAAACGTGAAATTAAAGAAGCGACAGTTTAGTGCAGTGGATTTTAGTCTTCTGTAATATTGCTGTGGCTTACTACCTATAGGAATTACTCAGGGCTCTAGCACCTCAGGAAGAAGAGGAAATAGGTGGAGCTAAAGAAGAATGGCAGTGCCTCAAAACAGCATGTGTGAGGACTACAGATATGTGGCAGAGCCACGTGTGGAAATAAGGTACAAAAGGAAAGCTGGTGGTGGAATGCAGAAGACCAGGAACTCACTGAAAGAAGGAAGGACAGCAGGAAAAAGTGGGAGATAGAAATGATGGAGCAGGCTAAGAAGTAATGCATGTCGGTTAACAAAGAGGCTAAGAGAAGGGTTGCATATTGAAAAAAGGCATCACTGGCATTCTACAAGCTTCTAGAAAGTGTTTCTGTAGATAGCACAAAGAAACTCTATCAGGTTGCAAGGCAGACAGAAAAATAAAGGATATATTCAGACATGCATTATAAGGGATACCAGCAACAATCTACTCAGCAGTCCACAGTCATCAAAGGTAGATAGAAGGCGTACTTCCAACAGTTTTACAATGAAGAAAACCCCACAGAAGCTGTACTGCCTTAGACACAGTATATGATGAAAGAAGAGGAGGACCCCACCCTAGAGGAAGTAACAACAGCACTAAGGTTCATGAACCTATCAGCCCTAGGGCCTATACACGCCTAGCCAAAAAGGTATCCTGGCTTTCGCCACCCAAGAAAATTATTTTCATGTACCCCTGTCGAGCAGGGCCACAGAGGTGATCCCGGGGTAAATTTCCTATCTCCCATCCAGTCATCAAGATTTTTCTTTGAAGAGTACTAATGAGGAGCTTTATTTGATATAGATAGGTAGTTTGTACCAGAGTATGGGAAGTCTCTGGGACAGGAATCTATCCCTCCAGCATGTCCTGTTTATTGCGGTGACATGTTTTAGGTCCCAAGAGCGTGTAGCTTGGAGGGATTGGGATTTCTTTAACTGGAACATGTCCAACAGCTCTGGGTTTGACATAGCTTTGTATGTTAGGCAGAGATCACCTCTCATTAGGCAATATGCGACAGAGTAAAGCTGGAGTTTTTTGAGACAGCCTGCATAGGGCATCTGTTTGAGGCCAGTAATCCTTTTCATGAGGTATTTCTGCAGCTTTCCAGTTGTAGATGTCTTGTGAGGTACATACCAAAAGGGGTGTTGTACTCTATAATGAGTCTAATGAGTGATGAGTAGAGGGGAAAAATGACCTCTTTTTTCCTGGATGAGAAACCTTTTGTGATGATGTGTGCCACGTAGAAAGATTTCCCAACTACTGTGGCGATGTGATTATCAAAGAAGGAGAGGCTACTGTCCACCTGTGTCCTAAGGTCTCATCACACTTTCAGTGTTAAGTAGATTACAAACTAGGTGGATGCTCATGGGTACAAAGTTTTTACCAAAGGGGATGAGAATGTACTTTTTGACATTGAGCTTGAAAGCCATGGCTTTGACACCAGGCATCTGCCTTAGTGAGGCCCTTTTATAGGATGTCCACATCATTAGGAGTTTCAGTTGTCTCCTAGTTTGCAGTCATCTGCGAACTTCATTAGCCAAAGACCTTCTGTGTTAGCCTGCACCTCAGAAAAGTAGATACCAAACAGGATAGGACCCAGGACTGAACCCTGTGGTACTCCACTTGTCACTGGACTGAAGTTGGATTTGGAGTCTGCTACTTTCACAGTGTGGGCTCTGTCAGTGAGCGAGTTGGCAACCCATCTTGTGACATAGGGATTTATACCTAGTTTAGTGAGTTTATCTATAATTCCAGAGTGGGGGATGGTGTCAAAAGCCTTAGCAAGATCTAGATAGGCTGTGTGAACCTCCTTACCTTCATTTACAGCTTTGGTGACTGCTTCAAAGAAGTCAGTCAGGTTTAGGAGACATGATCTGCCTTTTACAAACCCGAACTGGGTGGGGTCCAGAGTTTGGAGATTACCAATGTCTTTGTTTACAAGTTACATGATGATACATTCCATGGCCTTGCAGACCAGGCTGGTTAGGCTAATGGTGCCGTAGTTCCCGGGGTCCGTGGTGGCTCCCCCTTTTTGGAGTGGGATAACCATTGCTGTGTGCCATTCAGTAGGCACAAAGCCCGAGGTGAGGTTATGATTGAACATGGTGCTTAGGTGGGGTGCCAGTTCATTCTGTAGTTCATGCAAAACGCAGCCTGGGATGTTGTCTGGTCCCATGGATGCTGTGTTCTTGACTTTGGAGAGTGTGTTTTTTACCTGTGCAGCCACGATTACGGGAACTTTGCATTCTTACGGTATAGAGATGGGCTCTTTAGGGGGTGGAGGTATAGTTATCAATGAACCTATCTGCCAGGATGTTGGCAATATCAGTTGGTTCTGTATATTTAGTGCCATTGTGCTGTAACTCAAAGCAGATCTGAGTGTTGCCATTGAAATTCTTGACATAGCTATAGAATGTTTTGTGGTTGTCTTTAGAATCAGTGGTGATTTTGTTTTCATAACTAGCTTTGGAGGATTATATTAGGGAGCTCAGCTTCTTACTGAGGCTGACCAGGAAGTTCTTCTAGTCATGGGATTTTACTCTTTTTTTGCAACAGTTTCTTTCTTCTGTTGTAGAGTTTGTTTAAGGCAGAGGACCACCAGATCGGCTTCCTTTATTTGGAGGATAGCATCTTGGTTCGGTTAGGGATAGCATGATCCATGCACTCATGTAAGTGCTTATAAAGTGCATTTGTGTAGGATTCAGCAGTTGTACATCTATTGTCCATCTGCATGGGTGTTGTGAAGTTTGCCACTTCTGTCGTAAGAAGCATGAAGTTAGCTTTAGAGAAATTTTCTATGGTGGTTTCCCTAATTGGGGGGGGGTGAGGGCGGGATGTGGATGTCTAGGCTGATTAAATTGTGGTCGGATCTGAGCAATGAGGAATTGACCTCTAATGTGGATCACCAGTCACCCATGTTGGTAATGACAAGGTCTAGCATATTGCTGCCCCTGGTGGGGGTGTGGATAAGTTGATCCAAGGCGTTGGAATTTATGAATTCCAGAAAATGTTGAAAAACAGAGTTGGTACATGAGTAATTTTCCCAGTTAATGGTGGGGTGGTTGAAATCGCCCATTATTAGGGTGTTGGGTTGTACCCTAATATTTTCCAGTGTATCAAGAAATGAGGAGTGGGAATCCTGGGGCATGGTGGGGGATCTGTATCAAGTTGCAATTTGGATTGTGGTCTTGCCCAGAGTTAGTTGCACTTAGATAATCTTGGATGCATTATGCTGAGCAACTAGCCTAGAGGTGTGGATAGCCTTAATGAATATGGACACACCTCCACCTTTAGTGTTTTGGTCCAGGTTAGGTGGCCGAAAGGTGTGGTATGAATTATAGCCTGGTAATGCAGGGGTGCTCTCTGGAGGCTTGAACCAGGTCTCTGTCACTGCACAGATGTCGATGTTCTCCATTTTAAGGAGTGCCTCGAGTGAATGCATTTTGAGGTTTAGACTTCTAGCATTGAGTAGCATTACCCTCAGATTTTGCTTGCATGTACTGGTTACAGTGGTGAATTTGTCATTTGAACCTTGCCTAAAAAAGGCACTTTAGGGGTGGCAAGAGCCTTAGCCAGTATCCAGAATTCCAAGGGTGACAGGTGCAGGCCATCCCTGGCAAAGCATTGTGGTCTGTTGATCATGTCATCCCAGGCAGACAGATACTGGATCCCCTTAGAATGACATCAGAAGCTTAGCCAATTGTTGAAGTCAATCATTTTGTCCTTGTACTGTGGTATCATTCTGGGTGATGGCACGATGCTACTCAGGGTTAGGGTCATACCTGCCTGGGCTACAAGATCGGAGAGCTCATCCATGCCTCTTTTCATGTAGGCCAGGGAGGTACGTCTCAGGTCATTCACACCGACATGGACAATGACAGTCATATTTGTACTTGCTGTGGAGTAACCTGAGTGCATGCATTATGTGGTGGATCCTGGCACCTGACAGGCAGCTGACAGTAACTTTCTCCTTGTTTAGTCTGGTGAGTGGAACATCAGTGTGCCTGAGTATAGAGTCACCTATGACTAGAGTGTTGGGTACGTTGTTATGCCTTATGGGCTGTGGTTGAGTGGCACACTGAGTTTGTGGGCTATGTCTCATTTGGGTTGTGTTGGGGGTGGAGGTTGCATGTGTTTCTTCTTTGGAGGTCTCTGTTGCTTGAGCAGATTTTTATTGAGAGCCTCCATGAATGTAGGTGTGTGTTTTGTGTTGCTATGTGTGTATTTTGGTGGTGTAGGTTTTGAGGGACTATGTGATGAGTGTGGTGTGTTTACCTTCTCCTAGTGTAGTCTTGGGTGAGGAGAGCTTTGCTTCCAGTTTGGCTATATAAGTGCATCTCTCACAAGTTCTAGTGTTGGGTGGTATGAGGAGAGGGTTGTCTGTGTACATGAGGCAATTGCTGCATTGCCCCAAGATGCCAGATTCATCAGGTAGACAGGAGAAAACGCCGGGAGTTGACCCTTAATAAATAAGCACTTATACAGGTATGTCTAAGTACTAAAAACTATTTTCCTCTAGACAAGTGAGGAAAGTTGAGTGCTGTAGTAATTTGTAGCTTATTTAATGCTTACAACAAGTTCTGAACAAGTGCTGAGCTCAAAGAAACAGATTTGAGTGCTAAAACTAAAAAAACTGGCTAGTTCTAAGGGAAATTTTGAAGAACAGACTTTATGGCGCCAGGAATAGTTTAACCCTAGCTAAGTGTCGATGCATAAAATGTATATATATATATATATATATATATATATATATATATTTATACAACAGTAGCAAATGAGCAAACTGATTTAAACAAATTAACCTATAAAAAGCTAAAAACTGAGCCCCGTTCCAGCAGTCTTCAATCAGACAAGTTATAACTGCACACTCCTGCCACTAGAGTGCAGGGGAACTTTCTCCAAAAAAAGATGGTCTGGATTAGTGCTCAAGTTATACAAACAAAGCTAGATTCAGCAGGTCTGAATTTAGTCTATGCTACAGCAAACAAGCTGTACAATTTCAGAAAGAAACACTTCAAATAAGCAGGCACAATAAGCCTTTAACCAGAAACTCTCAGTTCAGAAGGGCAAAATCTACCCTCTCCTCCCACAAGAGTGCAGACCACACCTTCTGAATGTAAAATAACTGGCCCAAGTGCTTAAACCAGAACTAATACACTTTTAGAATAATAGACACTGGGCATTCAATCAGCAGTTCCCAACTTAAAACGATGTAAGCTACCTGTCTTGCCACAACAGTGCAGACCACAAACCTTCTTAATGTAAAATAACTGGTCTAAAGCCCAAGTGCTTCAACCAAAGGCTTAGAATAACAGTTACAATTTATCAGGCTACTAACAAACAGTAATAAATGCAGCAGAATAAATGCAATAAAGTAGGAAGAAACACAAATACAGTAAAAGCAGATGAATAAAGTGCAATTCTTTATATAACAACAGGAAACAAGCAAACTGATTTAAACAAATTACCCAATTAACCAGTAAAAAAGCTAAAAACTGAGCCCTGCTCCAGTCTCTCCCACAAGAATGCAGACCACAAACCTTCTTAATGTAAAATAACTGGCCTGAAGCCCAAGTGCTTAAACCAGAACTAATACACTTTTAAAATAACAGACACAGAGCCTTCAATCAACAGTTCCCAATTTAGAAGGATGTAAGCTACCTGTCCTGCCACAACAGTGCAGACCACAAACCTTCTTAATGTAAAACAGCTGGTCTGAAGCCCAAGTGCTTAAATCAAAAGGCTTAGAATAACAGATACAATTTAATTAGACTACTATCAAGCAGTAATAAATGCAGCAGAATAAATACAATTGAGTACTTTTAAAAAGAGGCAAAAGCAAAATAAAGTGCAGGTTTTTTTAGTAAAGTGCAAGGAGAGAGGAAGGAGGAGCAGAGGTTAAGAACCTAAGTGGGTTGGCCTTCCCAAATGTTCTCTGTATTAAGTAGAGTGAACAAGAATAGTGTGGGGGGAGGGGAAAAACAGTTTCAGGACAGATGAGAAACAGAAAACAATGCCAGAAAATATATAAAACAATTCAGTCAGGCAAAATGAAGACAAAGCAGAACTCTGAAAGGTTAAAATGCCAAGAAATATATTTATCAATCAGCGATATATTTCCAGATTGTTTGAGAATCACACTAGCCAGAACCCAGGAGTTTCCAACAGTGTATGTAAGAATTTATAAACAGAAATTATTTTTAAATCAGCAAGCCTTGAAGCAATCAGATAACACAAAAGCTGTTAGACCAGTTTTATTAACTCCAAGTCAGGGAAAGCAGAAAACTCAGATGAGGTCACAGCAGATAAGATAAAGATGCTGGGTGGGATAGGGGAAAGATGGCTCCTGAGGGTACTCATAGCAGTATGAAGAGTAACGCATATTCCAGATGAGTGGAAAATAAGCATACTAGTGTTCAAGAACAAAGGAGGCATTCACAACTATGGTCAGTAAAGATGTGTCAAACTCCTGTCACACTGCATGAAAGTTCTGGAGTGGGTGAGTGCTAAATGAATACACAGAGTAGTAGAAAGTAAGATAGGAGATGAGCAGTTCAGATGCAGCTCTAGATGCAGCATAACCAACCTGAATAGGCAGTCCTAGATTTGTAATATGTCAAGGTCAAGAAAGCAGACTGGAGTAGTCCATTGGAGATTTGAAGTCCCAGAAACATTGACAGAATTAATGCAGGCTATGTACAAGGACCCATAACAAACACAAAACTAAAATAAAAGCTTAAATAATGACCAAGGCCAGTAAAAAAGAACCCAACTTTAACTCAACAAAACAGTAACACTCTCTAGTGCCTCAGCCAAAAGGCCTTTCAAGAGTCAAAAAACAAACTGCATTCAAACAGTTAAATATATACTCATATTAAAACAAACAAATCAAAAATTTCATTAAATTAAACAATTCATATAAAAAAAACAAAAAAAACAATTAATTAAAAAAAAAAAGACAGGACTTGCTGCGGTCCACTAGAACCTGCCCTTTGCTGGCCAAAACACACTTTTTCTGACTAAATTAGTAATTTTTTACTTCTGTAGATGCCTGTACTGCCGTGTATTGGGAAGCGGCTGAACCTGAGCATGTTACTCAGAATGCCAGCTCTAAAACCTGTCATTTCCAGCTTGTTGTCCTGCTGCTCTAGTTAACCACTTCTTCTGCCCAAACTGACCTGCCGTTAGAAGTGTTTTTACCCTGAACCCAACTAAAGAGGAAAAATAAAACACCCTTGCTCTTAAAGACTAATTCGACCAGATTTCTTAAGAGCTCAAATACTTATAATTGAATATTTTACTCATAGCACATTAGGTTTACTTTGTTCATTTCTCCATTACTAAACCCTCCCAAACTGCCCATATACTTAAAAACTTGGATGATTTTTTTTCCTCGGCCATCTCCTGACTCAGGTGAAGCCCAGATCCATTCACCCTCGCTGTGCTCAGGCTCACTTCGCTCATCTCCCACCCCCATATAATTTCCTTTATATCAAACCACTTTGCTCCTTCCACATCCATGCTGCCCACCCCTGTTACAACTTTCTTACGCCTTTACCCAGCTACATCATACCTTGACACACCTCATACCTTAACTACACATACACCAACTACTACCCTTCATACCCACAAATCAAAAATACCTACAAACTCCTCCATCATGAAAGTTCTCCTTCTCTCAACCCCCACTTATCTGCTCCTATTCCCACCATTCTTCTTTCTTTATATCACCTGACCTAACACTCTCCTATCACCAGTGTACACTGCCACTACAAACCCCTATAATACCAATCCCTTTTTTCCACCTCTTTCCTTCTTCATCCTCTCATCTGTCCTTCCTACCAATACCCCTTTACCCAAAATCAAAACTCTTCCTACCAATACTTATCAACCCAGAATCAAAATCAAAAACTGTACATATATACCTCACATGAATAAAGCCTACTGCCTCAACAACTTCTTACTTCAAGCAGGTGACATTCACCCAAACCCTGGACCCACAAATCCCACCCCTATCAGTAGTACTGGCACCCCTCACTTTTATACCTCAAACACTCCCTCCCAATAAGCACATTTCCT
Source organism: Protopterus annectens (assembly GCF_019279795.1). Taxonomy (NCBI): domain Eukaryota; kingdom Metazoa; phylum Chordata; order Ceratodontiformes; family Protopteridae; genus Protopterus; species Protopterus annectens. The sequence continues at coordinate 994,541,202 of NC_056737.1, read as the reverse complement.
TTTACTCAGTGTTGTTGTTGTTGTTTGCCTTCTGGTTAGGGGTCACCACAGCGAAACTCCGGTCCGCTAATGATTGGCAGTTGTTTTTTATGGTGTCAAGTTGCCAGCCCGACACCCAACCTTTAACGAAGGCATGCCCATTCAACACATGTCTTTTGAATGCCCACTTAACCGCGGGGAGGACATGCAGGCTCCACATAGGAGGCACTCCCAACCCAAGCCGAGAATCAAATGGGAGAACCTCTTGCTATGAAGCAACAATGCTACTGCTGCACCACCGCGGAATCATTTCCTTTTACTCAATAAACATCAGAAACATCGTTAATAAAGTAAGTGAATTCCACACCTGGATCTCTCAACACAACCCAATGTCATTGCCCTTACAGAGACTTGATTTAAACCTCAACACAAAGACAAGGACCTCCTTCACCCTGGCTGTAATATACTCCACTTAGATCGTCAAAACAAAAAAGGAGGCGGAGTTGCCATATTATACACCAACCACCTAACTCTTACCAGTTTCAAAAATGCAATTCCACTTTTCCTTCTGGCTGAAATACTGTCTGCAAACCTCAAGCTAAATAACCATACCGCTATCTCTATAGTTGCCATCTACATTCCACCAGGGGACAATATTCCCCTACTAGAAAACACTCTCATACTTCTCTCAACACATCACTAATGAAACTATCATTCTTGGTGATGTTAATATCAACTGACTAACCTTCTGTTCACAACAGTCCTCTCAGCACATAAATTTGTACGGTTTTACACAACTCATTTTGGAGCCTACACACAAACAATTCACTAGCAACTTGCACCCTATTAGACTGGATACAAGTCTTCCATCCCTCCAAATATCACAACCCTAAGACTCTTTCCAACTCCCTAAGTGACCACTCCCCTATAAATGTCCTCAGATAGTCTCTCCACCATATCAAACCACACAGATTCATAACCTGCAGAAAATTTTCTAGCTTTCATCCAGAAACTTTTAAAGCTTTCCTTTCTGAAATAAATTAGAACTTCTCTCTAGCCCCCCTCCTCACTGTCCAGGTAAAGTCCAATATTTCTCCATGGCTCTCCAATGCCACCCGCATTCTAATAAAAATTAAAGACAAAGCATGGAAAACATGGACAAAAAGAAAGCTCCCTACTGATCTACAAAAATTTAAAGACCTTAAAAATCAGGGCCAAAAGACACCTAAATAAAGACAAAAAAGATTTCTACTGTAACCCCCCCTGCCCTGAGATCCAATCCAAAAAAATGTTGGAACTCAATAAACCAAATTCTGCACCCCAGTAATCCCAGCTCCCCTAACCCATATCCAGATCAAACTCCCAAGGATACTGCCTCCACCTTCAACACTTACTTTATCAACTCCATATCTATATTACTTAACCCAAACCCCAATTCAACCCATCCACACAAAGCAATATTTCTAATTATTCAGAATCTATACATAATCTAGACACTGCAAACATTTTCACTTAAACCTGTAGCCACCAGCTACATCAAGTCCCTGCTCTCTAAATTAAAACTCTGCTCTCTCTCTCTGTTGACAATATCCCCTCCCTATTTCTTCAAATAGCTGCTGACTCCCTTGCTCTTCTTGTCTCAATCCTAATTAACCACTCTATCTCAGAGACTAAAGTGTCAACCATCTGGAAACAATTCTACATCCTACCAATACACAAAGGAGGTAACTCTACAGACATCACAGACTTCAAACCTATTGCTATCCTGTCACCACTCTCCAAAATCCTTGAAAAATGCATTGATAAACAAGTTATGCACTACTTTATTCAGGAAAATCTGCTTACACCAACTCAACACAGGTTTAGACCCAAACATAGCACCCCCACTGCCCTACTATCCTTCCTAAATACCCTTTCCCTAACTAGAGAAAACAAACATCTCCTGCCTATTCTTAGACCTTTCTAAGGCTTTTGACACCATGTCCCATCTTCTTCCACTGCAAAAACTAACTACTCTTAACTTATTCCCAGCAACCATAGCTTTGTTTGCTAGCTAACTCTCTGACCGACACCAAGCAGTGAAATGGCTTTCTGCTCACTCTCTGCTTCTTTCAGTTAAAATGGGTGTCCCACAAGGTTCCATTCTTGGACCACTACTTTTTAATATCTTTACCAATTCACTCTACTCCTCCTGTCCCCTCTCTTAATTAGTCCAATACACAGATGACTCTACTGTCATCACTATTGCTGACTCCCCCACTGAGCTCATCTCTACCACACAGTCTACCTTCAACTCTTTCAAGCACTGGCTCTCTGAAAATCTGCTAATACTCAACCCCAAGAAAACCAAGTTACTTTTTTTTCTCCCAAAAAAACCTTAACCATATCAGATCCTCCTTCTCAGTACGGGGTCTAAATAACACCTTAATTGAGGCTGAATCCAACACAAAGATACTAGGAGTTATTATTGATGATCAGCTCAAATTTGACTTACACTTACAGCTAAAACTCACCAGAAACTTGGTCTCCTATACCATAACAAAAGAATTTTCCCCAGGGAAGCTAAGATAACTCTTTCTCATGCCTACCTATTACCTACTCTGCTGTATAGCTCACAGAGTTTTACTAATCTTAACTCTACTCTCCTTACCAAACTTGAATCTACCTACAACAAGATAGCTAGATTTGCAGCCCAGCAAACCTATAAGTCTCATCACTGCCTCGATCTGAAACTAAACTGGCTTGAACTTCCACATCTAGTCTTTCTCTCCCAACTCCAGGTTATCCACTGCATCCTCTGCCAACCTTCCTACTGCCCCTCACTCTCAACTCTAATTTCCCATTATTCTCCTGCTAGACCTCTCTGTAGCTCCACCCAAGACCTTCTAACTCATAAATCAAAAAAACAAATTTGGATGTAACCTCTACAGCTATAACCCCGCCAAATCTTGGAACTGCCTCCCACTTGAAGTTAGGTCATGTAAGCAACTGAAAATATAGAGTTGCTACCAAAGAATACCTACAAAGTCAATGGACTTGTCACTGTATTCGTCCACCTTAGGCAAAGTTAACCGTTAATTATACCAGATGTCCCACACTGTTCAAACCTATTAGATGATCTAGTCTATTGTTTGTTATTATGTTGCTTAATAAATACTGTATGCCTGTATGTAATAAGACACTGAATACATTTCAGATTGTTTGCTGGTCTTTTTTATACCTCTGCTTACTTTGTAAATCAACTATGTAAATTTTTCATGTATACTTACTTGGAGCTTTTCTCCTGGGCCTTCGCTGAAAATGGGCTACTAACCTCAGTTGGACAAACCTGGTCAACACATATAAAATAAATAAAAATAAATAAATAAATTTAAATACACCAATCCCCCTAATTACAAAAACATTGTCCAGTTGCATTCTAGATTCAAACCACTGGGGGACAGTGTTCCATATCTCAAAATAAACTCTGATTAAAAAGTAACTTTTTGTTTTATGTACATGGACACAATGACTCAACTGTGAACAGGGTTTAGTCTCACAGAGGGGTTCCCAGTGAGAGTGGGTATCCACCAGGGTTCAGCTCTGAGCCCACTGCTGTCCATATTGTTGATGGACTACATTAGTAAACAGGTTGGAGGCATCAGGTCAACAATGGTGCTGTATGCAGACATTGTGGCATCACAGGCAGACTGAGGAAGAACTTCAGCAGATGATAGGGGAATGGAATGCAAAACTGAAGGCACATGGCATGAAACTGAGTGCAGTGAAGACAGTTGTAATGGCAGCAGATAGGGGAAATCAGAAGCTAAGAACTGAGATAGAAGGAAAAATAGTGGAACAGATTAACAGCTTTAAGTACACGGGAGGTGTGGTTGAGGAGAAAGGAAGTCTGAATGAGGAGGTCAAAGTTAAAATCTGAGGGACTGCAGCCAACTGGCACAGAGTGTTAGCTGTACTCTATGACAGAAGATTGCCAAAGAAGCTGAAAAGTAAGGCATACAAAACAGTGGTGCTGCCAGTACTACTGTATGGTACAGAAAACTGGGCAGTAAAGGCAGAGCAGATGAGAAAGCTAGAGGTGATAGAGATGAAGTGCCTGAGATGGGTGGTAGGATGCACAGTGTAGGACATACAATAGAAATAACGACATAGGAGCAGAAATCAAAGTAGCTCCAACTGAATCGAAGGTCAAAGAGAACAGATTACAGTAGTTTAGGCACATGTGCATAAAAACGGAAGACAACCTGATGAAGAAGATTTGGGACTGGCAGGAAGAAGGCGAGAGAAAATGTGGACATTCAGCAAAGAGATGGGTGGATTGGGTGAGAAAAGACTTGTAATAATAGAAGAGTGACACTTAACTGAGAGAGATGACAGTAGTTGACACAACACCCTGAGTCCATATGGAAAATGGGAAAAATAAGGTAGATGAAGGTGAAGAAAAATATATGTGTGTGTGTGTGTGTAATATATAGATATATATATATATATATATATATATATATATATATATATATATATATATAATATAAGGGAATGTCACGTATTATGGATCTGATGTACTATTTATTCCTTTCAGAATGATATAGTCATGTGACTGAGAGGGTTCTGCACTTGTGAGTGATGGCTTGATGAAGAAGCAACCGTGTGTGTGAGCACATGTATTCCACGGCCTCTGTCTTCTCCTGACATATTGTGAGCACATGTGCTCCACGGCCTCTGTCTTCTCCTGACATATTGTGAGCACATGTGCTCCATGGCCTCTTGTCTTCTCCTGACATATTGTGAGCACATGTGCTCCATGGCCTCTTGTCTTCTCCTGACATATTGTGAGCACATGTGCTCCATGGCCTCTTGTCTTCTCCTGACATATTGTGAGCACATGTGCTCCATGGCCTCTTGTCTTCTCCTGACATATTGTGAGCACATGTGCTCCATGGCCTCTTGTCTTCTCCTGACATATTGTGAGCACATGTGCTCCATGGCCTCTTGTCTTTCTTGTCTTCTCCTGACATATTGTGAGCACATGTGCTCCATGGCCTCTTGTCTTCTCCTAACATATTGTGAGCACATGTGCTCCATGGCCTCTTGTCTTCTCCTGGCATATTGGGCTCCATGACCTCTTGTCTTCTCCTGACATATTGTGCGCACATGTGCTCCATGGCCTCTTGTCTTCTCCTGACATATTGTGAGCACATGTGCTCCATGGTCTCTTGTCTTCTCCTGACATATTGTGAGCACATGTGCTCCATGGCCTCTTGTCTTCTCCTGACATATTGTGAGCACATGTGCTCCATGGCCTCTTGTCTTCTCCTGACATATTGTGAGCACATGTGCTCCATGGCCTCTTGTCTTCTCCTGACATATTGTGAGCACATGTGCTCCATGGCCTCTTGTCTTCTCCTGACATATTGTGAGCACATGTGCTCCTGACATATTGTGAGCACATGTGCTCCATGGCCTCTTGTCTTCTCCTGACATATTGTGAGCACATGTGCTCCATGGCCTCTTGTCTTCTCCTGACATAATGTGAGCACATGTGCTCCATGGCCTCTTGTCTTCTCCTGACATATTGTGAGCACATGTGCTCCATGGCCTCTTGTCTTCTCCTGACATATTGTGAGCACATGTGCTCCATGGCCTCTTGTCTTCTCCTGACATATTGTGAGCACGTGCTCCATGGCCTCTTGTCTTCTCCTGACATGTTTGCCAATAAATTGCCTCCTTTACAAATCTGGCACCTGCTCTACAGAATACGATCTTAGAAGCCCTATCTCCGAAACCTTAAAATCCTGCTCTTTGGGCTCTCTCTCATGCACCTTCTTATTCAATCTGCCCTTTTTTATTAAATATGGACCTCTCAGTTGTACCATAATATTTTATAAAATGTTTTTAACAGTTTGTAGACAGTAACAAGAAGGTAATCATGAAGAAAACATACAAGAGATGAAAAGTCGTGGCTGAAAAATGTCCCAGGACCAGCCCACCTATCCTATTTACAAATGTTTAAACAAATAAATAGAAATAGACTGCTAGATAGATAGATAGATAGGAAGGCAGATAGATAAACAAATGCATAACTAAACATATAAGTAAAGATAACTTGTACTTCTCACTGCGCTTTTATTTCACTTTCTTTGTCAAATGGAGAAAATTACAAGGAATTAACAGTCAACATCACTGCACATCAATTAGACATTAGTAACAGATCACAGATCAGGCATGCCTATCTCTACCAGTAGCATAAAACACTTTGGTTGGGATTTAGAAAGAATCCTTGTCTTTACAGTGGTCAGAAGTTGTAGTTTACCCAGACATGTAAAATGAAATTCATAGAGAAGATTAGCTATGATAAGGAAGATCTCATAATCAGCTAATTTCCATGTGTCTGAATTGAGTGTAATTAGAGCCAGTGTTAAACAGCACTTTCTGGCATTAATTACCACTGTCAGTCAATATATTGCATTGATATAGATATAGGTATCGTCTTCATTCAGTCTCTCATACACATACACTCAAGCACACCCACAGATACCCCCCCCCACATACAGACATTCAGTGTACTTGAAACTCCCACATTCGCTCACACTCACGGACACACTCAGCCATTGACTTATACTCAAACACACACACACACACACACGCATAAACATACACACACACACATATAAACATACACACATGCACAGACACACACAAACAACTCAGTCATCTGTGACCCCTCATACTCCTGCAGACATACACACATTGCTACACACACTCACCCCTACCACCACTACATCTCCATTGTCTCTTATCTGACCTTAACTCTGACATCATCTCCCCCATTGATTATAATAGGGAAAAGCAGAATATTAGCCACATTCTTTAACATAGCCAGTCATGCTACACAGCTGAGCAATGCTGTGAGTCACTTGGCTGCTTAACTCCCTTACCATAGGCATTTCCAGGGGCAAGCACATGGCTAATTAGCATTAGCTGCTCCCTTGGAATACTTCGTTAGCATTTAGAAAGGCTATAGAGACAGCCCACCACAGTGATCTTGCTGACCATGTACAATTATTGAAATGGTCACGTCTTTGAATCAGAAAGGATATCTGTCAGTGGTTGGCCACCCACATTGTGGCTTACTGCTGCATGTAACCCTTTCTGAATCCCAGCCATTATTGTTTTAATCATATGACTAATCTCTTTTGTCACTTCTAATGTATTCCGGTTCCCTATTAGCTGATCGAAGACACATTCTCTCAAATGCATCTTGATCGAACTTTAAAGCATGAAATGTCAAAATACTGAAGCGGCATATAAGCAAATTCTTTCCCTGGGAAAGAAATCGCTTGGTCATCTTTGGTATTTTGCCTTCTTAGTTACTGTAGTTCGGTCTCGGAATTGGTATAAAGTGGGGGGGTGTGGGGGGCACAGCTCCCCACATCGGTGGGTGTGAGAGGCGAAGCCCCCCACATTAGAAATAGTTTGTGGTGTGTGTGTGTGTTGTGTGTGTGTTCCTCGGAAGCAAATTTTTTTCCATGGGAAAAGCGATTTTTTTTCCCTGGGAAAAAAATTTCTGTTCCGAGTGTTCGAGATTGTAAGCTTTCGCTTACATGGGTTTGATGAATCAGTGTTTGCTTTTCTAAGAATTTGGTGATTCAATATTGACCCTATTCTGGTTCCCTATTAGCTGATGGAAGACGCATTCTCTCAAATACGTCTTGATCGAACTTTATAGTGCAAAATGGCAAAATACCAAAGCGGTATATAAGCAAATTCTTTCCCTGGGAAAGAAATTGCTTGGCTGCCTTCAGTATTTTGCCTTCTTCAATACTGTAGTGCCATCTCAGAGTTGGTATATTTAAGTGGGGTTGTGTGGGGGGGCAGAGCCCCCATGTCGTGGGGTGTGGGGATCGAAGCCCTCCCACATTAGAAATAGTTTGTGGTGTGCATGTGTTGTGTGTTTACTGGAACAGCGATTTTTTTCCCCTGGGAAAAAAATCGCTGTTCTGAGTATTCACGATTGTAAGCTTTCGCTTACATGGGGTCGATGAATCAGCGTTCGCTTTTTTAAGCATTCGGTGATTCAGTATAGACCCTATATTCCTATCTATTGATTTAAGTGTTTCACTCAGCTCAATCATTGTCTTCATCAGAATGGCAGCCCTCTGCTGCATGTGTTTTGACAGCCTTATCTCCTTTTTTTAGGCTGCTTTTGAAATCTCGAGACTCGCATTGCCGAGTCCTGAAAGTCCCAAAAAAAGAGAGAAAATACAGGAGAAAAGCAAATAACAAATACTGCTCATCTTCTCTATACTTGTTTTTTGCAGGGGGAAAGCCCCTGCAATAATCTCTCCACAACCTCAAACTTTTATATACATCAAGTCTGAGATTGCAATATCTCGAAGAAAAGGGAATATTCTGAAAAATGGCCATCTCGGTATTAGTGTAAAGAAGTTGGGATTTTCAGCCATTTTGTCTCCACATTTTGTGACTTAGCAATACAAGTCTTGACATTTTAAATGGCTACCCCTTTTTCTCACACATATAGGATTTCAGACGCAGTTTTATATATACCTCATCCAATGGAAGTGTTAACATCTGTAAAATTCACTTCTAAAGTTTAGTAATCCTACTATTCATGCCATATTGTTTGAGTCAGTATAACAATGATTTTAACAGTCATATTAATTTCCTTTTTCTGCAGCCACCCACTTAACTTGCACGTTTTTCCTTCAAAATCCTGGATATGATCATTTAATCCTGTATTAGATAGATTTTCTCCTCAGTACCCACTATGCAGGTCATGCCAGATGTTGCTGACGATGGGTCCTTGTTATTTGCTACCAGGGTATCAGTTGTTCTGTGATCTCCATTTAAATTAAGTATATTTTTCAGACTCAGTGAGACCACCGATAGAAATGCACCAGTGAAGACCTTTCTAGTGCAGACCCTGTGGTACTCCACTTTTTACCTACAAGTGCCCTTCATTTTCAAAAATGTTACCAGCCCCTTTTGGAATGTCTCAAAATTCAATATTCCAAATAACACAAAAAGGCTGTGCTAAAGATGAGGAGATGTATAGACAAAGTTTGCAAACTATTTTTGAGTGCACCAAGGGGCTTCAAGTGAGAAAGGGAATTAAGTGATGCAAATAAAGCAGGTTTTATGTTTCATTGGGGCAGATTTCACAGCATGTACCTTCTGGGTAATCAGCAATGTAGTACAGTTTATTTTGTACATGCTCTGTTACATTTACGCCTGTTACACCATCTGTTACTAACAAACTGGGTACTGATATAGTGTTCTTTTAGGAAGGTATATTGAAATACAAGCAAGTAATCAGAGAAAATAAAGATATGATCAAGTTAGCGCTCGTCTGTCATCTGTTCTACTAACTGAAGTAAGCATATAACATGAAAATGTTGATACCAAAATCATTTGTTGCTGTTTCCTACTAAATGCCTAGGTTTTTGCAACCTTGACCATCATTAAAATAATAAATATGTGAAGCCTTGTGAAATAGGTTACTTAAAATGCTTTTTTTAAATTACTTTAAGTGAACTTTTTCCCCATATCAAGTTTCTAGATGGTGAAATAAATTAAGGTACAGTAACGTTCATGTTACATGGATTTCCTCTGCAGTTTACACCATAAAAGAGCTAATGTTTATTTCCAGTATATCTTGATACCTTCTGCCTTTTCCAGATTTATGTGCTTGCTTCTCAGTTCCACTGGAAATAAACACATGCAGTTCTAAAAAAAAAAAAACCTTGCCTATTCCTGTGGCCATTTCTCATTCACACATTAACCAATCAACAAAACAGACATTTTATTGTTAGGGGAGGGGAGGCTGCTTTAGTTATTCATTCTGCAGGGATATGAGGTTATGCAGGCCAGTAACTATTTTCTGTCCCCCCTTTCCAATGAGTATGTAAAGAAATCATACCTGGCCCGTTATGTTCCATCTTCTTTTCATTGTTTGTATGTTTTGGAAATGTTCAATCTCTATAATGTGTTTTATGTTTATTCTTTTTTGATTTTTTTTGTTTATTACTGGATAAAACCAATTACTGGAACAGCGAACAACTAAAACAAAACCAATCCACTCAGTCTGTTCCAAATAGACTCACAAAGCACCAGCACTTCACAGATCCAACGTGAACCGTATTTCCTTTATTAACACACACAAGTAAAAAAGTTAAGCGCTTTCATCTAATTAAGACTTCATCAGAACTAACTAGGAAATCCAAATATTCTCCTTTTAAAACTAATACATCATCACATGACATTCCTCCAATTGGTATTTAAAGTGCTAGTGCCTATTAAAAGTTCCTTCATCAAAATGTGTATTACATATATTACCATTTGTTACTTATAAATACATTTGTTGTTCAATTCCTACCCTTAGTGTAAACTGTATAAATGCTTACCTAACCATTATTATATATTGTTAAAAATACTTGAACACATCATAAAAAATGTCAAAAAATATCATAAAAAATAACTTAATTGATAGTTAAAAATTGATTAAAAATTCCTATCATATACAAATTCATCTTACATATGTTTTAAGTGTCTAAAATAGGTTTAATTGATACATGTTCGTTGATTCCAGGGTATATAGACGCATTCAATTTTATTTGCCACCTGACCTCCTTGTCACTGACTTTCTTTTTTATATCACCACCCCTTGTATTCATTTTTACTACTTCCAAAATTCCAAATTTAAACCCGGAACATGTTCCATTGTCTTTAAAATGTTTCCATAGGGCATTATTACTGTCTTCCTTCTTAATGCTATATAAATGGTCGTAGATCCTGTTCCTTAAACAACGGGTGGTCTTCCCTACATAAAAACATGGACATTCGGTACAGGTGGCCAAATATACTAGGTTGGTTGTCCTACAATTCCCCCTCTGATAATATATTCTAGTTTTGTTATAATTAAACAACGTAGTTTCCTTACTTTCTATAATGTACTTGCATTGTTTGCAGGTACCACATTTAGTGGTACCACATCTTTCCAGTAAATCTGATTTCTTATCAGTTTTCCTTTCCAACAATGCCTTCATATTATTCCCCCTCCTTGAAACAAAATGTGGCTCTTGTCCCACAATTTTGTAAATCCTATCATCTACTTTCAAAGTATTCCAATTGTGTTGAATAATTTTCCTAATATCTCCACTAAAATTATTATGTTGTAGCACACATGCCATACCATACTTATTTACTGTTTCTTTTTTATTATTACAATTACCTTCTCCATCTGGTCCTTTTCCTAGACCCACACCTAATAGGGGTTTGTATTTTATTCCCCATTGTTTTCTGACATACCCTGTAACATCTTCTATCATATCTCTCGGGTATCCCCTATCCATAAAGAAAGATGCTATTTTTGCAAATTCACTATCCACATCATCCCCTTCAGAGGTCATCCTTGCCGCCCGTATACACTGTCCCTTAATAATGTTCTTTTTCTGGGCCCAAGGATGATTGCTGGAAAAGTGTAGGTAGGAGTTGCTAAATGTATTCTTCCTGTATATATTGGACCTGAATTTTCCTTCCTTCAATGTTATTTGGACATCTAAATAGGGTATAGTTTCCTGATGTTTGTTCATGGTAAACTTAAAATGTTCACTACAAGAATTTATGTAGTCATAGAACATTTCTAAATGATTAAGGTCACCCTTCCACAAAATAAAAATATCATCTAAAAACGAAAATAACAAGATATATATTGGTACCAATGGGTGTTGAAAACAAATTCCTTTTCCCAATCATAGACTACCAGGTTGGCATAAATGGGGGCACACGCTGCCCCCATAGCCACACCCTTACTCTGTTTGTAGTATTCTCCTTCATACCAAATATAGTTGTGGGCCAATACCTCTTCCATAAATCCCATAATCAGTAATGTTTTGTCCCAAGAAATGGAATTGGACCATATAATACTATCCTGTAATCTTTGCATACCTTCTTCTCTAGGTATATTCGAAAAAAGGTCAACAATATCTATGGTTACCAACCATTTTACCCCTTAGGCTAGTTTGGGTTCCAGCCTACCTAGAAAATCCCATGAGTCCAAAACCAAATGTGGAATTTAAGTTTACCATTTTTAATCAATTTTTAACTATCAACTAAGTTATTTTTTATATTTTTTGACATTTTTTATGATGTGTTCAAGTATTTTTAACAATATATAATAATGGTTAGGTAAGCATTTATACAGTTTACACTAAGGGTAGGAATTGAACAACAAATGTATTTATAAGTAACAAATGGTAATATATGTAATACACATTTTGATGAAGGAACTTTTAATAGGCACCAGCACTTTAAATACCAATTGGAGGAATGTCATGTGATGATGTATTAGTTTTAAAAGGAGAATATTTGGATTTCCAAGTTAGTTCTGATGAAGTCTTAATTAGATGAAAGCGCTTAACTTTTTTACTTGTGTGTGTTAATAAAGGAAATATGGTTCACGTTGGATCTGTGAAGTGCTGGTGCTTTGTGAGTCTATTTGGAACAGACTGAGTGGATTGGTTTTGTTTTATTACTGGATACTAATACTTTCTACCTGAGTAAGGTTATATTGCTGTTGCATATTTCCTTACAGCATATCTTGTTTTATACCATAACATTTTTCATTTGAGCAATGGATAAAATACGTCTTTTGTAATCAGTCTATCATTCTATTTAGTAAGCAATAAATAAACAAGCTGTACAATGGTTAATTAGATTGTAGTTTCTAAAAATATTTTCTTAGGAAATTCTACTTTTGCAAATAAACAGTATGCTAAAATGTACCACAAAATTTTCAAATAAGATCCACAAATACGAACCCAAAAAGAACTAGAATATCTTATGAGAAATTAATGACCCCTAAAACAAGAGGGGGACTTGAGCTACCAAACTTTGAAGCATATTATTTGATTGTAAACGCTAATAAAATTTTAAGAATTGCTAATTATGATGTAATGAATACAACATGGATACCAACTTGGGTGGTCTTGAATCATAAGCATATTTTGGATAGGAAAATAAATCCTAAAGCATTGCCCTTTATGGACAAAATTAGTCTGATAAAATATGGGGTCATGGACCACATAATAACCTGTGTCTCATCTTTGCAAACTTTATTTCAGTCCGTAGATTTATTGCAATATATGATGGTTCTTCAACCTTTCCACAGGAATCTTAATTTTAAACTAAACAATCAGCTGATCGATCTCAGCAAATTTCCATTAATACTTAATCTGACTCTATTTGATGTTTTTAATAAACTTGACTTATCGGCTTTACAAATTAGACAGGAAATGAATCTACCTAGAAGTTACATTGTTATAATGAGACAAGTTAAAGAACTTGCCTTGAGCTACTTTAGGAACTTTAAACCTGCAGCCGGATTTGTGGATAAGTGCTCTGAATTGTGGCAAGCTATCCAACAAGACACTAAATTTATAGCAACTGCATATAAATTAATTAAGGATTTGAAATTTCAGGACAAAATTTTGCTTTAAGAGTATTGGGTAAAAAAAGTAACAGTAACAGACAATCAGATATTAAAAGCAATTGATATAACTAGGAAATCAGTTTCTTTTCAAAAACTGATGTACACGCAATTGATGATTTGGAACAATGCATATTACACACATCTTAGATTACATAAATTTAACCCTAGGAATTCTCCAATTTGTCCATACTGTGCAGATCAAACAGCAGATCTTCTTCATATGTTCTGGAGTTGTAAATGCGTATATAAACTTTGGAACTCTCTTAAAGTACAACTGCAAAAGATGGGTTATCAAAGTTCTACACTGTCATGGGAATTTATGATTCTACACATTCCTCCAAGAGAGCTTTCCAGATCGCAAACTATTATTTGTATGAATATTTTTTTGCTGATGAAACTCTATATAGCCACAAATTGGCTAGAACCACATAAGACATCATGGAATAATTTTAAGCTTGTGGCGATAAAGCATATACTAGCACATAAATTACTTCTGAAACAAACTAACAAAAATATTAATAACCCGAAAATATGGGAAAAGGTCTTCAATATTATATTAGCATGATACTGATTTTAGGAATATATTAAATATAGGAAGCATTTCATGTAGATATTGTATAAATGGTTTTTAGTAGTTATAGTGTATTATGTGTGTGATGTTTATTGTATTTTTGTAATGTTTTTGGAAAATATATTTCAATAAAAATTTATTATGGAAAAAAAAAAAAGATCCACAAATACAGTAAACTTACAATCCCATAAATTTAATACACTCCATTTAGGCATAGTTTAGAGCCTACAGGGAATGTTACCATGTCTATATATATAGTTCCCTCTCGCGGCATGACATGCATATTAATCATGGCGCATTGCTGAGGGAGAGCTGGTTCCCTATTAGATAGACAAAAAAATCAAAATCTTGAATGGCTTAGAAGTCGAACATGCTGTTCTTTGTAATCGCTATTGTGAGATCGCAGTACAGTGAAGATCGGAAAATTTGCCCTTTCCTCACTGTAGTGCAATCTCAGAGTTGGAATATATATTTAGAGGGGGGGAGCAGCCCCCCACAATAGTGATTTCAATTTCCTGCATTTCCACTCGTGAGCATTCCAGATTTTTGAAATTTCATCTATATAATATAGACCCATGGTGCTGTGTACGCAGATAAGTAACACACTCCCTGCACTGTTCAACTTTATTATATCAATGTCATTTTTTTTTTTTTTTATTTAAAAAAAAAAACAAAAAAAAAAACACGTGTTTGCACAGCATGGCATGGAGCGCAGCAGTACTACACTGTGCTGAAACACCTGCCAGACATCTAAAAATAGAAACTGGATGTTTTCAATTATTCATGTAAAGATCAAGTTTAAGCATAGCTGAGCGGGTTTGATCGGCGTGGTGCTCAGCACTGCTTAAAGGTAGCTCAGAGGTATATGTAAAGATACAGCAAAACTTCACATATCCGCATAACTAAATGGGTAGAGTTATGGCCTTAAGTGCAGTAGATGTGAGGTCTGAATGCATGAAAGGGCAAGTAAGCATTTATGTTCGAATTACAAATTATGCACATTATTTTTAAAAACTGCCCTGCTGCACTTAGCTAAGCACTGCATAAACAAAATAACAGCTGATAATGTTTATGCACTGCTTGGCACCATTTGGCTAGTTTGGACACCATGAAGCTCTGCTAAGCACTGCTTGGCTGAGCTGGTTTGAGCAGTGCTAAGCAAGAAGCTGCATTTTTAAATGTTGCCCAATGGTGTTTAAGGGTGGGAATACAGGCTATAGTAAGCTCACTAGGTGGGAATATAGTATAATCTGTTGGAGTTCTACCTGTGTAGTGATTATGGCTGGTGTTGGAGAGGGTGCACACTTCTGGGCATAGTGGTGGGGCATTCAGGAGTCCAGAGTCATAGTTGGTACCTGGTAAAAAAAACTTGATGACCGGCTGCTGCAGGAAGGGTTACAGGGCTCAGAGTGCAAGGTGGATGCCTGAGACTGGCTGGCAAGTGAACTCACCAGTGTGATAGGTATCCTCCACACAGGTGAGCAGGTTAGTCACCACCATGATGACCTGAAGCATAGGAAGAGGGATCTCTTGGACACCTGAGTCTAAGAAGCTCAAGCATGGAATGCCCCACAAGTTTTAAGTAATTTTACTTTTGTTTCACCAGTACCTAATATGAATGTCTGATAAACTGGTATGCATAATGGTGTTCTTCTCTCCCAACAGCTTCAGAGGAGAGGAGTCACAGCATTGAGGTGCATTCCAGGTGCTTGGCCAGGTTGCACCATGAGTGTGGTGAGTACAGATGTATTTTGCTATCTATAGTCAAATAAGCAAGAACGAATAAAGCATTAACTGCAATTAGGTATATACAGTAAAGATTGTATTGCAATGAATGTGGACTTACAGCTGTACTGCATTAAGTGCATACTGCCAACTGTAGTGCCATAAGTAGGGAGGACTATATCATTAACCTTAATAAAGTATATGCAATAAAGTTTGTAGTGCAATAACTGTGGAATTGCAGCTGTGTTGCAACACCTGCATAATGATAACTGTTGTGCAATAAAAACTTGAAACTATACCAGAAACTGCATGAAGGTATCGCTAATAAAGTCTGTTGTGGAATATGTGTGGAATTAGGGCTGTTATACAAGAAATAAATTATGGCAACTGTTCTGCAATAAAAACATGAAACAATACCAATACCTTTATGAAGGTATATCTAATAAAGTCTGTTGTGCAATAAGTGTAGACTCAGAGCTGTTTTGTAAGAAATTAATTATGACAACTGTTCTGCAACAACACATGAACCAATTGCAATAATGCCAGTGTACATCATGATTGCCTTGTTTACACCATTGCATGTCAGCTACAAGCATTCAGGCTATGAGGTACGGTGCTGCAGTCAGGTATAACAGCATAGTAGTTGTAGACTGCTAATAATAACCCATAATCAGATATAGCAATGTATTGTGTACACCTGCATTCTATGTAGTAATGTATAGGTTACCTAGTATCTCTGTCATGCTTGATTGTTATGTATGTGTGCTCAACTGTCACTGCAGTCAAGTATAAAACTGTACACTATTACAAAGTCATATTTTGGTTCCAGGTGAGCTATAGACAAATATCAGTCAGTCAATAATCAGCAGTGATTCAGTAGCTCATTTTGCTAAATGCTCTGTATAAAGTATATTTTGCCACACACAGACCAGGATTCGAATCCAGTGCTATGTAGCATTAAATATTATAGTATCAGTCATATAATGATTACAGATTTCTTTCCACAGGAACTACAGGTAAATGGGTGACATAGCCCATATTATGAGCAAATAATTGTGTGTTTAGATTAACAGACTGTTACAATCATTACCAGGAATGTGAAAATACAGTATAAAATAAAAGAAATAAGTATAATATTAATAAAAGAAAATAAATAAAATGTGTAATCTTTGGTATGGCTGTATGCCTGGAGTGTCTGTTAAAGGTTGCTGCAGTCAATTAATGCATTTGATGCAGACATCCTCTGCAGTCAGTGCTATTGAGTTATATCCCCATGCCTGCCAAGCAAGACATGATAGTTGTTTACTCTCTGTACTGTACAAATACATGTTTCTCAAGTTTCACGCTGCAACATAATGTAATTACTAGTGCGTAATCCCTCTGTCACAGACTTATCATCGGCATGGATTATGTAAATAGCAAAGTAAGACTACATCAGCCCACAGAACGCCTTGGTAGTTACATAGGTGCACCTGATGTGTTAGTGTTCTGTGTAGTTGTGTACCTGCAGTTGTTACTGCTTGGCCCTTAATGTCCCATGCAGATAGATTGAGAGGTATGTGCATATACTACAGCAGCTATTGGGCACTTTTACACATAAAGAAATGACAGATCTGTAGAGTAGATAACAGTACTGTTAACTATACAGCATAGAATGGTATTAACAGACTATATTTCTCCCTCTTCCCACCCCTTATCTTCAAATATTTATTATTGTTATGCATTGGTTATGGTTTACAAATAACATATGTTGTTCCATGAACTTTATTTAGGGGGATGTGTTTTATTATTGTTACGTATTAAAATGGTTGCATATTAACATATCTTGTTAAATTACCTATGCTGTTGGCCTTGTGCTTTAACTGTTACTGGCATGCTGTTAATATAATGACTGTTCTATTATTTATTGTTGTGTTCTACAGAATATGCATTGAAATGTAATGGGGTTATTTCCAATGTTCTAGTATGCTGTTATTACTGACAATGGTTTTGTTGATAACTAACCTATACATATTGCTATACCTCCATTACCACAGCATGACAGGGCAGGCCGGTTCCGGCTGATCTGCATACCGTACCTCAGCTGGCCATGGCACCAGATCCTGGCACATCTGAGACCAAGGCTGGTGGTGCCCACTCTACTGCCCCTGCACCACCTTTGGGTGGAACTGCCTCAGGGGACAGGACTCGGCCCACCCAGGAGTGGTGGTAGTCACCCAAGATCAACTACTGGCCATGGTGCAGGATCATTCATCAGAGCTATGAACATCCCCTGCACCAGATTGAGGACACACTGGACAACCTGGTGGGGCAGGCTGGCCCTGATGTCCAGTCTCCAGCACAACCACCTTCAGAACAGTGAAGGAGCAGTGTAGACTGCCCATTGGTGGAGATGTCAGTCACACCGCTGCCATCTGCAGGTACATGCATCTCAGATTCCACAACACTCTCCCCATCCAAGGTGTTTACCCCCATCATGTGTCACTCACACCTCTGTCTGCTGTCTTGTCTGTCTGCAATTGAATCCTCTCCTACCCAACCTATCTCCCCACAAGTACCTATATCCCCTCCCCAACATTCCACTCTCTCTCTCCTTATAAAAATAAAGTCCCACAAAAAATATTTCCCCCTACGTAGCTCTCCATTTCACACATGTGTACTGGATGCAACTAATTTGCTCCAATTGGCTTGACAACACATTTATCTTGTCCTCACCCCTTTGTCTGGCATTTGAGAGTCCAAATTCATCCACAAAATCTGTCAAACTGCACAGCTGTTGCTGTACAAGAAATGGAAAGCTATGGTTCCTTCCTGCACCCTTCCTGCATATCCTTACCTGGCTATCACTATGTTTTTGCCCCTGCTTTCCCCAATTTTACCACTGTCCTATCACCCCCTTTTTTTCTTTTTAATTTTTAGTGCAGGTTTGCACAGAGCTAAAGAAAACACCACGGTACACCATACTGTACAAATACACTTAAATTAGCTTTAATGTGCCTTAATAATCTTATGTGTTTCACACAGTTTTAGGCACATGTACAAAATAATCAGCTCTGTAATGTTTCAAACATGGCCCCTGTCAATTACAGCCTATGGCACTAACCCACTATACAGCACAGATCTTAATTAAAACAGGTGTTTCCAGCAAAACATACTGATTTGCCACTGACAGACTGACCCTAATGGGGCAAATGGGAGTGTACCTGGGACTCTGATGCAAATATACACCAGTAGACAGCTAAATAAATAATAATGGCAGTACATGAAGCCTGGGATAGCAGGTAAATGTTCTCTTTTGTCTGCAACATCTTTTAATACACCTGCTAAGGCATCAGTGGCACAGTATAATTGTTATATCCTTAGATACTTATACAGTGGCACAGTACATTTGTTCAGCTGGGACCCTGCTGCAGAACTGCCTTTGAAAGCCACACACATACTGATGGAGGCAATGTGTGTCACGGCCTGTATGTCTGCACATATACCTGCCAAATACACCTGTTGCAGCACTGACTCAGTAGCTCAGTCTGTTAAATGCCTTGCATATAGTACATTTTACCACACACAGCCCTGGGTTTCAATCCAGTGTGTTGCACTTTAATTACATTGTTGTGAAGACAGCAAGTAATGACTGAGTCACAAAATTTTATTCCCCATAGGTTAGTCCTACTGAATTATCTGCCACCTAGTTTTGCAAGTCAAAGGCCTGCAGGTAGGGACACACTGCACATATTCATATAGCCTAACTATATGTCGCCTACTACTCTGCTATTGGCACTGTTACATAACACATGTACCTTAAGCACATGCCTTGATTGGAATGTAAAGGGTACCCTTACCTTGCCTCTGCTGTAATGACAGGGCTGCCACTGCTGCCACAGTTACACGTACAGCTTGCTGACCTCCAAAGTGTTCACACTACCCCTATATGTCCTAGGATGCAGCAGCAGCTGCAGCCTGGAGCATACACAGCTGTATGTTAAAGTAGCTGCTACAGATCGACCATACCTCCCAACCCCCTATAGCAATGGATCCAGACACAAGCATACATAAGTTGGTGCAAACGCCCAGAGATAGGGACAGATTTCACAGTTTGCCCCTATAAAGATAGTAAGTTGATACAATAGCGGCTATTACATTAGCATTCATATTCTGATGGGTATGAAGTGCAACCCTCACATGTCTCTCCCCTTACGGACCTCAACCCACAATGTTGGTCAGTGAACTGCCAGATGAACACACTGTCATGGGACACTGACCAAACATATGAGGCAAACCTGTGGACATACTTCATACAGCTCTACAATGGTCAGTATTTGTACTTACCCTCTGCGATGCTATAGTCTCCACACCTCAGTAATGTTCATCTCAAAAACTAAAAAGGGGGCCAAGAACTACATGAATGCTTCATATATTGGACTGCAGTGCCATGTCATTGGCTAATGAAAGTCAATTCAGCTGTTTTGGATGCAATTAGCAATTCTGAGCCACAGACTGGTGCAGAGACAATTACCTGTTAATAAGCATTATTTTCAAAAGGCAAGCAAATGCTTATGGGGAACAGGTCTGTATGTGGTTTTGCTGACACAGACAGCGTATGTTCAAAGCATTTGCAGAGGAATGCTTCAAGAAAAGGAATACATCACTCTACCAGGTATGTACTAGAGTTCCCATAAAACAGGATGCAGATGGGAGGATGGATGTATGGGGAATATGGATTACAACAGTAGGATTGTTTTAGATCTATGACATTGACATGTCAGTGATACTCTGCTGTATAATGCCTGCAGGTATGCCTCTCAACTGTCCCTGCTTTGAATCACATCTCTGCTCTGTACCTGTCAATCCCTCCTATAATGGTCAGCTGTTGTAGTAAAGATAGTGGATTACACGTAAGGCATAGTGACACTAAGTAAGGGTGCACACTCCTGTAACATCAAATGGTGTACTGTAATTCACCTCCTCTCAGTCTGTCAATGTCACACATAAATAGTTCTAACATTGTACAAGTGTTCCTGAATGCCCCTGATGTACTCTGGCTAAGTCCCTGTTTTGTGGACATTTGTCCTGGTCTGGTTGAGAGCTATGGCTAACATACCTCTCAACCTCCTACAGTAAGAAATCAGGACAAAGCCATAATTAATGGGGGGACAAAGGCCCAAACTCAGCCAAACTCAGCTCACCTCAAATTCAGCTGTCAACTGTTTGGCACAGCCTAGGCCTCTGGCACCCCTGCACCACACACTGTACATGTGATGATACCTGTGCCACATCGCTGCCATCAAAGCCATCGATGCAGGGACATGCAAATGTGTCTGATGCACAGGGTGACTATATTACTTTACATGTGTTTGTGTAGTGCAGTAATATTATGCCATGTCAGTTGTTGTGGGCCAAGACAGGTACTGTATGCCAGCATGTGCTTGGCTACACAACAAACTTTGTGTATCTTTATTGCCTGATGGTACACTGGTGGTAGTGTTACAGAATGACATTATGTCATGGACCTGTGTATGTTTGTGTCCCAGGAGTCTGAGCAGTTCAACTATGGACACATGGTGGCAATACAGTGGCACAGGATGGCAAGGCATCACAGCAGAAATATGGCATCATCAAGGTATGCCAGTATACATGCATGGCTCCCTAGGAGCATATGTATAGAACAGTGTGTCAGGGACAGTCAGCGTCATCATGCTTTCATACCCTATGACAAAGTCTGCTACCCTCGATACGTCACCTGGGTATGCTGAATGTACAAATGTAGATGATGGGGATATTAATTATGCTTAAGTAGATGAGGGCAATTTAGGGCCAGTGGCAAGTCATAGGGCCATAAAATGCATAACCAATACATAGACATAGGCTGGATGGTCATGTCCCTAGTGCTGCAATGGGATATATTTATACACACACACACACACACACACACACACACACACACACACACACACACACACACACACACACACACACACACACACACACACACACACACACACACACACACACACACACAACTTGGATGTTGTGAAATTAGAATTGCTACTTATCTAGTAATACACACTATAGCTTGCAGTACTTATTGCATGTGCCATGGAGTTTACCTGATATTACACTGTCAGCTAGTACTCTTAAGGTGAATGACATCAACTGGCCTTGTAAAGGAGGCTAATGTTGATGCCAGCAGCTAGTCACATGGCTTTAAATTCATAATCATGCACAGAGATGAGCCAGATTGGCATGTCTGTAGTGCTGCAAGGGGATATATGTACATACACACAAGCATAGAGAAGTTGGATGATGTAACAGTAGAACCCCTACCTATTTACTGTTACATAATACAGCTTACAGTACTTATTGTACGTGCCATGGAGTTTATCTGTTATTAGATTGTCAGCCAGCACTATTAAGGTGGATGACATTGGCAGGACTTGCAAAGGAGGCCAATGTTGAGGCCAGCAGCTAGTCACAGGGCATACAATGCTTAACCATTGCACAGAGATAGCCTACACAAGCTTGTCTGAAGTGCTGCACTGGGGATATATTTGCACACAAAAGTGCTGTGAGATTTGAACCCCTCCCTATCTAGTAGTACACATTATACTTATTGCATGCATCACATTATTAGATTGTTAGCCATTGCTCTTATGGTGGATGACATCAACAGGCCTTGTGGGGTAGGGACTTTAGAGGCCAGCAGCCAGTCACAGCTCCATAAAATGCATACCACTGCACGGAGATAGCCCACATGGGCATGTCCATACTGCTGTGAGGGGATATATTAATACACACACACACACACACACACACACACACACACACACACACACACTTGGATGATGTGAGATTAAACCTTCTACTTATATAGTATTACACATTACAGCTCACAATACTTTTCACACGTAACAGGTTATGTCTGTTGCATATATTGATGCAGGCACAGTACTTGTGGAGTACACAAAGAGGCCTTGTGTTAGACAACATGTGTGGCCTGCAAAGTGATACTGCTTGGTACTGTTATTGTATCTAGTGTCCTAGGCGTGGGATACCTGGTAATATCCCTGCTATGTGTGTACAGTTTACCTGTCTGACCATATGTGGCTATTTGTTGTTTGATAGGCGGACATGTGACCAGGGACACTATGGCCTGTCCAAGGTATGCATTGCACCCATTGTACATTACACCACCTGTGTGCCTGTCTCTATCTACAGGGTGACAGTCCGCAGGCAAAGGGGTCTGTGGGTGAGTGTATTATGTACTATTACGGCCTTGGTCTGGTTCCATCAGACAACTGTTGTGATGTGTAAGTGCAGATAACCCCAGCATTCAGAGGGTATGTGGGGATGTCTGCACATCCCCACACATTATATATATATATATATATATATATATATATATATATATATATATATATATATATAGATAGA
The DNA here is from genome assembly GCF_019279795.1 of Protopterus annectens. NCBI lineage: Eukaryota > Metazoa > Chordata > Ceratodontiformes > Protopteridae > Protopterus > Protopterus annectens. Next base: position 994,517,992 of record NC_056737.1, on the reverse strand, counting down.
TAGATATATATATACACACACCTATATAAAATGTGTATATATACATTTATATATATATATATATATATATATATATATATATATATATCTATGTAAATGTGTATAGCAGGGATGTCTCCTTAACTGTTGTTGTGTGTACATTATGTAAACATGTTATGTAGATATATGTGGGAAGTCTATGTATCATTTACTTTATATAGCTATTTATATCTCTTGTTATCATATATATGTGTGCCATATACTGGTAGAGGCACTAATCAATCATGAGTGGGATAGGGAGAGACAGATATGTATATGTAGCTGTATGTATGTACAGACATATTTCCACGTAGCAGGTCTTTGGGTGGTAGAGGCAACAGACTAAGTGTAGGAGCATGCCCAGTGTGATTGTCAGACCTCACAAGGTGACTCCATGTCAGAGCTACCTGTACTTCAGTCCGGGATTATGTGTGCTTTGGCCAGATTTCCTGCTCTTAGAGGTTGACAGGTATGATGTGACTTGGGTACATGATGTGACATCACACACAGAGTGACAGTCTGCATACCTCTCCCTGTAAATGTTTTTGCAGAATGTCCAGCATTTCACACCATATGTCTGCTCTGTTCCTCATACATTTGTGGTTTTCTGGTACTATACTGTAAACAGCAGTCACTGACTTGTTGTAACTACTGACACAGTTTAGTGATGGCCTTTACATCCTGCAGCTAATCTGACCTGTTGCAGTCTGTTCTTATACTAGCCACCTGCTAGGTTACTCAGATCATGTACAATGTCTGTCTGTAGGTATAGCCCTTTGTGCCCCATTTACTCTGGCTCTGTCCAGCTTTCTTGCAGTAACAGATTGTGGGGTTATGGCAGTCTGTGAGAATACCACCATATGAGAACCAGAACCTTACATGGTAAAGATGTTTGATGCTGCCAGATTCAAACCATCACCACCATCGCTCATGCTACTTTCCTTGGACCAGTGAGCCACACCAGCCATCAGACAGAAAGGTTTCATTCCTCACACTATCAACAACATACAGGAATTGTTTGGTCTACTGGTATGTCATTACAGGTGTACTGTTACAGTCTGTATGGGAACACTGATGTGTTTGGGGGTGGGAGAAGAACAGCACATGATCTGCTGGCATACACAGTCATACAACTGTCCTGTGATTCCACTGTTTGGCATCTCCCTGGAACAATGTTGTGCAGTTTCCAGTCATGTGGCCTAGTAGATATTATGTGGCACATATTAGTGAACAGAGTACCTGTTGTCCCAAGTGGCTATTAGATCTGTACTGGTAGCCCACTATAGATCTCTGCAAGTAGCCCAGTAGCACGCTATATATATAACTCACTATATTCCCTTGCATATATGCGGCAGATCCATACCCATGCTACCATATTGTAGTACCCCTAACAAGTGGTATATAAGAGAGTGACTTACCTTGCGAATGCAGCAGTTGACAGACCTGTAGTTCAGGGCTGACTCTGTCTGATGCATGCAGTCCACAGCCAATACATGGTGAGGTACAGGTTGTGTGGTCTGGCTGGCATCATTTTTACTAATATGTATGCAAGTTGGAGTAAGGTGTCAGTCCCTAGGGCCCTAGGTTGTCAGTGCATTTGCTATGCATTGTCTCTTGGCCAAGACCAGGGCATATTGTGCATGCCTACATCTGCATACAGGAACACCCTCAGGGGGTTCCTCCTCTGAGTCCCCCTGTGGTTGTGGCTATGGTGATCTAGGCACTGGTGGGGCTGTGTATCCCTTCCTTTTGCTGATCCTGCTGCAGCTGTTTCTGCAAGATCATATTGTGTAGCATGGTACATACTGAGAACATCTGTACATATGTGGGTGGAGAGTACTGCAGGGCTTGACCAGATATATCGAGGCTCTGGAATCGTGACTTCAACAGCTTAAACACATGCTCTATGATGTTCCTAATTTGTGTGTGTTCCTCATTATGGTGTTCTTCCGATGACGTGTGTGCATTTCTGATGGGTATTATCCACGGTTCCAGTACGTAGCCAGTATACCCAAGTAAATGGCTGTGTGGGATGTCTCCCCTGGCAAACATCTAGTACAGCTGTGATGCATGCCAGATATAGGAGTCATGATAACTGCCAGGGCTGCCAGCAGATGCATTCATTCAAATGCTCAGCAAAGAATGTTCATTTAACATGAGTGAAAACGAACAGTAATTTAAAAGTAATTATAACATGGGGAAATGTGAAACAATTTTTAAAAAGCATTTTTGAAGGAGAGGTAAGCCTCCTCTGACCCAACACCCTTTACTTTTTAATTCTCACTTTGAATTTGCTACCCTTATCCATAAGGGTCTGAATGACTTGATCCCAGCTGAATTTATGGTCATGCATCCAATCATCTAGATTAGATTTAAAAAGATTAAGGGATTAGCTTTGTTTGAAATGGAGTGGGACCTTGGTTCCGAGGTGGGGGAGGTTCCCTTGACAGAGTTATCTGTTTCACAATCGGGAGTGGTTTATATCACAGTGCAGACAGTGTTGCTAATAGTTTTGTGATTATGTAGAAGGTCAAGTAGGTCAGAATTATTTTATGTCCTGTAGGCCAAGTAGAAGTTGTAATAGGAAGAATAAAATGATGGAGATTGTAAATGCTCTATGTAGCTTACAGAGCTCGTACTTGAGGTTTTATTTATTTATTTATTTTTGGAAATGTTCTGTTTTTTTTATATATATATCTGGATAGGCAGCTGTATAGCAAAGGGGGCATTATATTTACTTATTGGCCTAGTAAGGGTGAAGTAGATGGAGATTGTATTCTCCTTGGACCTAGTTAATATTCTTCAGTGATCAGCTGGATAAGGTAAAAAAAAATTTCTAACTGCAGTCAGTATGTGGTAGAAGTAGAATTTCTTGTCCACTGATGTGCTAAGATCTACAATGGCAGTATCCATCCTGAAGTGGGTGTCATTTTTGTGGTAGCTTCAGGGATGTTCTTTTCTTGCTTTTGAAAACATGTAATGCTACGATTTTAAACACTCAGCTTTACTCCATATCCAGACATCTTTATCCAATATAAATTAGTCCGTCTTGGAGGATATGGCTGTTATTTACTACCTTTGCAGTCATTAGCAAATTTACCAAGCCACAAATCTACCATTTTAACCCCGATTTTAGCAAAGTGTAAATCTAACAGTAATTACATAAATCTACCTTGAACCCCCCTCCCCTCTACATCTTTTCTCTACCCTACCCTAATACTATCTTCTCTTCTTTTTCTTTCTTCTCTCTTTTCTTGATCAAGTCAAACTATATTCTCACTCTCAGTACTTTCTCTCTCTCTCCTCCTCATATGTAAATACCTTCTTTTCATAGTCAAAAACCTGCTACTGAAGGAAACTACTAAATCTATTGTATCTACCTTCCTGAATGATGTTTTCAAATGTATATATTTTATTACTATCTTTTACAATATGTAACTTAGATTGTATTTGTTTTTTTTTTTTTTTTTTCTTTCGCCTCCTCTCGAAAAATGGAGTGCGTTGGGCCAGTGGACTTCCCCGGTAATCAAACTGGAAATAAATAATAAATAAATAAATTGTTCCAGAATGGGTCCTGGGGGATGCCACTGGTGAGGAATCTTTTTGTGGAAATTGTGACACCTAACTTAATAGAATGGGGTCAGTCTTCTAACCACTTTGCTATCCAGAGTTACATAAGGGTTAATTTTATGTTAGATTAGTTTATTGATGATTCCAGAATGTGGTCTAGTGTCAAAGGTTTTTGCCAATTTCAGGTGGAGTAAACTTATCTGCCTCCATTTAACATTTCAATGACCATTACCACCAGGTTAAGCAGGCAGAGTATGCCTTTCACAAATCCAGATTGGGTACAGCCAAGGGACCGTAAGCTACCAATACCTTTGTTTATGAATTCCATGAAGATACATTAAATTACCTTTTATTATTATTATGGTTGTGAGGTTAATCAACCTATAGTTAGTAGGGTCAACGGTTGGGCCACTCCTGTGGAGGACAGCGGGAAGATTGAGGACAATCTGATCTACTAAGTTATCAAGGAAGTATTTCAGTGTTTGATACTGATGAGAAAATGGTCTGGTGTCTTGTCTGGACTCATTTAGCTACTATTCTTTGTTTTGGGGAAGATACGTTTTCTTTATTTTATAATGATATTAAGAGCAATGCTGATCTGATGATGTGGGTGGAAAAGCACAGAATGGCGGAAGGAAGACCTTTGAGATAAAATTACTGCAAGTATGTTCACAACATCATTTGAATCTGAATGGATTACGCAGTCAGATATCAACTCAGCGTACTGTTTAGTTTTGTTCATGAGATTCCTGACATAATTTTTGTACGCTGTGTGGTATTTTTTGGAGGTGGCAACAATCTTCAACTCCTATTTGGCCTCGCTAGATTTGATATTCTAACAATTCTTTATATACTCTTTTGAGTTTCCTTTTAGAATAGTGGGATATGAGAAGTTTTTGCTCTTGTTGTAGAGTTTGATTATGCTGAGGTTCCACCAAAGTTTTTTTTTTTAAAGTGACATTACACTTGTGGGAAGTAACAATGCAGAAGTTTAAATATAAGCAAAAAATAAGCAGCAAAAGCAGCCGTTTAGTTTTGGTGTCCTACTGTGGTTGGAAACATTTTGAATTTCATAAGCTCAACATACAGCAGCAGGAGGTTGGGGTAAGAGAATTCTCTAGACAGTTGGAATTCACAGCCTCTTTTGGCTGAGATGTTATGGAAAATACCATGGCACAGTGGTCAGACTGTACCAGTGTAACTACTGTTGTAGTGTGCTGTGGTGATGTATTTGTGAGTAGCAGATCTAAAGGTTTTGTGCCCCTAGTAAGGGTAGGAGCTGAATGACAGAAAAGGCATTTATGATATCCAGGAGCCACCAAGCAGATTGATTTTTATGATACAGGTTTGCCAGGGAGTAGGAAATGGAAGAAAGTTCCAATTTTCCAGATCAACCTTAAGGAAAACTTTTTGGCCAATTGTAAGGCAAACTGTATACCTCATAAAGGTGACCCCCCCCCCTTTATCTTACTACATTTTTTTTGGTAAGTGAGGACAGTAATGCAAATATAATAATGTCAAAGTAAATGAGTTTAGGAGGCTATCTGAATTGTCCTTCTGCAAAGATAAGCAGTGAAGTTTCCAATCTTTAAACATAGAAGCAATGGCCACCACTTGATGATATGCTGTGTTGTGTAGTTGCAAAATATATTACACCTCAGTACTTAAATACCTGGTGTTAGCATTGGTCGACATGTGATCTTTCATTCCTGGCTGGATCACTGTTTTAATTCCTGAAGCAGTAAGTAAAGCACATATGCCTCACTCTTCATGTATTACATTTGTGTCCTCTTCACTTTGATTCTAGTTATTATTTTACATCTTTCAGGTATGTATGCTGTCTATATGAAGCTGGCATTATTGAATATAATGTGTATAACCACAAAGCATTGTTAGCATAAATAATTTGCTATTAATTTTTGCAACATATCTCTGAACATAATCTATTTCTTAGACAAAGGACAAATATAATTTTGCCTTGGCTATATTATCTAGTCATCTCTGTGTTTAATGTCATCTCTATGAACTGCGTCTTGTGAATACTTTATCTATTGACAATATTCTTTTTCATCTTGTTATATCTGCCCAAATATTTGTACTTTATATGTATAGGTTCACACTATATGAAGTGAGGTCAAATTTTTAGTTAGTTAAAATGTCGTTCTTCTGTATTAGATGTTGTAATTATTTAACCATATTATGTCAATGTGGAGCTTTTCTTCCCAGGCCTCCACTAAAAATGGGACATTATCCCACTCAACTTTCCTGGTAAACAAGTGTCAAACAAAAAATAAAATTCAACAAATAGTACTATATATTAGACATACATTGACGATTAATGCTTGTATAACTATGAGTAATAATTTACCACTGAATTTCAGCATCAGTTGTAATATTTCTTGATTAAGTACATACTTACTTTCCACTTGTCTTTAGCCTATATGTTGGACCTTTTCAGATTTTCAGGGTAGCATATTTGTGGACTTATCTACTTTGGAACAGTGGCAAAAGGAAGTGCTTTTGAGGTGTTTGGAACAGTGACCTAAAATATCCTATGGTGGGGTTTCCTGTTTTGAGCATCTGTGAAACCAGCACCATGGGTACTCCTTGATGCGACAAATTCAGTCATTCATCCCTCACAAGTTAAAGGTCTTATCTGTCATCTCTCTGGGGGGGGGTCACTTTCCCTGAAATGCTCAGCATCATCCATCTTTTATATTATTCAAAGACTGATTATTGTGAGCTTTTTCCCTGAAATGCTCACAATAATCCATCCTTGCTTATATAAACATCTATTCTTACTTCCTTTGTGGGAAGTAACTTAAACTGTTAGAATTCACAAATAGTTGGGTGACAGTAATTACTTCCGTCATACCATTGTTTAAATTAATTATTTCTTCCAAACTTTACTGTCTAGCAAAAGGCCATCATTGATTATTTATTTGCTGAGTATTTAAGTGCTTTGCATGTGTTGTCTCTGTACCATGCCCCATATGAAAACGTACCTTGGTTGCCCACTTCTTTAAATAAATTGGCCTCCTTGCCATCACAAGTTTGTTGTATCTGGACAATACTTGCTGATAGAAAGATTTCTTAATAGCCATAGAAAGGGTAGAGTTATGGCCACATGTGCAGTAGATACAGGGTTGGACTACATGGAAGGGAAAATAAGCATTAATTTTCAAAATACAAATTATGCAATTATTTTAAAGGATGGTCCGCTGTTCTCTGCTAAGCACCATATAAACACGACAACGGCTGAAAATGTTTGTGCACTGCTTGGCTCTGCTTGGCTGGTTTGCACATTGCTAAGCAAAGCTAAGCATATGGTTCTGCAGGTTTATACCCTGCTCAGCTCAGCTTCTCTGATTTGCATGCTACTAAGTGACACTGCACTTTTTTAAATGCTACCCAATGGTGTGTAAGGGTGGAAAAACTGCCTAAATTAAGCACAAAAGGGGGAATACAGCAGAATCCATTGGAGTTCTGTCTCTGAAGGATACTATGACAGACGTTGGTGAGGGTTCATTTTTTCAGGTGCAGTGTTGGAGCATTCTGGAGTCCAGGGTCATGGCTGGACTCCTAGTAAAAAAACATGACAACCAGATGCTGCAGGGAGGTTTCCAGAGTGTAAGGCGGATGGCTGTGACCAGTTGGCAAGGGAAATCACCAGTGTTACTGCTATCCTTGTACAGGTGAGCAGTGTCATCACCACCATGATGACCTAAAGAGACAAAAGGGGGATCTCTTGGACACCTAGGTCCAAGAAGCTCGGGCAGGAAATGCCCCACAAGTATGTAAGTAATTTTACCTCTGTTTCACCAATATCTAATCTGAAGGTCTGTTAAAATGCTATGTATAGTGGTCTGCTTCTCTCCCAACAGCTGCAGAGGAGAGGGCTCACAATATCAAAGTGCACGTAAGGCACTTGGCCAGGTTGCTCCATGAGTGTGGTGAGTACAGATGTATTATGCTAACTGTATTGAAATAAGCAAGAAAGAGTAAAGAATTGACTGCAATAAATAGATACAGCAAAGTTTGTATTTCAATAAACATGGACTTTGAGCTGTTGTGCAATAAATGAATAATGGCAACTGCAGTGCAATAGAAACATGAAACAATATCATTAACTGCATTAAAGTATATACAATAAAGTCTGTAGTGCAATAACTGTGGAAGTAGAGCTATACTGCAAGACCTGAATAATGATAACGGCTGTGCAATAAAACCTCAAAACAATACCAGAAACTGTATTAAAGTATATACAATAAAGTCTGTAGTACAATAAGTGTGGAATTAGGGATGTTTAGCAAGAAATGAATAATGCCAACTGTCCAGCAACAACACATGAACCATTACCAATAACACCAAGGTAAATTGTGTACATCAGGATTGTCTAGTTTTAACCATTGCAGTAGAAGTTGTATGCATTGAGGCTATAAGGAAAGGAGCTGCAGTCAAGTATAACACTGTAATAGCTGGAGAATGCAAATATAATGGTTACCAAATGTGTTGTGTAACACATACAGTGCCATTAAAGCTGTTTTTAGGCCAATATTGTTCACATAATGCTCTGCCATCCAATAGCAGCAGTTAAGACAGAAGTGGCAAACTTCACGGCACCCATGCTGACGGACAATAGAGATAAGACTGCTGAATCCTACACAATTGCACTTTATAAGCACTTACACAAGCGCATGGATTGTGCAATCCCTAACAGAACCAAGATGCTGTCCTCCAAAAAAGGAAGCCAATCTGGTGGTCCCCTGCTATAAAAACAAACTCTACAACAGAAGAAAGAAACTTGCAAAAAAGAGTAAAATCCCAGGATTGGAGGAACTCTGTGGTCAGCCTCAGTAAGAAGCTGAGATCCCTCATAAAATCCTCCAAAGCTAGTTACAAAAACAAAATCGCCACTGATTCTAAAGACAGCCACAAAGCATTCTGTAACTATGTCAAGAATCTCAATGGCAACACTCAGATCTGCTTTGAGTTACAGCACAATGGCACTAAATATACAGAACAAACTGATATTGCAAACATCCTAGCAGATAGGTTTAATGCTAATTTACCCCTCTCTCATCCCCTAAAAGGCACATCTCTATACCAGAAGAATGCAAAGTACCTGTAATCATGGCTGCACAGGTAAAAAACACACTCTCCAAAGCCAAGAACACAGCGTCCATGGGACCTGACAACATCCCAGGCTGCATTCTACATGAACTACAGAATGAACTGGCACCCCACCTAAGTACCATGTCCAATCATAGCCTCACCTCAGGCTTTGTGCCCACTGAATGGTGCACAGCAACAGTTATCCCACTCCACAAATGGGGAGCCACTACGGACCTCGGGAATTACTGCCCCATTAGCCTGACGAGCCTGGTCTACAAAGCTATGGAGCGTATCATCGTGGAACTTATAAATAATGACATTGGCAATCCCCAAACTCTGGACCCCACCCAGTTCAAGTTTGTAAAAGGCAGATCATGTCTCCTAAACCTGATAGACTTCTTTGAAGTGGTCACCAAAGCTGTAGATGAGGGTAAGATGGTACACACAGCCTATCTAGATCTCGCCAAGGCTTTTGACACCATCCCTCATTCTGGAATTATAGACAAACTCACTAAACTAGGTATAAATCCCTATGTCACAAGATAGGTTGCCAACTGGCTCACTGACCAAACCCACACTGTGAAAGTAGCAGACTCTAAATCCAACTTCAGACCAATGACAAGTGGAGTACCACCGGGTTCAGTCCTAGGTCCTCTCCTGTTTGGTATCTACTTCTCTGAAGTACAGGCTAACACAGAATGTCTTTGGCTATCAAAGTTCACAGACGACTGCAAACTAGGAGCCATCATCAAATCTCCTAACAATTTGGACATCCTACAAAAGGGCCTCACTGAGACAGATGCTTGGTGTCAAAGCCAGGGCAACAAGCTCAATGCCAAAAAGTGCATTGTCATCCCTTTTGGTAAAAACTCTGTACCCATGAACTACCACATAGGTGCTAGTCTACTTAACACTGAAAGTGTGATAAAAAACCTTTGGACACAGGTGGACAGTAGTCTCTCCTTTGATAATCACATTACCACAGTAGTCAGGAAATCCTTTTACATGGCACACCTCATCACAAAAGGTTTCTCATCCAGGAAAAAAAGAGGTCATTGTTCCCCTCTACTCATTAGACCCATTATAGAGTACAACGCCCCTTTTGGTATGTACCTCACAAGACATCTTCAACAACTGGAAAGGCCACAGAAATACCTCACAAAGAGGATTACCGGCCACAAACAGATGCCCTATGCAAACTGTCTCAAAAAACTGCAGCTTTACTCTGTTGCATATCGCCTACACAGAGGCGATCTCTGCCTAACATACAAAGCTATGTCAAACCCAAAGCTGCTGGACATGCTCCACAAAATGAAATCCCAATCCCTCCAAGCTACACACTCTAGGGACCTAAACCTTGTCACCACAATAAACAGAACATGCTGGAGGGATAGATTCCTGTCTCAGAGACTTCCCATACTCTGGAACAAACTATGTATCTATATCAAACAAAGCTCCTCATTAGCACTCTTCAAGAAAAATCTTGATGATTGGATGGGAGATAGGAAATTCATCCCGGGGAACACTTCTGTGGCTCTGCTTGACAGGGGCACAGAAAATAATTTTCTTGGGTGGCAAAAGCCAGGGTACGATTTGGCTAGGCTTATATAGGCCCTAGGGCTAATAGCCTAGTACCTACCTATGAACCTATTTGGGTAAGGTATTCCACTACATGATCTGTTACTGTTTTTGACTTCGCAGATATTTCAACCCACAAACAATATATTGTGTACACCTGCATTCTATATAGTAATGTAAAGATTACCTATTATTCTCTGTCATGCTTGTATGTCATGCATGTGTGTTCTACTGTCACTGCAGTCTAGTATAAAACTGTAGCACTACTACCAGGTGATATATTGGTTCCAGGTAAGCTCTAGGCAAACATCAGTCAGTCAGTAATCAGCAGTGGCTCAGTAGCCAAGTTTTTTAAATGCTCTGTATGTTGTGCATTTTGCCACACACAGACCATGGTTCAAATCCAGTGCTATGTAGCACTAAATATTACAGTATCAGTCACGTAATGTTTACAGACTCTCTCTCCAATGGAACTACAGGTAAATTGGTGAGGTGGCCCATATTATGAGTAAATAATTGTATGTTTAGATGTCACAGACTGTTAAAGACATTAGCAAGAATGTGAAAATAAAGCATAAAGTAAAGGAAATAAATATAATAAAATGAAGTAAATAAATTGTGTACTCTTAGTATAGCTGTATGCCTGGAGTGTCTGTTAAAAGTTGCTGCAGCCAGTTCATACATTCCATGCAGATGTCCTCTGCAGTCACTGCTATTGGATTCTATCCCCAGGCCTGCCAAGCAAGGCATGAGAGTTGTTTAGATTCTGTACCGTACACATACAGGTCTCTCAAGTGTCACGCTGTCACGTAATGTAATTAGTAGTGCGTAATCTATCTGTCACAGGATTACCATCAACAAGATTACCTAAATTGCAAAGTATCACATCAATCCATAGTACACCTTGGTAGTTATATAAGTCCACCTGATGTGCAAGTGTTCTGTGCAGTTGTGCACCCACAGTTATTACTGCTTGGTTCATACTGTCCCATGCGTATAATTTGAGAGGTATGTACGTGCTACAGCAGATATAGGGGACTGTACACAAAGAAAGGACAGACCTGTAGAGTAAATAGTAGTACTGTTGTCAAGTAAATAGCCTATAATGGTATTAATGGACTGTTTACCTCTTTCTCCCCATGCTTTATTTTCATTTATTTATTATTTTTATCCATTAGTCATGGGTTACTATTAACATATTTTGTTAAATTAACTGTATTTTGGGGCATGTGTTTTATTATTGTTATGTATTATAATGGTTGCATATTAACATATCTTGTTGAATTTCCTATTTTGTTGGCCTTATGCTGTAACTATTACTGGCATGCTATTAACATATTAACTGTTCTGTCATTTATTTTTGTGCTTCACATAATATGCATTGATATGTAATTGGGTTATTCCCACTGTTCTGGCATGCTCTTATTACTAACAATGTTTTCTTCATACCTAACCTATGTATATTGCTCTACCTCCATCACCACAGCATGTCAGGTTAGGCCAGTTCCTGGTGATCCATCTACCTTGTCTCAACTGGCTGTGGCACTGGGTCCTAGTACTTCTGGGACCCAGGTTGGTGGTACCCCCTCCGCTGTCCCTGCACCACCTGTGGCATCTGGTGGAACCGCATCAGGGTATGGGGACAGGCCTACACCTGGAAGAGGTGGTGGAGGGGCTGCTGTCACCCAAGAGCAATTGCCAATCATGGTGCACAGTATTGTTCATTGGATCTATGAATGTCGCCGGCACCAGATTGAGGGCACACTGGCCAACCTGGTGGAGCAGGTTGGCCCTGGTGCACAGCCTCCAGCATAGCCACCTTTGGGACAGTGAAGTAGCAGTGTCAACTGTCCCATGGGTGGAGATGTCAGGCAAGCTGCTGCCGTCTGGAGGCACGTGCATCTCAGGGTCCACAACACCCACCCCAACAAGATGTTTACCCCCTCATGTGTAACACATCACCCCAGTCTGCTGTTGTGTCTGTCTGCAAATGCATCCTCTCCTACCCAACTTACCTCCCCACATGTACCTATATCCCTTCCCCAACATTCCTCTCTCTCCTTATAAAGAAAAAAATGGGCAAATGTCACACACAAAAAAAAATATCGCCCCATACATAGCTCTCCATTTTGCATGTGTCCACTGGACAAAATTAATTTGGTTCAATTGGCTTAACAACACATTTATGTTGTCCTCACCCCTCTCTCTTGGGTTTGCAAGCTCAATTTCGTCTACAAAATCTGTCACAAATGCACAGCAGTTGCTGTACAAGAAATGGATAGCTATGGTTCTTTCCTACACCCTTCCTGCACATTCCTAACTGTGTTACACTATGTTTTGCCCCTTCTTACCCCCATTTCACTACATTCCCACCACCCTCTTTTTCTTTTCTTATTTTTTTTTTGTGTGGGTTTGCATGGAGCTGTGCGGAACTTCGCTTAGCTCAGCTTAAAAGAGCTTTAAAGTGCTTTAATGATTATATGTGGTTATTACAGAGTTAGTTACAAGTAGAAAATAAACACCTTTGCCAAGTCTTGAACCAGGGACCCTCTCAACTTGAGCACACTTCATTATCCCACCATGATACATAGACCTTTGGTTAAACAGTGTTTCCAGCAAAACATACTGATGGCTACTTACAGTCAGGCATGTAACTGAAATAAAAAACTAATGAGAAAAATGGGGGTGTGCCTTTCACTCTGGTGCAATAATTCACCAGTGGATAGCCAAAGACATAATAATGGATGTTAGTGAGGCCTGTGATAGCAGGTTTACATGCCCTTTTCTCAGCAACATGTGAAAAGACACTTGCTAAGGCAACAGTGGCTAAGTACATGTACAACTGGGACCCTGGTGCAGACAAACAACCATATAAAGCCATGCACATATTCACGGATATAGAAATGTTTCACACAGCCTGTATATGTGCGCATATATCTTGCAAATACAAATGCATTTGCAGTGACTTAGTAGTTCAGTGTGTTAAATGCCTTGCTTTCAGTACATTTTGTCACACACAGTCCTGGGTTCAAATCCAGTTTTGTGTTGCAGTGCAATTATATTATTGTCATGACAGCAAGTAATAACGGAGTCATGCATTCATAATCCTCACAAGTTACTGCTAATTAATGAACTGCTACCCAGTTTTGCAAGTCAAAGGTCTGCAGGTAGGGACACACACTGCACATATCTGCATAGCCAAACTATATGTTGCCTACTACTCTGGTATTAGCACTGTTGCATAACAGACATTACTTAATCACATGCCTTGATTGGACTATAAAGGGTACACTTACCCTAGCTCTTCTATAATGACATGCCTGACGCAGTTACCAGACCTACACGTACAGCTTGCTGTCCTCCAAAAAACATTCACACTCCCCCTTGTGTGTTCTAGCCTACAGCAGCAGCTGCAGCCTGTAACATACACAGCTGTACATAAAGGTAGCTTCTGCAGACCTAACATACCACCAACCCCCTAGAACAATGGATATGGAGACAGCAATACTTAATGTGTGGGCAAAGGCCCAGATTTAGGGACATGTTTTACAGTGTGCTCTTACAAAGATAGTCAGGTATAGAATTATTGCGTTGGCATACATATTCTGATGTGTATGATGTCTGACACTCAAATGTGTGTCTTTCATGACTGATGTCAACCCACAATGATTTGCCAGTGAATAGACAGATGACCATAATGTCATGGGACACTGACCACACATATTAGGCAAAACTGTGGACATACTACATTATGATACCTATACTCTGCAATGCTGTAGTCTCCATGTCTCAGTACTGTTCATCTGAACAGCTAAGAAATGGGCCCAGGTCTACATGAAGGCCTTATATATTGCACTGTGGTGGCATGTCACTGGCTAATCATAGTGCAATGCAGCTGCTTTGGCTGCAATTAGCATATCAGGACCAGACAGATGTATGCTTAGGGTTATGGATGCAGCACAGTCTGACATCGGTGACTGCTTCCACCACATTGGGGACACCCTGAATCAGTTCACTGATGCAGGTAGACAGACAGTGGGCTGAGGCAGTGTCTGTCCTGGACTGCATATTGTCTGTGTTGGAACATCTGGTTGGAATTGGGTGTCAGACACATGGACATTGGCAAGCAACACCATCTGCTGAGTGTCAACATGGCCCTGGACAGTCACACTCCCATAGTGGCAGTACTACCAGCACTACAGAGGGAAGTGTGTTGTCCACACCTCAACATGGCAGGCCATGGGCACGTGGTCCTGGGCAGTCCCGTGGGGGACACAGCCCCAGCAGACAGCAATCACCATCAGGTACTAGCACCACATCTGACCTTAGACATGGTGGTGCCAGTGCTACTCCTGGCAGAGCCAGTTCCCATGTTTATGGCCGGAGATGATGAACTGCCCACTCGACCATGTATGGTCCACAGCTGTCCAACATACACATGTGTAGGGCTACCACTGGGTTTGACTGTGTACACACACATACTCAAACACCACTGTCACATGCAGGTCACATACCGACACACACAGGACCTCTCAATAGCGCATCTAACCCACACCCCTCTTGACTCATACACATGCTGTCAACTGTTTGGCACAGCCTAGGCATACAAGCCACCCACATCACACCCTGTGCATGTGATGATACCTGTGACACATCCCTACCATTGATTCTGGGAATGCTGCTATGTGTCTGCTGCACAGGGTGTTTATATTTCTTGATATGTAGTTGTGTAGTGCAGTACTGTTTTGCCATGCCACCTGTTGCGGACCACAACAGGTACTGTATGCTGGCATGTCATGGCTACATATTACAGCTTGTGTCTCTGTTGCATGATGTTGGACTGGCAGTAGTGTTACAGAATGACAGCTGTATCATGGACCTGTGTATAGTTTCTGGTCCAGGAGTCTGAAGGGATACAGTATGGACACATGGAGGCAATACAGATGCAGATAATGGCATGGCAGCACATCAGACTTATGACATCAGCAAGCTACAGCAGTATACATGCATAGCTCCCTAGATGAATATGTGTTGAACAGTCTATCAGGGACATCAGGGAAGTCAACTTATCCATGCATTCATACTTTGTGATAAGGTCTGCTACCGTTGCTACACATCACCTGGGTTATCTGAATGTACAAATGTAGAAGGTGTGGTGATAGTTTTGATACATCTACAAATATCCTATATCCGGGTCAGACAGGTGGCGGACATCAGTTACAATTATGTATAGGAGGGCAATGCAGGGCCAGCAGCTAGTCACAGGGCCAAAAAGCACATAACCATTGCACAGGGATAGCCCATAAGGGCATGTCTGTAGTACTGCATGTGGATATATTGACAAACATACACACAGGGTTGGCTCCTGTGAGGATTGAACCCTACATATTATTACATAATACAGCTCCTAGTACTTATTGCATGCACCACAGAATTTATCTGATATTAGACTGTCAGCCTGTGCCAGCACTCTTAGGATGACATCAGTAAGTCTTGTAGAGAAAGGCAATGTAGAGCCCAGCAGCTAGTCACAGGGCATAAAATGGATGACCATTGCACAGAGATAGCTTATATGAACTTCTGAGTGGTGCTGCAAGGGGACAGACACACACACACACACACACACACACACACACACACACACACACAGACACACACAGATCATGTAAGACTGGAGCCCCTACCTATCCAGTATTACACACTACAGCTCACAGTACTTATTGATTGTGCCATAGAGTTTTTCTGATGTTAGATTGTCAGAAAGTGCTCTTAATGTAGATGAAATCAGCAGGACTTATAGAGGATGGCAAAATAGAGGCCAGCAGCTAGTCACGGGGCCATAAAATGCATAACCATTGCACAAAGATCACCCATATGGGCTTGTCCATAGGGATATGGATACACACAGGCACACAGTTACCTGATATGAGATTAAACCCCCTACGCATCTACAATTGCATACTACAGCTCACAGTACTTATTGCATGCACCACAGGTTACACCTGTGGTATATGTGATTGCAGGCACAGTACTTATGGAATATGCACAATGGCTTTGTGTTAGCATGCGTGGCCTGCAGAATGATATTGTTTGGTACTGCTATTGTAGCTAGTGTCCAAGGGGTGGGGTACCTGTCTCTTTCCCTGCTATGTGTGTACAGTAAGGAGTATATTCAAACATGTGGCCAGGAGCAACATGGCCTATCCAAGGCATGCGTTGAACCATTGTACAGTACAACACCTTCTCACCTATGTTTATCTAAAGATGACATTTCATAGAGACAGCAGTCTCTGAGTGAGTGGATTATGTACTGTCACAGCCTTGGTTTGGATCCATTGGGAGCTGTTTTGATGTGCGAGTGCAGATAATCTCAGCATTCCGAGGGTATGGGGCATGTGGAGAAATCCATACATCCCCACACATACATATATGTGTGTATAACAGCGATGTCCCTATAAATGTTGCTGTATGTGTACGTTATGTATATGACTTCTGTAGATATATGTGGAGAGTCTATGCATCATTGCAATATATATATATATATATATAGCTATGTATATATATATATATATATATATATAAAAGGTATGTGTATATTATATATATTATATGTGTGTATACTATATGTGTGTATATTTTATATATATGTAGTATTATATGTATATGGGGTATACATTGATAGATACACTATGCATGTGGGGTCAGACAGATATGTATAGGTAGCTGTCTGTATGAATAGATGCATCTCCACATAGCAGGTCTTTGTGAGGAAGAGGCAACAGAAATACCCTCAAGTTAGCTAAGTATAGGTGCATACCCAGTGGGACTGCCACTAAGTACAAGGGGACTCCAGGCCAAAGCTACCTGCACTCTAGGCTTGGATCTTGTGTGCTACAGACATTGGCAGCTGCACCGGTTTCTGCAGTACAGCACTTCTCTGATATTGTCTACGGCATTCCCGGTCTGTGTGCTGTAATTAATATGTGACTGGGGTACATGATGCAACACCACATAGAGGGTGACAGTCTGCATACCTCTAACTGTACATGTTTTCTCATAATGGCCTGCATTTTACCACATATGTCTAGCCTGTTCCTCATCCATTTGTGGTCTTCCAGTAAAATTTTGTAGATAGTCAGTGCATAGTTCTAACTACAGTCAAACAGTTAGTGTTGGAATTTATATCCTTCAGATATTCTGTACGGATGCAACCAGCTTTTATACTATCCACATTCTAGGTGAATCAGAGCATCTGAATGTCTGTCTCTAGTTTTGGTCCATTGTCCCCCCATTCTCTCTGGCTTTGTCCAGTTTTCCTGCAGTAACAAAATGAGGGGTATGACAGTCTGTGGGGACACCACCATACAACCACCTCAAATGAAAAAGATATGGTTACTGCCAGATTGAACCCGTCAATACCATCACCCATGCTAATGTCCCTAGCCTACTGAGCCACACAAGCTGCCAGACAGGGATCTGTCATTCATCACACAATCAACATCATACAGACATTCATTGTCACCCTTTTGTTACATGTGACATAGAACTTGTGTCCAGGTTCTATGTCACAGCCCTGGAATTTGGTAGTCTGCTGATATATATCATTGCAGATATACTGCTACAGCAGTTGTATGGGTACACTGAAGAGTTGAGGGTGGGGGAGGACCAGCCCGTGCTCTGCTGAAATACACAGTTGTGCAAATGTTGTGATACCCCACTGTTAGCCACCCCCCTTAAATATTGCAGTGGACTTTTCAGCCATATGGTCTAGTGCATATTACGGAGCACATACTATTGGACAGAGTACCTGTTGTCCCAAGTCACTGTTAGATCTCCCCAAGTAGCCCAGTAGCCCACTATAGTCCCCTGCATACATGCGGCAGAGCCATACATATGCTACCATATTCTAGTACACCTTACAAGTGGTGAATAGGTGAGTGACTTACCTTACAAATGCAGCAGTTGACAGACCTGCAGTTTGGGGCTGACTCTGTCTGATGCAAGCAGTACACAGCCAATACATGGTTAGGTACAGGTTGTGTAGGGTGGCTGGCATCATTTTCACTAATATGTATGTGAGTCAGAGTAAGGTGTCAGTCCGTAGGTTGTCAGTGCATGTGCTATGCATTGTCTTTTGGCCAAGGCCAGGGCATACTGGGCATGCTTATGTCTGCCTACAGGGGCAACCTCAGGGGTGTCCTCCTCAAAGTCCCCTTGTAGGTGTGGTTGTGGTGACTTAGACACTGGTGGGGGTTGTGTATTCTTTCCCTTCACTGATTCTGCTGCAGCTGTTACCACAGGATCATATGGTGCAGCATGGCACATTCTGTGAACATGTGTGCATAGGTGGCTGGAGAGTACTGCAGACCTCCACCAGATATATAGAGGCATGGGAATCATGACTTCAGCATCTCAAACACATGCTCTATGATGTTCCTAGTTTGTGCGTGCACCTCATTGTGGCATTCTTCGGTGGGTGTATGTGCATTTCTGATGGATGTCATCATCCACAGTTTCAGTGTGCAGCCAGCATCCCCCAGTACATGGCCGTGTGGGATGCTCTCCCTAGCAAACATCTAGTACAGCTGTTATGTGTGCCAGATATGGGAGTCATGATAACTGCCTGGGCTGTCAGCACACACATTCATGATAATGTCCTGAGCATTGCACATGACCTGGCAGTTGATGGAGTAGTACCCCTTGTGATTGACATAGATTCTACTCTTCTTACCGGGTGGTGCCTTGATGCATACATGAGTGCAATCTATGGCACCGAGTACCTCAGGGTAGTGTACCTCATGGTAGAAGTGTTGTATATTGCTGACCCTCACCTCAGGCTTGAAGGGTAAATGGCAAATGGTAGCATGTCATCCAGGAACTGGAGTACTCTGGTTGTGGATGCCTGTGAGACCCCCATCACGTCCCCAGTTGGTCTTTGGAATGTACCCATAGCTAGTATCCAAAGAGCTACACATACCCCTGTCCACCCAGTAGTGCTCTACAATCTCCAGTTAATGTAGCCCCTGGAAAGTTACCCTGGGCCTGAACACTCTTCTCCCTCTCAGTCTAGACTTGTGGTAAGCAACATCAGCAGTAGTACTGACCTTAGCATCTGGCACATACAGATGTAGCAGACCTGCAGCAGCATCAGTACTGACCTCAGCATCTAGCACATACAGATGCAGCAGCAGCATCAGTACTGACCTCAGTATCTAGCACATACAGATGTAGCAGCAGCAGCAATACTGACCTCAGTATCTAGCACATGCAGATGTAGTATAGCAGCATTGGTAATGACCTCAGCATCTAGCACATACAGATGTAGCAGAGCAGCAGCAGCAGTACTGACCTCAGCATCTACCACATACAGATGTAACAGTGCAGCATCAGTACTGACCTCAGTATCTAGCACATACAGATGTAGCATAGCAGCATCAGTAATGACCTCAGCATCTAGCACATACAGATGCAGTAGAGCTGCAGCAGCATCAGTACTGACCTCAGCATCTAGTACATAGAGATGTAGCAGAGCTGTAGCAGCATCAGTACTGACCTCAGTATCAAGCACATACAGATGTAGCAG
This sequence comes from Protopterus annectens, assembly GCF_019279795.1. Classification (NCBI taxonomy): domain Eukaryota; kingdom Metazoa; phylum Chordata; order Ceratodontiformes; family Protopteridae; genus Protopterus; species Protopterus annectens. The sequence goes on along the minus strand of NC_056737.1, from coordinate 994,498,128 downwards.
AGCTGCATCAGTAATGACCTCAGCATCTAGCACATAGAGATGTATGACAGCAGCATCAGTACTGACCTCAGTATCTAGCACATACAGATGTAGCAGAGCAGCAGCAGCAGCATCAGTACTGACCTCAGCATCTACCACATACAGATGTAGCAAAGCAACAGCATCAGTACTGACCTCAGCATCTAGCACATACAGATGTAGCAAAGCAGCAGCATCAGTACTGACCTCAGTATCTAGCACATACAGATGTAGCAGAGCAGCAGCATCAGTACTGACCTCAGCATCTAGCACATACAGATGTAGCAAAGCAGCAGCAGCAGTACTGACCTCAGCATCTAGCACATACAGATGTAACAGAGCTGCATCAGTACTGACCTCAGCATCTAGCACATACAGATGTAACAGCTGCATCAGTACTGATCTCAGTATCTGACACATACAGATGTAGCAGAGCTGTATCAGCATCAGCACTGACTTCAGCATCTGGCACATACAGATGTAACAAACCTGCAGCAGTCCTAGCATTTCTTCACTTAAAAGTCCCAATTCTGTACTTCACTGGTGCAGAGTATGGGGGTGAAATCAGATTGTAGGGTTTCTGCAACCTTTATACTGCTCTGCTGTAGGTGCAGCCTTTGTTATTGGCTACCTATGATGCATTACACCTGCCAAGTACATCATTAAGGACTGTTAATAGCCCTGGTTTAAGTGGAACAGGGGTTCATCTGTAATTAAAATATCATTGTCTTTCTCACCATTTTTTAACAGCTTTCCTTGCTCAGCATTGCACAGTACCATGAAACGTGCCGTGAAGGTAAACAGTGCTCAGCATTCAATGTACATGCCCCCATGACAGCTCATGCTCAGAACAGTGGCGCAACATGCAAATATGCTCAAATACGATGAAGCACAAACCCCAAAGTTAAACAAAACTTAGCTGACACTCTACATACAACCCTGCTGAGCAGAGTGCTGCACAGCGCAAACAGGTGTCGCTGAGCTCCAATGAGCTTATAAGACCTCAGAAACACCCTCCTTTGATGTCAGCTACCTCTTCTGTAGACACCAACATGGTTCTGTGCCTACACAGATGGGATCTGCAGACACGGATACCCATTTTTGGTATTCAATAACCCCAGCTCATTTGCATAGGGATCTGTGCACACAACCTAGAAACAACATGGTTCCAGGTACTGCGTCCTTAGCAACAGAGTCATTCCATCGTTGTACATACTCCACGCAGGGTCCTATAATACATTACTGTCACTTGCTAATAACTTTGGTTTTTACACTATTTTGTTTTCATAACAGCATGTTTGGGCAATGCAGCACACCATGCAAGCATACCCAGATTATTAAAAAAAATGATAACATTTTACATTAACTTCCAGGTGTCTTTGGACACACAGTGGATAGTAAAAAATAAAATTATTTTACATTAACTTCCATATAGTTTTGGACACACAGTGGATAGTATTGCACATTTCTGTTTCTGCTATGCCATTTCTGCCCATCTACCTGCCCTTTTATGGCCTCTGTTGTTAGTTTTACATCCTGTACACAGAATATTTCCATGTACACTACAGACACCAACATGGGGTCTGCAGACTCCCTATCTGCTTCCTAGATCACTCTACCTCCCTCATTTGCATGCAATTCACCTGCTTATGAGGTGATTTGCATGCCACAGATACTTCCATGTTGCCTCATACATGAGCATTGCTCAGCTCTGTTTACTGGATTGCACACCTGCTTACTTTTGTGTAAGCAGTGTGCCACTATGCCTACACAATAATAAGTCCAATTAGGCTTTATTAAAATCCCCCCATTATTTTGTTTTTTTTTTTTTTTTAGTTTTAAAAGTTGCTATAATAACTGATTTTGCATGAGCATACATTATCTAAAGGACTGAAGTCTGAAATTCAAATAGCTGTCATTGTTTAGTGACTGCAATCCTGATAAATAGTGACAGTAAGATAACAGCTTTTATACTTTTTATCTTAGGGCAGCTCAGTTGTGCAGCAGCTAATGCTGTTGCCTCACAACAACAGATTCTCTGGTTTGATTCTCGGCTGGGGTGCCTTCTGTATGGAGTCTGCATATCCTTCCTGCATTTGTGTGAGCTTCCTCCAGGTACTCTGGTTTCTTTCTACATTCCAAAGACATGCATTGGGAGCATTTCTCCCTGGGCCTCTGCTAAAAATAGCCTCTGTCTTAGTTGGATTTTTTCAGTCAACAAATGTTTAATAAATAAATAATGTTTTGGCAGAAAAACAGAAATGTTATGAGGAACAGACCAAAAATAAGAGGCAAAAGTCTGGACATTCTTTGAAATTCTGTACAGCTGAAGGGTATTCCAGCACCATCTGCTACCAACTTGCAAGCACCTGCACTGTAAAATGTAAACTTCTTAGATAAATTAATTCACTTCCTACTAAGGGCTCAAAAACATTGTATCTAGTCCTAACAAATGTGACTTCTCTTTATAATATGCCAATACTTGGCGCATCATTGGTCTGCTTTGACTACAACTACCCAGTAACGTTTAGTATGAGGGTAAAACCATATCCACCGTCTAACCCTACTTTCTTTAAAGATTACGCAACTAAATTTACTGAAGATAGCTGATGACCTGATGTGATTTAAGAAATCTCCTCTCCTCCCCTCACTGACCAGTAGCATACACTGTTGCTTTCCCACAGAGTATCCATTCACACCATGATACTTGCATAGAGACACTGGTTTCCGTCCAATACAAATACAATGTTAAGTTTAGAAACTAACTAGAATGGTAGAATCCTAACATAAACTGTATAACTGTTCATGTTGACAATAACGTTTTTTTCTTTTATTATATAATCTAACTAGAACAAGTTCCAAAAAGTGAAGTTAAGAAACTAAATAAGGAGGTTTGAAGCAAACGTAAACCTTCCAATGTAAAGGGCAACCAAAAGCCTTGTTCAGCTATATTAGAAATTGTAGAAACAATTCCTAAAACTGTAGCAAATTAATACATAGCAATATCACATATTTAGGCTCTGAAGACACAGCAAACATACTTGCAGGCAAATTTAGCTCAAATATTATCCCCATCAGAAAAACTGTGTGTGTGTGTGTGTGTGTGTGTGTGTGTGTGTGTGTGTGTGTGTATATATATATATATATATATATATATATATATATATATATATATATATATATATATATATATATATATATATAATATATATATATATATATATATATATATATATATATATATATATATAAATATATATATATATATATATATATATATATATATATATATATATATATATATATATATGAAATGTGTGTGTGTATATATGTCCCCTTCACATGGTCGACATTTGAGAAAGCCAAAAACCACATGGCCAAGACCATATGATCAACTTTTGAAATGTCGATCATGCGGATCAGGCATCTGCGTACAGTGAGGAATGGAAAGATTTCCATCTTCTGCACTGTAGTGCAATCTCAGAGTTGGTATATTTAAGTTTCGGGGAGTGGGGGGCAGGGTGCAGGGGGGTTTGCCCCCCTGCTACCAATGTTTAGGTTAAGTGTTTGTGTTTTATTCTTTTTTTTTTTTACATGACTCGACTTTTCAAAAGTCGATCATATGGTCTCGGACATATGTTCTTGGGCTTTGTGAAATGTCAATCATGTAAAGTAGATGCATACATATATATGTATGCATAAAACTCCTCTGTCTCCCCTAAACTTTCTCCTACATGCCATCATGTCTGTATGTCCCCCATCAATAATCTTGAAAGAGGTCATGCAATGTACTTGTCTGCCTTATTGTCAATACCAAGCAAAGCTTTACTAACTCACTACTAAATTTGTTTAACTTCAGCCTTTCAACTGAGTAAATGCCAGATTGCTAGATACATGGAAAATAGCTTTGATCATTACGCTCTGCAAGATTGGAGCCCCTCCCTTACACCAATCTTGGAAACTACAGATCAATAAGTCGATCCAGCCTTATCTGCAAAATAATGGGACACATCATTATACAACTTAAAAAGAATGACATTGGCAGCCTACAGTCATTGGACCTAAACTAGCTTGGGTATATAAATCCTTCCCCTTACAACACAGTAGACTTCTTTAAAAATGCCATCCATGCCTTGCATATAGGCAGATTGGTGCATGCTGTTTACGTTGACCTCACAAAGGCCTTTGATATCATCCCACATTCTGGCATCACTGGCAAACTACTCAAGCTAAACTGTTATGTAGCTCACTGGATAACAAAATGGCTCAATAACACACCCAACTTTATCAGTATAGAAAGCATACTCAGGAAACCTTTCTGTGAGTACTTCGGTTAAGTATTTACTTTTCTACTGTCAAAGCTGATATAACATACCTCTCAAGAGTCCTGATTTTCACAGAATATCGATTTTTTTCATCATATTTTTGATCTGTTCCTCATAAAATTTGTGGTTTACTAGATTTTTGTGGCAAATAAGTGAGGACTGAAGTCATTATATAATGACAGGCATTTGAGTTTCCTTCTTCATATTCTTCGGAAAATGCAAAAGAGCTTTTATTCTAGCACCTAAGTTTATAAGAACAATATTTAAAATTTGCCCATATTTTGGGGGGCTTTGTCCCCACCATTATTTTTGCCTTTGTCGAGATTTTTTGTGCCCAGAGGTTGAGAGCTATAATGTAATGGATCCATGGATGAGCAAATTTGCTCTTGGGGGACTTCTGAATCCTTGCTGAATAATCATAGCATCGTGTGAAACTGAGTCGCAAGACCATTTACATCTTGCCAAGACCCACCCTCATGCTGTATTCAACCCCCTTTCTCAAGACGAATTGTAGGATATACAAGACTTAGCAGTCTATTGACCATATGCATCTTGTAAATAATCACCCTCAGGCTTTTCCCTCTTTTTCAAGGAATGTGAACCTGCAAGTCCTGATGTAAAGCTGCCAGACTGAACTTAAATTATTTTACTCTGTGTGGCATTCCATTTTTGTAAAAAACAGTTGTCACATGTTCTATCTTGTTACTTTAATATTTAATGCTGATGACAGAAAACAGTTATATCTGAAGATCCCATTTTATTTTGTAATGAGTTTTTAATTCGTGTATACATGTTCTAATTATGGTTTCCTGTTTTATATATGCTCTGTGATTCAGAATGCCATTAATTTAACTTTTAATGATCATATGTGGTCACTGACGTATATAATGTTTAAGTAGCATTCATAGTTTTGTGTCAAATGCAAGTATAAAATGAACTTACTCAAACTAGTTAATGAATTTGTCTTATTAAGGTTCTAGTATTTACTGATGAACAAAAGGAGGATAGTAAACTAGCTGGGTTGACTAACCTTGGACTGAAAGGGATTAAGTATGCCATCTCCCCTATTTTGTGTCATCTATTACAGAGTTCATGTCAAGAGAGTAATACAAAAGTAGAAGGAGGCTGACAAAGTCATACGGAAAAGTCTTGAAGGATGCTACTGAGTCTTGTATACCTATTAGTCTGTCTCATGACTGTAAGTGATAAAAGGTGTTAGTACACAACAGAATATTGGCAAGGCTCTTGCAGAACAATAAGCTGGACAACGACTGATATTCTGTTAGAGAGGGACTTTCTAGTACCATAAAACTTTTCAATTCTTGGAACCATATGCCCAAGGCTGTTCAACAGTAGGTGTAGGTGAATTTTATTTTCATTGACCGAAGGAAAAATTTGGGACAGCGTGGAATGCTTACTGAAAAAAATGTAATTATAAGGCTAGATTCGGGTCTTGTTGAATAGGTACATGAATGGTTGTTAAACAGGCATTGGAGGGTAAGACTAGAACTAAATTTTAATATCATGTTGGAACTGAAAGTTGCCCTACCACAGGGATCATTCCTGATGCATTTTTATTTATCTTATTTGACAGTGATATAACTACTGGGCAACCATATGGATCCTTCCTCACATTTTTATTTATCTTACATGATAGTAATAACTTGTTAAATATATATTTAGACATTTATAAAAGTGCATGTATATTTCTGTTTGCTAGAATATATGTAGGAAAAATAATCACTTAGATGCATGTACTTTTCTGTTTGTTAGCATGTATATATTAAAGTGTTAAACTGCTCTTAGCTACAAAGCAGAAAAGTATCCAACCCGAATGTATTACAAAATGTCCGGCACTTAGTATAAAATGTCCGGCACTTAGTACAAAATGCCCGGCACTTAGTACAAACAGATAAGAAAGAGGTGCAGGGAGTATGAGAAAAATGATTTCATATGGAAACTGTCACAATAAAAAAGACAAAGTTTTTAACTTTGCAATGAACAGACTGCATGATTTAAGAAGAATTCCAAATATATTAACAATAACAGACTTTCATGGACAAGACCTGGATGGTACAGAAAAATATATAAAGGACATTAAAAGTGTATAAGGTTGGATCTCATTTCTTGTTTGAACTGTACACTGGAGAACATCTTTCATGCTCTCTGAAAAGCTTAACCTGAGACATTAAAGCTGTAAACAGTACAGTATTGTGAGTCTGAACACTTTTAATACTTGTGCTGTTGGGTTCTTGTACATAGCCTGCATTAATTAAACCAATGGTTCTGGGACTTCAAACTATTGCAGGATTCCCCAAATAGCTTTCATCGAACCTTATCATATGCTTTCTACAAGCCTAGGAATGCCCATTTGAACCCCTTCCTCTTTGTCTCCACTGTACATTCCACTGTAAACATCAGGTTGGATGTGCTGCATCCATATCTCAATCCAATCTGGTCATCTTCCGTCTCACATTCTATTTGTTTCTAAAGCATTCTCTCCATTGCATGCATGTGGTGTCACATGACTTGGTACTGCTACACTGTCCAAAATCATGAATGTCCCCATTACTGTTGGGAACTGGCACTGGAATGCTTATTCCCCAGTCACCTGGGTACGCTGTTTCTCTCCATACTACTAGGAGTACCCTCAGGAGTGATTTCTCCCCTTACTCATCCAAAATCTTAATGACATCTGCTGAGAGCTCATCTGATCCTTCTCTCCCCGACATCATTTTCCTTATTCCTGTTCTTACTTCACTAGGGTGGGCTCTTTTTACTCCTTCACTGTAGGCCGCATCTGGGACAGTAAAGCCTATGTGCATTTTTCTTCATTCAGAAGCTGCTGGAAGACCTCTATCTGCCTTTGATGCCTTGCGGCCAGGTGGGCAGGCTGTTGCGGACATTCTTTATGAAGGATGTCTGAGGAGTATATTGCTTATCTTTCTGTCATTCTCTTACAACCCGATAGAATTTCTAGAATTTCTTTGTGCAATCTGCTGAGTCACTTTCTAGAAGATGATAGAGTGCTTCTGATGCACTGTCCTTTGCCATTGCTTTATCAAAAAAAAAAACAAAAGAAATTAGTACAGAAGAAATCGCTTCTGCCTATTTAAACTATCAGAAGTCAGCAGAAGTCTAGTTTGAATAGCTAGTAAGGCTTGCTTGTGCACGGTCTTTTTCATGTTTATTAATGTTTCAGAAAATGAGGTAATTCCAGTCAGCATGCTTTTAATTGTCTAATATTTATTGTGTCAAATTCCACAGTCAATGATTAGTATTTTTGTTTTAATTTTCTTAAAAATGAGGCTGAAGATATTATATCAAATCTGTATGGACTAAAATAAATATTGTAGACATTTTGTGGGCAAGAACATCACATTGATGTGTGTGGATTTATATGTTTAACTTTATTAAAAGGATGGGTGTGCTGGTCCAAGGATCATTTTTAGCCACCATTTAGGTACTGAGGCAAGCACATTCATGCATCCATCGGAGATGCACACAATGAATTTTACATATATAGATGTATATGTAAATATAAGTGTGTGTGTGTGTGAGGGTGTGTGTGTATATATATATATATATATATATATATATATATATGTATATATATATATATATATATATATATATATATATATATATATATATATATATTCTTATAAATATATATAATATACATTTCCATTCTTATAAATTGATCCATAGAAGAATCATACAGCCCTTTTATCTGGCGCCATGCTTACATCATCCCCCTCCACAAAGGTGAGCATAAATACTGATACCACCAACTTCAAGCCTATTGCCATCCTTTCCCCCCTTTCTAAAATACTAGAGAAAATGATATAAGCACAAGACATGGCACACGGAACCCTAAACAATCTCCTCTCCCCTACCCAACATGGCTTCCACCCTGGCCACAGCACCATGACTGCCCTGCTTTCATTTCTTGAAACCATAAACCTTGAATGCGACTCAGGCAAGTTCCTAGATCTGTCAAAGGCCTTTGACACCATCTGACACAACCTACGTATATCCCAACTTTCCACCCTACTACTCTCTGCCACCACCATAGCCTGGTTTTCCAGCTACTTGTCCAACCACCAACAAGCAGTCCAAGGGAAAACTTCAATCTCCCCCTTCCTACACCCACAGGTGTCCAACAAGGTTCTGTTCTTGGCCCTCTTCTCTTCAACCTATTCATTAACAACTTTAACCAATCCATCCCAGACTCATCTGTCATTCAATATGCAGATGAGTCAACAATCATCTACCTAGCCTTCTCCCCCTCCGGGCTCCTAGCAAAAACCCAACTAGCCTTCTTCAAAACAGAAACCTGAATGCAGTCTAACCATCTGGCACTAAATGCAAATAAAACCAAACTAATGATTTTTTCCCCTACCAAAAACTCCATCATTGACAAAATCACATTTACCATACAGAGCCAAAACAACACCCTTCTTGAAACTGTTCCCAACACCAAGCTTCTTGGCATCATTATTGATGAAGAACTAAAATTTGACACCCACATCCACTCCGCAATCAAGAAAACCTACCAAAATTTAGGTCTCCTCTACAGGCAAAACTGCTTCCCAAGCCCCTCTACCCATCAAACTCTTGCATCCACCTTCCTACTCCCCTCCCGTATGTATGGTGCCCCTTATGTATGGTGCCCCTCTTTTCACCAATCTCCATCTTGGCCTTTGGTTCAAACTTGAATACTGCTACCACAAGATCTCCAAATTTGCAACCAATTCAAAAAACTCCTCCCACCACTGTCACTCCCTCCTCACCCTCAACTGGCTTGAACTACCCAACTACCTCAGTTACCATCAACTCACCATTACCCACACACTCATCTTTAATCCTGCTGACTGCCCAGCTCTCGCTACTTCCTTAAAACCCTACATTCCCAACCACTTACTCAGATCCAAAAAACAAAATCTCCTTCAGGTTCACTAAACTGCGTGACCTCCTGGTCATCTACTGCTGACCCATTCCTTAGCTAAACAGTGGAACTCTCTCCCCACACACCTACACAACCTACCTAAACATACAAATTTCAATTCTCAGCTACACTCCCATCTTTCTTCCAAATGGGAATGCCCTTGTCACGCTCCAACTTAACCCCATCTCCCCCAATTCCACCTTGCACTGATTCAGCCAACTACCTCTAATATTACTTCATCCCACTCAAAACAATCCCTCCCTACCAAAAACTTTCTCTAATATCTATTCTACTATACTCTCCAATCTCAAATATACTATTAGTGTCTCCATGCATAATATTGTCCTAACCTACTAATGGCTAGTAGCTATATATTTTAAAATGTTAAACCCACAATTAAGTTTATAACAAAAATATTCACTTTATGTAAATGTTGAAATTTCTGTATTGAATTATGTCTCTCATTTTTGTAACATTGTGACAAGCCAATTGTAAATATCATGGAGCTTATCTGTAAATGTTTAGTTAGCTGTATGAACCATGTCTTTTTGTAACATGTGAAATGCAACTTGTAATTATCATGGAGCTGTTCTCCACAGGCTTCCACTGAAAACGGGCTCTTCTTGGCCCAGTGGAATTTCCCAGTCATCAAACTTAAACTTGAATAAATAAATAATATGGATCCCTATCAGTTGTTCAAATTTTCAGAAACTTGGAATTCCTAAGGGAGAGACCATATAAATGCATTTTTAAAAACCTGAAGCTTTTGAATGGAGATCGTGAGGATCAGGAAACGTATCCTTTTCTTCACTGTAGTGCGATCTTTGGAGTTGGTGTATATAATTTGGAGGGGGTGGGTGATGCAGAGGGGCTTGCTCCCTGCATAAATGTAAAAAAAGTAGATTCTTGTGTTTTTTTTTTGATGCTCAAGATTTCAGAAACTCAGTCAGATGATCTTGTCTGTATGAGTTTCGAGTTTCTAAAAACTCGATCTTCTGACATAGATGCATATATATATATATATATATATATATATATATATATATATATATATATATATATGTGTGTGTATATATGTATATATATATATATCTATACACACACACACACACACACATATATATAATTATATACAAACACACACACACACACACACACACACACACACACACACACACACACACACACACACACACACAGGAGCGTTAAAGAATCCTAAATTTCAAAAGTTCAAAATACTGAAAACACACAGGATACCAACACTTACTAGAATCTGGGTGGCAACTCTCAGATATGCTCTGAGCTGGTGAAAAATGGCACAAAATACACTGAACCCACTGACATTGCCAACATCCTGGCAGACAGGTTCAGTGCAAACTTTACCCCCCTTTACACCGCAAAAGGGCCAGTGTCTATCCCAGAAGGATGCAGTCCCACAGACACACAGGTGAAAGCAGCCCTCTCCAAAGTAAAAAACACAGCATCAATGGGACCGGATGGTATCCCGGGCTGCGTCTTGCACGAGCTCCAAAATGAACTAAACCCTCACATAAATTCACTGTTCCAACTCAGCCTCACCACAGGTTATGTACCCAAAGAATGGCGTACAGCAAAAGTGATCCCACTCCACAAAGGTGGCGCCACAACAGATCCCAGGAACTATCGCCCTATAAGCCTGACTAGCCTGGTCTGCAAGGCTATGGAGTGCATCATCGTGGATCTCATAAACAAAGATATTGGAAACCTCCAAACACTGGATCCTACTCAATTTGGCTTTGTTAAAGGCAGATCTTGCATCTTAAACCGAGTTGACTTCTTTGAAACTGTTACCAAAGCCATAGATGAGGGAAAGGTAGTCCACACAGCCTATCTGGACCTTGCAAAGGCCTTCGACACAATACCCCACTTTGGCATCATAAATAAGCTTACCAGCTTAAATATCAACCCATATGTCACAAGATGGATTGCAAACTGGCTCACGGATAGAACTCACATGGTCAGAGTCGCGGGTGCCATGTCCGACTCTAAACCGGTTACAAGTGGCATCCCACAGGGCTCAGTCCTGGGACCCCTCTTGTTTGATATATACTTCTCTGAGGTACAGGCAAACATGGGAGGACTGTGGCTTACCAAGTTCGCAGATGATTGCAAACTGGGAGCCATAAATCGACTCTCCGGCTGACTCAAGCTCTCCAGAAGGGCCTTACGGAGATCAATACCTGGTGTCAGAACCATGGCCTCAAGCTAAATGCCAAAAAGTGCATAGTCATCCCCTTTGGGAAAAAGAAAGTGCCCACAAACTACAACATAGGAGGTAATCCACTAAGTACGGAAGAAGTAATTAGGTTTCTGGGGACCCAAGTAGAAAGTAACCTCTCCTTTGACAATCGCATTGCCAAAGTGGTTAGAAAAACCTTCTATATAGCTCACCTAATCACAAAAGGGTTCACATCTAGATCAAGAGAGGTCATTGTGCCCTTCTACTCATCGCTCATCAGGTCCATAATTGGGTCCATAATTGAGTACAACGCCCCATTTGGGATTTACCTTACCCAACACCTGCAACAGCTGGAGAGACCTCAAAAATACCTCACCAAGAGGATTGTGGGCCTCAAACAGATGCCCTATGCAGCTCAACTAAAGAAACTTCAGCTCTACTCAGTTGCTTACCACCTTCACAGAGGTGATCTCTGCCTGGCGTCCAAGGCCATGTCTAACCCGGAATTGTTGGACATGCTCCACCTCAAGAAAACCAAATCCATTAGAGCTACACGCTCTACATGGATTTAAACCTTAGCACAACAGTAAACAGGGCATGCTGGAGGGATAGATTCAGATCCCAAAGGCTTCCCTTGCTCTGGAATAGAATCCCAGTCCATGTTAGGCAGAGCACCTCGCTGACCCTCTTCAAGAGAAATCTTAATGAGATGAGTGGATGGGAAATCGTAAATTTACTCATGGGATCACTTCTATGGCCCTGGTGGACAGAGGCCCAGGAATCTAGTCTAAAAGGGAGGTGAAAGCCAACAAATTCTGGCTAGGCTTGTAAATGCCCTAGGGCAGATAGCCTAGTACCTACCTATGAACCTACTATATTCCAGCATAAGTATATACAGAAACATATTACCCTTCAATTATACTTCACTACACTAAGTGCAGTCTTGGAGTTGATATATTTAAATAGCAAGAGGTGTGGGGGCACAGCCCCTCACATTGGGGGTGCACGAGGGCTTGCCCCCTGCTTATACTTGGAGAAGAGTAATATGGTTTGTGTTTTATTTGCTTCTCTATGTACTTGCACTGGAATATAGTAAGTGTTGGTATCCCGTGTGTTTTCAGTATTTTAAACTTTCGAGATTTTGGGCTTTCAGGATTCTGTAGCACTCCCACACACACACACACATATAGATGCATATATATATATATATATATATATATATATATATATATATTATTTTTTTTCTTTTGGCTTATCCCGATTAGGTGTCGCCACTGTGGAACTCCGGTCCGCTAATGATTTGCAGTAGATTTTTATGGTGCTGAGGTGCCAGCTCGTTGCCCACCTTCAACAAAGGCATGCCCATTCTATGCATGTCTTTCGAATGCCACTCAACTGCGGGGAGGACATGCAGACTCCACACAGAAGGCACTCCAGCTGAGAATGGAACAGGAGAACCTTTTGCTGTGAGGCGACAATGCTACAGCTGCACCACCGTGGCTTAAATTAGTTTATATAAATATATACATACACACACACATATATATAATACTGAATGCTCAGAATCCTCAAAGTTTAAATGATCAAATTGCATGTTTTCGAAAATGGATTAAATGACTAACAAAAGATGTCAAAATAACTGACTACCTCTTTAAATATGCACACTACATCCTTAACCAAATGGTGGACATTATATTTCATGCTACAACACTTATACCAACATTACAAGCAAGAATGGTATTTAAAACTTATGATACCATTTATTACAGCACCTTTAATCATCCCTTCTAAACAGTTTTAAAATATAGCAAGTTTACACTTTTTATCATAAACGTACGATAAGCCCGTCTCACACAACTGGGCATAGCCTCAGTGACTGACAAGAGAAAAGGGCGTGCTGTCATATGCAAATGACTGCAGTTACTTTTTCTCTTTCATTTTTGCATGGGGGGCAAGACACCTGCACCCCTCCATGTGGGGGTGGCTCTACCCCCCCCACACCCCCTGCAAATTAAATAGACCAACTCAGAGATCACACTGTATTGAGGAAAAGGGTTAACTAGGAGTACTTAATGAATATTCATGCCACCATTGGTATGAATATTACTTTCCTTTCACTGATTAAGCATATAGCAGATTCAAAAATGTGAAGTTCGATTATTTAAACTTTCAGGATTCTGAGTGTTTGGTATTTACATCTCAATCTCATGAGGTTTGATCTAGTGACATTTCATGATTTAAAAGTAGACCCACACACACATGTATATATATATATATATATATATATATATATATATATATATATATATATATATAGATCTATATAATATATATATATATATATATATATATATATATATATATATATATATATATATATATATATATCTTACATACATACATAGTGTGCGTGTGCTCATAGATAGTTATCTGCATATCTATATGGAATCTCTCTCACTCTCTTGATTGATTGATTGATATAAATATATATATATATATATATATATATATATATATATATATATATTAAAGATTTGCTTAAAAGTAGTAATAAGGTTCATGTTCCCCATCAGTAGCCTAGTGCCCATCAGGATCAGGCACCCTGGTTATGACAAAGGCTGCCCTGCAGAAATACTAGAGAGAGAATAACATATCCAGTCAACATACAAACATATCTGACAACCATATTGAGTATAATGGATGAGAGCACTTTTGGAAATGACTCCCACTCATTGCCTTCTTACTGATACACCAGTTCACATATACTACCCATAAGGCCATTATGGTACTCTTTATAAATGATTATCAGTAACAGTTTTTTGCAACACAGACTTTAACATCAGACCAGAAAACAAGAAAGTTAACATTTCCTGTTAGCACAAACACAATGTGCAAAACATAATAAACAAATTCCATCATTGCTAGACTTAACTTTCATAACATTAGTGTGATGCCCCTGCACTGGCCCAGTAATCAAGGAGCCTCTATCCTCACCACTGGCAACAGTGGGGAATGTACACACTGGGAGGATGACAAGTACATACTCAGTAAAGTGCAATTTCCCTTAACAGCAGGCAGAGTTCATTGCAAGTCTGGGGTGGTTTTCCCTCTTTCTCCAGATCCGCAGAAAGACTCCCCACTGGCACAGCTATAGGGTTGAGATCTCAGATGAGTGCCAAACAAATATCTCCAGTAGCCTCTGTGTCCAACCAGTGCTTCATGTCCCTGCCCAAGTAGCTGACACACACTCTGAGATTTGATTTATATGCACACACACACACACACACACACACACACACACACACACACACACACACACACACACACACACACACACACACACACACACACACACACACAAACCTGTGGAAGGCTGGCATAGGTTTACTAGCTATGCTCCCTTCTTCCCAGACTATAAGGTAGTTCCAACTGCCACCAATCAACTCTTATCAGCTACTTTAAGGCCCTTAACAAGGCGTGTCCAATCTTACTGTGTAATGCTACTATTAATCCAAATGGAAGTCTGTTCAAGAGCAAGGGTATTTAGGAATGGCCTGTACAGTGTCACCATATAGATATACAAGTAATCTAAGAGCTTAAATATCTATAAACAGACCAGCCACAATTAAAAAAGTTTAAATATATTTAGTAATAAATTACTTACTGAGTATTGTCTTGTTCTTTTGTTATCAGTTACATCAGAGTTCAAAATCACAGAAAATATTTAAAACAGCATTGCAGGACAGTCTCAAATAAATAAAGAAAACATCTAATGTATACTTTAATATATTCCTATCTGAATCTAAAATAGTTACTATGCCCTAGAACCTTACGTACAGCAAGGCAAGTGCAGAAGGTGGTGATGAGTAGATCTTTTCAGGTCAAACACACATACAAAATGCACAGTCTCTCTCTGAGAGAATTCTTAAATTAAAATCATATATTACTGCTGGGTTAGCTTGGATGACATCACTTTTTGTCATTTGACTTTTAATTCCCAAGCTAAACCCCCATTGGTCAGAAACTAATAGAATTTAGCATCTCCATGTGAAAAAATGCATATCTCTCAGATGTTTGCAGATCCTGAAAATCATAAAACAATAAAACACTTCTACATCTTAAACCTGGTAATTACTTCTCTTTCAAGACAATTCAAAAACTTCTAGCTCTAGACATTGTGTCTGCTACTACACTAAAATTGAGAGATAACATATTCTGTTTATGACCCAGTAATTACAAAAACAATTTAATTTCAACTATTTTCTCAGATTTTTTCAAGTTAACCTCCTGTGTTCTAGTTTCCATTAAACATGTACATCTAAACAATCTCAATAGTGCAGGTGCATTCCTATTCTATTCCAATAGGGCATGCTGTGGTTACATCTTAGCTCAGTACTTTACACACACTTTTGTATGAATCATATCAATATTTACAAATGACATAGAATTATTTACAAAATTCCTGATAGCTGGGCTGGCAGTGTGACATTTAGCTCTCGAGTTTCATTGTGATAGATTCACTGATGGAATCCTGTAACATAACTCCCACCTCTATTTTAATCCGGTAACATAACTCCCACCTCTATTTCCAAAGACCCCCACAAATTCCAAAGTCAGTGACCTGGAAAGCATATAGGTTGCAGTGAGCTCTTACAGATGTATAAACCTCTGTCTCAACAACTTATGTACCTTCTCCCATTACAAGTGAAGCTGATCCAACTATTTAATCCACCTAGACTTTACTGAGGATAAATATAAACTCACTGATTAGTGTACTTCATATCATCATGCCATCAGTATGCTGCATAGTAGCAGACTACTTATACCCACTCCTACTTTGTTTTCTAAAGATCCATTGCAGTACTTATAATGATTTCAACTTTATTAATTATCCCAGTTCACTTCCTTCCCTTTACAGCATCATCAAACAATTTTATTTTTCTCAAACAGTCTGTTAGCCCACTTAACACAGTTCTGTAACTAGCAGGATGACATGAACTCAGAGTATGTGGCTTAGAGCTCAGAGCTATGCAATTGTTTGAGGACTATGCCATAAATTGTCAGACTAAGGCTGAGGATTTACTCTTCATTCCCCACTATCTGTGAAGTCTTTATGGATCAGGTATAAATCCTCTTTTCTTAAACCTTTTAAAAATCTTATTGTTCTCTATCTTCCACTAAGAAAGATGATCCTGCTATTTTATGACCTTTGTGCTTTGGTTCTTCAAAATATCAATTACATTCGATGAAACTAAACTAACTCATGATGTAAGGTCATTATTATTAATGAAATGGTTCTTCAATTCGAAACTTATCATATAATTTGCAGAAACGAAAACACGCCCTTTGGGACTTAAGCACTACTCTGGATCATCTTCATCAAACTGCCATTAAACAAAGGCCAGAATTTAATAAACTCCATTGTAGGAATAGTGTAAGGCCTACATGAAAGGTACCATGGCCCTGTCTGTGGCTCCCCTTTGGCAGGGCACCTTGCATATTAATGAAGGCACTTTACTGAGGGATGGATGTGTAACAGTTACTGAATCAGTATAGGGGGTGTGTTACAGTGTCCGGAGATGAGTAACACACCCACTGCACTGTCAAAGTGCCAGATGGCATTGAAATATAAGTTGAATATTTTATTTCCTTTTTTTGTGAGTGTGTGCATGTTTGCATGGTGCTTAGCAATGGACACATGCCAGACATCTAATAATAGAAACTGGATACTTTTAATTTTAATGTAAAAGGTCATGTTTAAGCAGCTGAGCAGGTTTGTGTGGCACAACAAGGTGTTCAGCAGTGCTTAAACATAGCGGAGAGCTTTATAGAAATGTATAGCAGCTGTCAACATATCCACATAGCTGAATGGTTAGAGTCATGGCCCTACGTGCAGTAGGTGCACTGTTCAAATATACAGACAGGCCATTCAGCTTCTACATCTGATAGCAATTTTTTTTAATGATGTATATATTGACATTTGTTAACTGGGCTAGTCCATTCACCTCAAATGTAAACAACCACCCATTTAAAGCATTCTCAATTCATGAATCCCAGATAACTTTTTTCCAGAAAATTACTCAACAGATTTGAAAGAATATGGGATCAGGTAACAAGACTATGAACCTTGGATAAAGAAGCCAGCTGTCAGAGTCTCACTAAACAGCTGACAAACTATGTTTGCTGATAGAAAAAAAAATAATCCTTTATAGAAGCAGCAGATATCCACAACAGAAACAAAACTCTTTATAGGCGGCTCATTCCTGAAGCATTTATTTTCCTGATGTGTGGATTAAGAGCTTTTGTCATGTTGAGTCTTTCATCTGCTGAAAGGTTTAATAACTATAGTGAGTCTGCAGTAGTGTTATGTCTCACTAACAAGCGGGAATCCAGTGCTTTAATTGCCTTTGTTACAAACACTAACAGTATTGGCAGCAATGAATTTGGGAAATCCTTCTGCTGAACTGCATGAGTAAGTGCCATCAATAGTCCATTAAGACTGGGGTGCAGGTTTAATTTCTTCAGCAACCCCATATGAACTAAAAGGGTAGTAAGAAACATGTGTGTATTGAATTTTGAAGAACTAAAGGCTTTGTCCAGTAAAGTATCTACTGTGTCCTCAACTGCTGTTATCATCCATGTAACCAGATGCTGTCTTTAAAAATACCTGCACAACTTTTTCCTCATTGCATAAATCTGTTTGTTGTGTTACTAAAATGCCACTCTTAGGCCCCAGTTTCAATAGCTTATCAGGAGATGGAAAATCCAAGAAGGATGATGCATCCTCTTTAGAATTTGGGAATATTGTTTTTCTAGCAGCAGGTTCAATGACTTTTGATTCAGTCAGCTTTTCTGAGGATTCCACATCATCTTCTGCTTCACACTCATCTTCTTCCTTTTCTTCATTTCCTCATCCTCTTCAGTTTCATCCTCCACTTCTTACTCATCTTCACTCATAGATCCTAGAGTCACTCCATATTGAAATTCTCCAAAGCTTCTCACACCTGTTCACAACCACCATCTCCAAGACAGTTACCATTGACATCTAGTTTCTCTAATTCTCTCTTTCCTTCCACAACCTCAGCTACAGCCACAGCTGCATTATGTTTAACCTCACTGAAAGATAAATTAAGTTATTTCAGTTTGTGTAGTCCAGTATTCAGAACCTGTGCTATGGCAGTTGCTCCTTTTGATCTCACAAGGGAATCTCCAAAATTTAACACTTCAGTATTACAGATTACCTTCAATGGTTCAGCCATGGCAAATGCACTGCACCTTTCTCAGTGAAAGTGTTATTGTTCAAATTAATAATCCCAAGAAGTGGATTTTCACTAAAAGCAGAAGCCAACATTGTAATGCCATTATGTCCATTTCCATTTTGGGCATATGAACCTCTTCCAACGAGCCTATTAACTTAAATGCCCCTGCCAGAGCTGTGGCTCCTTGATTTTCCCAGAGATTTTGTCCAGCGACAAACACTTTCAATGCCATTGGTTCTCCTGGGTTTTAGATTTGGCACGGCAATCAATAAGAGCATCTGTTAGGATCTTTCCACCACCAACTCCCATTCCACAGTTGTTAAGTTTCAAGTTTTTCAAGGTAAAACAAGCTGGACTCCCAAGTAAAGCTTCAAAACTTCACACACTATCTGGATCAAATGCATTATCACTTAGATCCAGTTTGGTTAGCTGTACTCCAGAAGTGATTACAGCCTGTTCAAGAGACATCAGTGCAACAGGGGTTTCAGACCTCAGTCTTCCAGTGAACATGTCACTCCAGTAACAATTCTTACATTCTGTTTTTCTTTTCCAAAGCTTTGGCAATGGCTTTTGCTGCTTCAAATCCCACAGTGTTGCCTCCCAAATATAGGGATTGCACTCCTCAAACTTTAACATTTAAAGTTTAAACTATAAAGTTCACACTGCAAGATAAAGAAATCAAAATACTTAAACTTAGGAAATATAGAATTAAAATACATGCACATAATAAACTAGTAGGAATTAACAGATAATGTTAATTTATTTTATTATTTTTTTAATCCTGGTTTGCTCTTAGCTAACCTCTGCTAAGCACTAAGTCAAGCCAAGCAGTGGTTAAACAGGACCCATTTTAGCAGTACTTAGCAACATGCAGCTCCACCTAACTGGTTTGGGCACTGCTAAGCAAACCCAGTTTAAGCAGTCCTTATCTCTGCTAAGCTGGTTTGCACACTGCTAAGCATTGCCTGTTTAAGTACTGCTCAGCTGAGCTTAGCTGGTTTCTGCAGTGCTAAGTGAAGCTGAGCATTTTTAAAAATTGCCCAATGGCTGCTGCACTTAAATAAGGCTATTTTCCCACCTTTTGCCATCACAGGGTCATGGTTGAGCTCTTTGTAAAAGATCATGACATCTGGCTGCTGCAGGGCCAGTATCAGCATTCAGAGTACAAGTTGAAGACCTGGGACCAGCTGGCATGGGATCTGAGCATTGCAACTGATATCCCCTGCACAGGTTTTAGGTGTGTCATCACTACGACAACCTGAAGAATAGAAAGAGGGGACTTCTAGACACCTGGGTCCATGATGCTAGAGATGGGAATGCTCCACAAGTTTGTAAGTATCGTTACTGTTGTATTACCAATACCTAATCTGCATGTGTGATAGACAGGTACACATAGTGGTGTGTTTCTCTCCCCACAGCTGCACAGGAGAGAGCTCGCAACCTGGAGGCCCATGCAGGGTTCCTGCCCAGGGGTTGCTCCATGAGTGTGGCAAGTACAGATGTATTTTGCAATATATAGTCATATAGAAGAGTACAGTAGTAACTGCCAGTCGGTATATTATGTTTTGAGTATAAAATTCCAGGTACAGTTCAATACAGACGAAATCATGAAACCGGATAATGTCAAGAAAATAAAGTTTCTAATGAATTAATAATGTTAATGAAATAAAAGTTGCTATTGCATTAGTAATGTTAAGGAAATAAAGGTCAACTGCATTCATTACGTAAAGAAAATAAAATATATACTGCATTAATCGTGTAATTTCAGCTGCCTTGCAACACCTGCATGATATGAACTGTCCTGCAATATAGACTGTTAGATGTGTAACAATCACTGCATGATGTCACCAGTAATAAAGATGTGACCTTCAATATCTGTGTATTTGGGCTATTGGTCATGCACTCCAGTATTACAAGAGATATGAATGAAAAAATGGGAATAATGCCACTAAGTGACTGAAGGTTAGCTAATAAAGAGTGTTCTACTAAACTGTAGATATGGGGTTGTACAACAATATATAATGCATTCTGATATTTGTTCTGCGTTACGATCTGAACCTGAGTATGTATCTCAGGATTGTCATGTGTTAACCATTGCATTCCAGCCATGTGGTATGCTGCTGCAGGAAAGTATAAAACGGTAATAGCTGTAGACTGCAAATATACCATCTATAACTGTATATAGGTCAGGTAGCCAACTCAGTACTCTGATATGGTCTCTACACTTCACACATTTCCACCCACAGGTCCACTTTTAAATTTTGAAATACCAAAATCTCGGGTTTTGAGATACCGAACTCAAAACATCGAGATTTTGTATCTCGAAAGTTAAAAGTGTACGCAAAAAAAGAACAAGTAAAATAATGTTTTTGCAGAGGGCCAAGCTCTCCTGCACCCCCCACACCCCCTACTTTAATATACCAACTCCGAATCGCACTACAGGGAAGAGAATGGTAAGTGGAACAGGAGCATTACCATTTCACTGTAGCACGATCTCGGAGTTGGTATATTTAAGTAGGGGGTGTGGGAGTGCAAGGAGGCCTGCCCCTTGCAAAAACATTATTTTAGCTGTCTTTTTTTTGTTGTTCACTTTTAACTTTTGAGATACCAAAATTTTAATGTTTTGAGTTGGGCATCTCAAAACTCGAGATTTTGGTATTTCGAAATTTAAAAGTGGACCCCCACCCACTAGGGGTTCATTGTCTACACCTGCATTCCATGTATTGATGCACCATTCACCTACTATCTCTGTCATGCATGAATTCTATGCATGTGTGTTCAAGTGTCACTGCAGTCTTGTATAACATTCTACTTCTACTTCTATTAGCAGGTTACAGTTTGTTACCAGGTGAGCTCTAGCCACATAGTCAAGCAACACACAACAGTGGCTCAGTAGCTCAGTTTGATAAATGCTATTTATTTTGTACATTTTGCTACACACAGACCAGGGTTTGAATCCACAGACAAGTGCTACTATATATTTATAGAAACAGACAAGTACCTGAATATTTATAGTTATGTATTGTTAACAGAGGTTCTCCCCACAGAAAGTACAGGTAAGTAATTGTCTGTAGTAGTTGTTTGAATGCGATACTAATTAGTGTGTCCAGATGTACCAGTGTGTAAACAGCATTGCTCAGCAAGGTGATAATACTTCAGTAAATAAAATGTCAACCAGGACACCACTATTACCAGTTAATAAAACTGTATTCTTGATACGGCTGTATGCCTGGTACATCTGTGAATGTCTGCTGATAGTCTAACCTGGGTCGATATCATGAAATTGAAAAGACCCATAATCGAACAGCATTTACATCGAAAATGCCTTTTATCAAAGTCGCTCTTGTGTGAGGGTGCAGACCCCACACCCCCTGCTAATTATATATACCAACTCCGAGATCACACTACAGTGAGTAAAGGGCAAATTTTCCAATCTTCACTGTACCGCGATCTCACTAGAGACACCTCAATTAAATGCAGTTCAAAGTACAGTACCGTTCAATGAAATCATTTTTGATACCATGATATAGACCTGTCTAATCCCATGCCTGCCATGGATGGGCATGGTAAGTGTAAATTCTCTGTACTTTGCACGATACACATCTCTCAAGTGTTGCTCTGTCATGGAAAGTGATCACTGGTGGCAAAACCCTTGAACACAGATTTAACATCCAGTTGAAGTGGATTTATGTCAGTAGCCCAGTCACACTACATCAGTCCACACTACACCTTAGTAGTCATATATGTAACCCTGACATGTAACAGTCCCTTATACGTGTGTACCTGTAGGTGTTACAGCTTGGCCATACTGTTCCATGCGGATAGCTTGAGAGGTATGTACATGCTACAGAAGTGATAGGGCACTTGTATACATAAAGTAAGAGCAGACCTGTAGAGTATAGAAGATTAAATGGAATGTCTTCATCTCTCTCTCCCCACCCCTTATCTGCATCACAATTTATTAATGTTATACATCAGGTATGGGTTTCCCTTTTAACATGTGTTGTTCTCCAAACCTTATGTTGGGCCTTGTGTTTTATTATTGTTATATATTACAATGGTTGCATACTAACATACCTTGTTGAATTACCTATGTTGTTGGCCTTTGGCAGTAACTGTTACTGGCATGCTGTTACAAAACTGACTGTTATCCCATTTATTGTTGTGTTCCATATGCTATGCAATGTTATCTTACTGGGTTAATTGCAACAACTTTGCATGGTGATATAAGCTCTGTGCATGACTAACCTATATACTTTGAAAAACCTCAACAACATAGTACGACTGGATAGGCCAGTTCCTGCAGAACCACCTACCCCACACCTCAACTGGCTGTGGCACCAGTTCCCAGCATGTCTGGTGCTGCATCACCTATGGGTGAAACTGCCTCAGGGGATGGGGCTCATCCTCCCCGGGACCAGTCACAGAGAAGGAGCTGTCACCCAGCCACAGCTACCAGGGATGATGCACAGGATCATCCACCAAGTGTTCTATGACTGGCTGCACCAGACTGAGGGCAGACTGGCCAACCTGGAGTAGCAGGCTGGCCTTGGCGTCCAGCCCCCAGCACAGCCACCTTTGGTGCAGTGGTGACTGCCCATAGGAGGGGAGCTCAGTCCCACTACTGCCTTCTGGGGGCACATTGGTCTCTGATTTCAAAACAACCTCTCCGTCCAAGGTGTCTCATATGTCATGCACCACCCCTGTCTGCTATCTTATCTGTCTTGACTGTTTGCAAATGCAGGCCCTCCTACCCAACTTACTTCCCTAAATGTACCTATAACCCTTCCGTAACATTCCACTCACCTTAAAAAAAGGGGGCATCTGTCCCAGAAAAAAAAATATTGTTCCATACATAGGTTTCCATTTTGCTCCCACCTACACTGCCCACAATCAATTATTACAGCAATTAATCAAGAAATTTAGCTCATCCACACCCCTCTCTCTGAGATGTGAGGGTCCAAATTGTCCACAACCTGCACAGCTGTTACTGTACAAGAAATGGAGAGCTATGGTCCTTTCCTACACCCATCCTGCACATCCCTACCAGCCTTTCACATTGTTTTTCCTCCTCCTGCTGTTCCTCATTTCACCACTTTCCTATCAACCCTTTTTTCTTATCTTTTTTTTGGAATTAGGGCAGGTTTAGGTATTGCTAAGTGGCACAACACATCACAAACCCGCTTAAACCAACTTAAAACTGCTTTAATCACCTTATCTGTTTCTGACACTCTTATGCACATCAGGAAAACAATCACCCTTGCCAAGTCTTAAACCTGGGACCCTGTCAAATACAGGAGAGTGCATTAGCCCACTAGGCCACTCAGCTCTTAAGAATATCAGCTGTTTCCATAAACATATCCTGACTGCCAGTGATGCACATCAGCAAAGATAAATCACACCTGCTAAGGTTTGAACCTGGGGCCCTGCCAACTATAGCGTAATATATTAGCCCACTAAGCCACTTAGCTCAGATGAATACAGCTGTTTCCATAGACATAGTTCAATTGCCAGTGATGCACATCAGCAAAACATGATCACATATGCCAAGGTTTGAACCTGGGACCCTAGCAAATATAGCATAGGGCATTAGTCTACTAGGCTACTCAGCTCTGAAGAATAATAGCTGTTTCTATCAAAATATCCTGATTGCCAGTGACACACATAATGGGATAAATGACAGCGTACTTGGGACTGTCACGCCAACAGCAAACCAGTACACAGCCAAATACATGTTGATGGATGTACGTGAGGCATACGATATCAGGTAGAGCTGAGAACTGCACAGACTATTGCAGAATGTCTACAGTTGTGTCACCTACTTTTGGCATGGTTGTCAAGAAACCTATTCTGTGTGCTGAAGTAATGGCAAGTCAGTGCAGATTGAGGTTACAAAATCATGACAGACAGTTCAGTGTCACACGTCATACCCATCTGAGCACACATGTTCATGCGAATCCTGTGTAACACACTGTATGCATGCACATAGGTCTTGCAAATACACATGCTATAATATTGGCTCAGTAGCTCTATCTATTACATTTCTAGGATGCTTTACATTTTGACACCCACAGACCTAGCTTCCATTCCAGACTGTTGCATGTCAAGTACATGCTTGTCAATACAACAAATAAATAACTGAGCCCTCCAATGTCCAGCAGAACTGGTTGTTGCCACTGCAGTCACTGCCACCCATATCAACACATCAAAGGCCTGTAGGTTGGGACACACTTCACAAGTATGTATAGGTGTCTTAAATGTCACCTACCACTCTCTGGATGGCACTATTACATAACATATATACAAGAGGCACATGCCTCACTGGGACTGTTATGGATACCCTCACCCTGGCTATGCTATGACAACAGATCTGACACTGCTCTCTCACTGACATATACAGCTTGCTGTCCCCAATGTGTTTGCAATCCCCAGTATGACTCATGGGCAGAATGCAGCAGCTGCAGCCTGCAACATATGCAGCAGTATGTTCAGCTACCTACTACAGACCTATCATACCTCACAACTACCTAGAACAGGGAATCCACGCAACACCCATACAATAAGGGGTGGGGGGATGGTCAAGTCACAGGGACATGTGACACAGTCTTCCCCACAAACATAGACAGCTGATAGACTAGCAGCTACTGCAGCAGCATGCATGACCTGATGCAAATGATGTATGACACTCAAATCTGTCTTCCCCCTTACTGACCTCAACCCAGATTTTTAAACAGTAAACTGCCACATAATCAGAAAGTCTGTTCACAATGGCCAAACATAGCATGCAAAACTGTAGACATACCACATAAATCCAAACGGTGGACAGTATTCCAACCCACCCACTGTGATGCTGTATTCCTCACACCTCGATGATGTCCTTCTCACAGGCCAGGAAAAGGGTCAAGGCTTACATAAAGGCCTTAAATATACCATTGTATTGCCATGCCATTGGCTAATGAAAATGCAACCCAGCTGTTCTGGATGCAATTAGCAAGTGTGAGTCACAGACTGGTGCACAGGCAATCACCTGTTCATGACCATTACCTACAAAAGGCAACCTGCTGCCTATGGTAAACAGGTCTGTGACTTTCTTTATGAAGACAAACTGCACTATCCTAGCATTATACCACAAGATTTCTGCACATAAAGGGGTACAGCAATATACCAGGCATGTAACAGAATTCCGCATTTAATGGGAATCAGATGGAAGGATGAAGTTATGGAAAATAGGGATTACAACACTAGGTCTGTAGTACATATCTGGGAATAACATGTTGGTGTTAGTCAGCTGTCCAGCACCTACAAGCTTCTCTTTTGGCTCTGTCTGGTGCAACATAGATCACAGCTCTGGCCTCTGAGTCTCCCAGCAATGGTCAGCTCACATACGAATGCTACTGGATTGTGTATTAGATAATAGTGACAGTAAGTACTGGTGGATACAGCTGGCATATCACATGATGTACTGCCAGACTGCTCCTCTCAGTCTGTGAATGTCACATAGGCATAGTTTAAACATTGTACAGGTGTCTCTGACTGTTCCTGATGTACTATGGCTAGGTCACTGTGTACTCCATACCTGTATCTCATTGCCTGAGAGCTATGGCTAGCATACCTGTTGACTGCCTACAGCAGGGCAGCAGGTTATACCCAGTAGCAGTGAGTGGACACTGTATCCGCCTCAGCAGCAGAGTGTACATATTAAGCATATAATGCAAGGGAATGAATACTGTACCAGATATTAATGTACCATAACTGTTTCTAGAGGGGTCTGGCATGTGACAGCCAGATTCTCCACAGTCTGGGAACAACCATTACATATTGTACAACTGTTTTCCAGACATCCACATTTGTCTGGCAGAGGGTCCACATAGATCAGGCACATATATACATTCTGCAGACATCTGTGTACGCAGATGTCAGACACCTACAAAGAGAATAACCTACAGCAAGTTTGCAGTGCTGTCTGTAATTGTTTCACACAGATGTTGCTGCACTGTCCCCATACACTTGTAGTACCACGCACCTATTTGTCAGATGGTGGCTGTATGACATGATACCAGAACATTGCCCATAAGGACACACCACAGTAGATGGCAGTGATGTGTGTGGACACATAACATAGCCCATCACAGCACACAGGGCCATAACTGGTATACCTAGGATCATACGAGGTTACTAGGCTATTGGCCCTGAGGCCTTCATAAGCCTAGCCCAGAGTTTAGCCCATGTGTATGCAAGTCAGCACCTAATTCTCCAGTCCAACAGGGACACAGGTGGTATCCCAAGGGTGTATGTCCTGTTAACCATCCAGTTATTTAGGTTTTTCTTGAAAAGGTGTAAATAGGTATGCTGCCTGATGTTGACAGGATGTCCATTCCACAGCTGGATAAGTGTGTGGCACACACATCTGACCTGCCAACAAGTCCTGTTGATGTTACAGATGAGGCTGAGGGCATGTGTAAGGGTTAATAGAGTGGAACTTGACTTGCATTTGTGCAGCAGCCCCATCAAAGTGGAGTCAATGATCACCTTATATGCCAGGCAGAGGGCACCTCTGAGGAGTCTGTATGAAACTGGGTAGATGGATGGGATTATAGTCTATCTGTGAATGGTAGATGTTTAAGGCCCTGGTATTCCCTGGTGAGAAACCTCTGTGATCATCCCAGCTGCTGCATGTGCTTTGCAAGGTACCCAACGAAAGGGGCATTATACTCAATAATGGGCCTTATGGGGGGGAATACAGGGATGTTATGACCCCCGATGTCCCTGGATGACATACACTTACATATGAGGTGGGCCATGTAGAAGGCTTTCCTTACAACGGAAGCAACATGGTGGTCAAATGTCATGTTGCCAACAACCTATGTGCACAAATTCCTCATGACTGGTTGTGTGCTTAGTACTGTTATAATATGCAAGGATGACAATCTCCCCAAAGAGGATGATGCTGCATTTAGTGGTATGTAGCCTACGGCCATGTTTCTGGCACCAGTCATGTGCCTGTGTGAGACCCTCTTGGCAGATGTCCACATCACTAGGAAATCTGCTGACAGCACCCAGCATGCAGTCTTCTGCAAACAGAGGCCCAAACACAGAACACTGGGTTACATCTCAAGTGATGTGTCTACCACTTGAGATGGCTTCTCCTGTGTGGACTAGGTGGGTGCTGTCAGTGTGCTACCCATCTGGTAACATATGGACTGATGCCTAGTTGGGAGTGTATATCTATTATGGCCAAGTGGGGAATACTGTCAAAGTATTTGGCCAGGTCAAGGTAGGCAGTGTGCACTGTCTCCCCCTCATCCATGGCTTTGGTGACTGTGCCAAAGAGGTCAACCAAATGTAACAGACATGATCCCTCCTTGACAAAGCCTAACTGTGGGTGATCGAGTGTGTGGAGGTTGCCAATGTCCTTGTTATTGAGGTTCATTATATACTGTTCCACAGCCTTGCAGATCAGTCTAGTTAGACTGATGGGTCAATAATGTGCTGGATTGGTGGATTCCCCACCTTAGTGTAAAGGGGTGACAGTGGGTGTTTTCCACTTGGCTGGAACAAAGGCAGTATTCAGGCTTTGGTTGAATACAGTGATTTATTGTGCTGCAAAGTCCTGCTTGGGGTCATGTAGGATGCATCCTGTGATGTGCTCAGCTCCCATGGCTGCTGTACACCATGACTTTGAGATGACAGCGATGATCTGTTCCCTACATATAAGGGGAAGGAGGCAGGTACTGGGGGATGTCATGATGTACTGATGGAGGGGCAGGGGGTGAAGCTTACAATGACTCTGTCAGACATCAAGTACACTATACCTACAGTACTTATATACCTGGTGTCCTGGACACCCACTACTGAGCAGATCTGAGTGCTTCCTTTGATGTTGCAGACATATGTGAAGAAGGAGATACGATTGTTTGTAGTGGATGTCGCCAATGTGGGCTCAGGATTTGCTTTGCAGGATTTCAGTAGTGCTCTTATTTGCTTGTTCAGGCTAAAGAGACATTGCTTCAAATTGGGCACCTGCTCCTTCTTTGTCTCGGACAGCAGTGTGTCATCCCTGCTATAGACATTGTCTACTGCAGATCTCCACCAGACAGGTTTATGTAGCCTTGCAAAAGATGGTATAGTCCTGTCAGGTATACCGGACTCCATACATCTATACAAATGCATGTATAGTGCTTTTGTGTATTTGTGGATATTGGAGCCAATTCCTACAGAGGGGCTGGGGGCTGTAAAGCTGTTTATACCACCCCTCAGGAGACTGTATTCAACTTTGAAGTTGTTTCTATGTCTAACCCTAGCTAGATGGGATTGTGGGAGATGGTGACTGCAAATGTGACTGCTTTATGGTTTGTCTGACCATGGAGGATGATACTGTAGGAATGCAGCACTGGTTACCCATTTTATTTATTTTACATTTGTTGACCAAGTTTGTCCCACTGAGCTAAGTAGCTCTTTTTCAGCAGAGCCCAGGGGAGAAAAGCTCCAAATGTTCTGTAGATTATCATTTACAAAAATAAGTAAACAATCAACAACTTGTTAACAGAAAATATTCAAAAGAAACATACACATGAAAAACAAGGATTTACTATAGTAAACTAATCATTATGTGTCAGATTTAGAATTCTACATCTTTCAGAAGGACTAACAATAGTTTTGTCACCAGATGTTAAATCTTACATTATGCAGATAACAATGTATGTAATGTGCTTAGGCTAGAAAAGTTAATATGAGACAAGGTCTAGAAAGTTAGAGAAAGTTACATAAGTTGGGAGCACATAGAGGTGTGCAGTTAGGACTGATAAGCTGTTTAAGGGGGGGGGGCACAGAAGCAGGTCCATTGGCTTAAAAGATATTCTTTAGCGGCTTGCTTGAATTGGCTAAGTTGCTTGAGTGACCTGATCTCTAGTGAAAGTTTGTTCCAGGCCTTGGAAGGATTATAGCTATAGAGAATACATCCCGTCTTAGTTTTAGGTTTGTGGATTTGAAGCAGATCTACATTAGAGCTCCGGAGGGATCTAGCAGGTGAATAGTGGGAGATGACAGATGATAGAGTTGGACAGTAAGAAGGCTGATAAAGGATAGAGTGGATGATCTGGAGTTGAGGAAGAAGAAGCTGGTGAGATAGTTACAAACCAGTTAAGGTGTTTGAGAGACAGTGATATGACTTGTAAGTTTGATGGGCTGCAAATTTGGCTATCTTGTTTTTGGTAGATTCAAGTTTGCAAGGAGTGTGGAGCTGAGGAAAGTAAAAATTTGAGAGCCATATAATAGACTGGGTAGGAGATAGGCATCAGGGAGAGTGACTTGAGCTTCACTGGTGAGAAACTTTTTGTTGCTGTAGAGGAGCCCTAGTTTTTGATAAGTTTTCTTGTTACAGTTGTTAATGTGTAGATCTAATTTACGTTGGTCGTCAATGACGACACCAAGGAGTTTAATTCTAGTTTCCACCTCAGTGTGTGTGTTATTGAGGGACAGGACTGTGAAAGTGGATTTAATGTGGTTGTAGTTTTTAGGACGAAAAAGCAGTAGCTTAGTATTTATTTTGGGTTAAGGATATGCTGGTTATCAGAGAGCCAGTTTTCTACAGAGTTAAAGGAAGTCTGTGTTGTAGAGATGAGTTCGGAGGGAGAGTCAGCAATATTGATGACAGTAGAGTCATCAGCATATTGAACCAGTGATGACTGAGGACAGGAAGAATAAAGATTAGTGAAGATGTTGAAAAGTAGTGAATCAAGGATGGAACCCTGAGGGGCACCCATTTTATGTGGGAGAAGAGGGGGGAGTACAGATTGCCACTTCACTGCTTGAAATCTGTCATTGAGGCAGCTGGAAAACCATGCAACAGTAGCAGGGGAGAAGTTAAGGTTGGTTATTTTGTGCAGAAGGAGAGGGTGAAAGACGGTGTAGAAAGCTTTAGAGAGATCTAAGAATAAGCAGGAGACAAGTTTGTTGTTATCTCTGGCAAGGGATATGGTATTAAGGAATGATAGTAGGGCAGTAGTAGTACTATGCTTTGATCTAAAGCCATGCTGAGTAGGTGTGAGTAGATTATCAGAGAGTAGGTAGTGCATAACTTGTTTATGTATGCATTTTTCTGTAACTTTAGAGAGAGGATGGCAATTGGTCTAAAATTAGTGATATCTGAGGAGTTACCTCCTTTATGTTGTGGTAGAGTGAAGAATTATTTCCATATGGAAGGGACTTTGGACTCTGAAATGGAGTGGTTGATTAAGATAGATACAGGGAGAGCAAGAGAATCAGCGGCTAACTGAAGGAAAAGGGAAGGAATGTTGTTGGTAGAAGCTGAGCAAGGTTTGAGTTTACAGAGTAGGGATTTGATGGAGCTAGTGAGTACAGGTTTGAGGGAAAAAGAATTTGATGAGAGTATGCTGGGATTTGATAGAGAGTGGTTTGAAATATTATTAAAGGTAGATGAGTTGGCACTGGAGTTAAATAGTTTGGATACAGACTCAATGAAATATGTGTTGAAGGTGGAGGCAGCATCTTTGGGAGTCTTATCAGGACAAGGATTGGGGGAGCAGGGACCACCAGGGTGTAGTATGTGGTTTAATGAGTTTCAAAATTTTGGTGGGGGGGAGGTTAGATTTCAAAGCTGAGGGTGGATTATAGTAGATGTCTAGTTTATCTTTATTAATAAACGTTTCGGTCTGATTTCTAATTTCTCTGTATTTTAGCAAGTCTACAGGGAGCTTTGTTTTGGTCCATGTTTTCCATGCTCTGTCTCTATTTTTCATTAAGATGCAGGTGGAATTTGATAGCCATGGCAATATAATTAGATTTAATACATACTGTGCAAAGTGGTGCAAGTGAGTCAAGAATACCGAGAAAGGTGGAGTTGAAAGACAGGACAGCATTGTCAAGGGAAGATGGGTAAGGAAATACCAGTTAACTTTACAGAGAAGAGATTTAAAGGTGTCTGGGTGAAAGTTAGTAAGCTTGCAGCATGTGATAAATCTATGCTGTTTATTAAAGTGAGGGATATATCTTAGGTTCATAGGTTCATACTAGGCTATCTGCCCTGGGGCAATTATAAGCCTAGCCCGATTCTGTATGGCTTACGCCACCCCTTGATTTGAGTATACTGTGCCCTTTTTAAGGTTTAGTTTACTATGCCTCTGTCTAATAGTGACACGGGAATAATCCCTGGGACAAACCTACGATCCCCCATCCACTTATCGAGATTCTTCTTGAAGAGATTCAGTGAGGTGCTCTGCCTCACATGAACTGGAATTCTATTCCAGAGCAAAGGGAGCCTCTGGGTTATGAACCTGTCCCTCCAGCAAGTTCTATTTATTTCTGTGCTGAGGTTCAAGTCCCTCGAGCTTGTGGCTCTAAGGGATTTAGATTTACTGAGGTGGAGCATGTCCATTAATTCTGGATTTGACATAGCTTTGTATGTCAGGCATAGATCGCCTCGAAGTAGGCGGTATGCAACTGAGTAGAGCTGGAGATTTTTTAACCGAGCAGCATATGGCATCTGTTTGAGACCCTTGATCCTCTTGGTGAGATACTTTTGGGGTCTTTCTAATTGCTGCAGGTGTCAGGTAAGGTACATCCCAAAAGGGGCATTGTATTCTACGATGGGCCTGATGAGGGATGAATAAAGAAGGGGCACGATTACCTCTCTTGATCTAGATGTGAAACCCTTCGTGATGAGATGGGCTATGTAGAAGGTCTTTCTAACCACTTTGGCAATGTGGTTTTCAAAGGAGAGATTGCTATCAACTTGGGTACCCAGGTCCCTAATAACTTTTTCTGTACTTAATGGGTTTTCACCTATGTGGTAATTTGTGGGCACATTGTTTTTGCCAAAGGGTATGACTATACATTTTTTGGCATTTAGCTTTAAACCATGGCACTGGCACCAGTTATCTGTCTCTGTGAGACCTTTTTGAAGGATGTTTATGTCAGCTGGAGAGTTGATTATGACGCCCAGTTTGCAGTCGTCTGCGAACTTGGTGAGCCATAGTCCTCCCACGTTTGCCTGTACCTTGGAAAAGTATATACCGAACAAGAGTGGTCCCAGGACAGAACCCTGTGGGACGCCACTTGTGACCAGTTTCGAGTCTGACATGGCTCCAGCAACTCTCACTCTGTGGGTTCTGTCTTTGAGCCAGTTTGCGACCCATCTTGTGACATAGGGGTTTATATTTAAGCTGGATAGCTTATCTATGATGCCCGAGTGGGGTATTGTGTCAAATGCCTTTGCAAGGTCCAGATAGGCTGTGTGGACTACCTTCCCTTCATCTATGGCTTTGGTGACTGTTTCAAAGAAGTCAACCAGGTTCAAAAGGCAGGATCTGCCCTTGACAAAGCCGAACTGGGTAGGATCTAGTGTCTGTAGGTCCCCAATGTCTTTCTTTATGAGCTCCATGATGGTCTTCTCCATAGCCTTGCAGACTAAGCTAGTCAGGCTTATGGGGCGATAGTTTCCAGGGTCCGTAGAGGCTCCACCTTTGTGGAGTGGGACCACTGTTGCTGTACGCCATTCTGTGGGCACGTATCCTGTAGTGAGGCTGAGATTGTATAGCTGTTTTATTTGAGGGATTAGTTCCTCTTGTAGTTCGTGTAGGACGCAACCTAGGACGCCATCTGGTCCCATGGAAGCAGTGTTTTTTGCTTTGGAGAGGGCAGCCTTCACCTGAGCATCTGAGATGTTTGGGAGGCAGCCCTCTGCTGGGATAGATACTTGCTCTTTTGGGGGGGAGGGGGGGAGTTTGCACTGAACCTGCCAGGATATTGGCGTTGTCTGTGGGTTCAGTGTATTTTTTGTCATTCAGAATCAACTCAGAACAAGTCTGGGAGTTGCATCCCAGGTTTCTAACATAACTGAAAAAAGCCTTATGATTGTCTTTGTTGTCCTGTGCAATGAGAGGGTCCACCAGACTGGACGCCTGCCTTTGGATGATTGGGTCTTGGTTTTGTTTGGGATAGCGATATCTAAGTACTTTTATTACGGACTGATTACTTAGTGTGTTGAGGGACAGGACTGTGAAAGTGGATTTAATGTGGTTGTAGTTTTTAGGACGAAAAAGCAGTAGCTTAGTATTTATTTTGAGTTAAGGATAAGCTGGTTATCAGGGAGTGTGTTGGGAAGGGTTTCAGGATTGTGATATTTAGAGGGATGAGAGACTAGAATCCAGTCAATAAGGGTGCTGTGTGTATTTGTTGGCATGGGTGGCATCAGTTATAAGTTGAGTAAAGCCATACAAGTTAATGTGTAAGGAAGATTTTGGGGTACCAAGAGTTAACCAATTAATATTGACATCACCAAGAATAATGGTTTCATTAAGAATATGTTGACATAATTATGAGAGTAGGTTTTCCAGCAGGGGTAATTATCCCCCGGGGGAATGTAGATTGCTACTATTGTGATGGTGGTATGGGTGTTAAGTGCAAGGTTAGCTGTTAGTATTTCAGCAGGGGAAAAGGACAGGATAGTTTTATTAGGAGTTGTCAGAGTAAGGTGATTAGAGTAAACAATGGCAACTCCACCACCCTTTTTCTTTTGGAGGTCAAGGCGCAGTGCACTACAGCTAGGAGGGAGAAAGTCTTTGTCATGGGGTTGGGGTTTTAGCCAAGTTTCTGTTAGGGTGATGACATCAGGGGTGTGGTTTGAGGTCCAAGCATAATGCTCACTAACCTTGTTTAATATAGTTCTAGTGTTTATTGAGTAAAAGGAGATTTGTTTGTTTGGGGGCAGAGGCGTATAGGTTAGTGGGACTATAGTTATAGTTGGAGTTGTGTTGAGTGGGGCCTGGACAGGGATAAATATCTCCTGCAAGTAGAAGAACATTAGGGTAGTATTGACAGTTATGTTTGTATAAGTTAAATATAAATTATTTTGTTTTATTTTTAGGGAATGTGGTGTAGGTGGGGGGGGGTTGATTTTAGGGAGAGGAGTTTCAGTCGAAAAGATAGAAGCAAAAATAGCAAATGAATCATAAGGAGCTGAGGTGTCCCTGGTATGAGGTATTGTGGGAACTTTGAGAATAGGAGATACCCGGATATTAAGTGAGGTGAGAGCGTGAAGGAAGAGTAACAGGGGTAGTACAAGAAAAAGGGTAGCAGAGAAAGGCATGATGGGTAAGAGTATTGAGTACTGAAACTGGTGATTGTGGAGTTAGTAGTAGGTATATTTTGCTGGTAGGTATGTGCAAGTGTGTTGCTTAGGTGATGTTTGAGTAGGGGGGTAGGAGTAATGTGGGTATTGGAAGGAAAATAGTTTGCTACTGTAGTGTGGGAGAGGGGAGGGATTAGTTCTGGTTTGTGTGGCAAACAAGAAGGGGAAGTAGGGTGCAAAGTAGGTGTTAACAATGGTTAGGTATAAAGGAAATAATATGGGGTAGTGGGTGGAAGGGGAGCAAAGTCAGCCTGAGCATAGCGGGGCTACACCTGAGGCACAAGAAAGCTCAGAAAACAAATCAGTAGCTGTTTGTTTATTAGCAAGCACTTTAAGGATGAGTAGAGCTAAGGGAGTTGGGACTGAAATAGAGTTCTGTTTTAGAATACTTTGTATACAGAGGGAATAAGGATCTTATATAATTAGTAGAGTATGTTGCTACATATTGGCTGACGATTAAAGCTCTCCAAGTTGGAAGCTGAATGGAGCTCAATGCAGCTGTGCTCACCTCACAATGATAGTCACAAAGTAAGAGAAAATTCAATGGCATTCACCTAATGATTAATTGTAAAAGAAAGCTTGTGTATGAAAGTTGAGATTTCCCAGGGCTGACTGAGCTTTTGATGAAATTTTTCTTCAGAACTGAAGTACGATCCCGAGGCTTGTGAATGGCCCAAGCAAACTGCAATGAGAAAAAAATAGAGTGTGAGCAGAAAGGGAATAGTACAGTTTTAGGAGAAATGGAGACAAACTGGGAGAGAATAGAGGATATTAGTCAGAGAGTGATGGAAGGATTATCAGAACACAGAGAGTGGGGACAAGAAATGGTACAGTAAGTAGGTACCTAGATAAATGTCCAGGGAAGAGTAAAGAATCACAAAGGATAGGAAACAGTGTCTTGGCAGATCATACTTGACAAATGTAACAATGTACTAAGTCTAACAGGTTAAAGTAGCACCATAGTTAGGCAAGGTACTGGTTAGAATGCTGTGTTTCTGCTGCTTTTCAAATACCAAATAAACAAACTATGTTTCTGCTTAAAAATGCCAAGTAAGTTTCTGCTTATAAAACCAGTTAGAACTGTAGTTAGGTGAGATGCAGGTTAGAGTTTGCAACAAACAATGTTTCTTCTTTTCAGATACCAAATAAACAAAATGCACACGTCTCCTTACTAATAGCAGGTATGTTTCTTCTAATAACAATTGAAACTGAAGTTAGGTAACAAACAGTTTCTGCTTTTCAAATACCAGATACCAAATAAACAAACTGTATGTTTCCCCTTACTGATAGCAGGTATGTTTCTGCTAACTGATATCAATTACAACTGTAGTTAGGTAAGATATTAGCTAGAATTTGTAACACATGCTGTGTTTCTGCTCTTTGTGTATAAAATAAACAGCAACTGTATGTTTCTGCTTACTAATACGGCATGCAGAAACTATGAAATCAATAAAGGAAATGTCTATGAAGCCACTCCAGCTTCCTAGGTAAGTGTAGATATGTAAGTACGCATATACACAATGGAGTCATCACCAAGCTCTACACATACAATCAGCAGGAGAAAAAGCATCACAGTTTTGTCAGACTATACCTTCTAAATAGCAATAATAAATATAGCACTAATACAGAACAGCATAAAAATCCCTGTAAATTATGACAGCAAATGGACATTGCTAAAAAGGCATATGCATATAAAAAGACTTACAGTGAGAACAGACAGCAGACTAGGGGAAGCTCCTGCAGGTTGGGACTATGCTACAGTTTAAAGATGGCTCCCAGCGGCAGGGGTATTGATATAGCCTCCTATGAGAATGGCTCAGGGGAGGGGGGTAGCAAGTATCAGTGTGAGATTGGGTGGTTAGAACTGGTTGTAGAGCAAGCCTCAGCAGGAGGGAGTCCAAAAAGAATCAGGAGCTAGGAAATGTAAGTAAGACAATACACTATTTTTTTTACGCCTACAGAAAACAAATGTTGCTAGCAAGCTCTTTAAAGATGAGTAGAGCTAAGGGAATTGGGACTGAACTAAAGTTTTGGTTTGAAATAGTTTTAATTTTAGACTCTGGAGCTCACCTGTTTGCATACAGAAGGAATAAGAATCTTATATAATTGGTATAGAGTATGTTGCTATATAGTGGCCAACTTGATTAAAGCTCTCCGAGGTGGAAGCTGAATGGAGCTCAATGCAGCTGTGCTCACCTCACAATGATAGTCACAAAGTAAGAGGAAATTGTTAAAAATAATTCAATGACATTCACCTAATGATTAATTGTAAAAGAAGGCGTGTGTATAAAAGTTGAGATTTCCCAGGGCTGATTTGAGCTTTTGCTGAAATTTTGCTTCAGAACCGAAGGGGGGGGGGGGGGGGGCACGATCCCTAGGCTTGTGGATGCCCTGAGCAAAAGTGAGCACAGATAGCAGACTAAGGGGAGCTCCTGCAGGTTGGGACTATACTACATTTTGTTTAATATCAACTCCAGCAGACCTTCACCTCATGTGGGGGTAACACCAAGCTGCTCCAAGATGTTTGCATTTCCACTGTTGATGGATCTCTGGGCATTTGTGTGCTGGTATGAGTGCATCTTCCAAAATATGTTTGGGTAAAGTTATCCCAGATCAGGGTATAGAATCAAATCTTGATATAGTTGACGAGCTCCATATAGGCAGAATGGGCTACCTGGTCACATGTGGAGGTTGGTAACTAGCTATGATTTAAACAGGTGTCTTGGAAATGGTTACCTGCTCCTGTAGTATCCCCTGTGAATCTTACTGTTTGTACAGTCTGGAGGTGTGATTGTCTTTCATATTTAGTGAAACCCCATGTCCCATGGCTTTACCTCCCACACCTTGGGGTCTGACTGTATGATAGGATGGTTGACCATATAAGGCTGGGTGCTCTCTGCAGCTTTGAACCATGTGTCAATGACTGCACAGATGTCAGCATTTGCCAGGGTTAAGAATTCTTGCAATAAGCACAGATTCATGTTTAGACTGCTAGCGTTTAGCAGCATGGCCTTCACTTTTTGATGTGCTGACAGTTGTATGTTGGTAGTGCTACCTCACCACTTTTCCTATTAAAGGAACTATGGGGGTGGGAAGAACCATTTCCAGATGCTTGAAGGGCAAAACAGTTGAGACAGATGGAGGCCATCTCTGGCAAGGCATCGTGGTCTGTTGGTCATATCATACCAGGCTCACAGGTACTGTATCCCTCTGGAATGGCACCAGAAACCAAGCCATTTGTTAAGGTCAATCATTTCCTGATTGTATTGCAGCATCATTCTGGGTGACAGCGGAATCCTCCATAAGGCTAGGGACATACCTGCCTGAGACACATAATCAGTGTGTTCAATCATGTCTCACTGCGTATAATCCAGGGAGGTACTTCTCAGGTCTGACACACCAACATGGACTGTGATAGACTCATAACAGTACCTGTTGATGAGAAACAGCAGTGCATATGTGATATGGCAGATTCTGACACCTGACAGACAAGAAAATGTGATCTTCCTCATATACAGCCTGGTGTCTCACAGTGGAGTCTCCTATGACAAATATGTTTGATTTATGGTGATGCCTTCATATCTGTGGGACACAGGTGTGTGGCTATGTGTGATATGTGCTGTGGAGGGCTGTGGAGTTCATGTGTGTATTTGCCTCGCAGGTCTCCTTTGTTTGCAAACGTGTATGTTAAGGAACTCTGTATAGGTGGGTATGTGTGTTGTGTAGGTGTGGGTGGTGTGTGAGATGTACTGGTCATGTTAACAACCTGTTTGGTGCCAGCTCTGTGGGCTTGAGAGGGAGAGAACATGGACCGTAGGTTCCTAAAGTCATTGCATCTCTCCCAAATTGTGTTCCTTGGTGGTGTTTGTAGATGGTTGTCCATGTACATGAGGCAGTTGCTACTCTGTGCCAGGATGCCCATATCAACCAGACTGGCAGAGGAAACTGTAGGACATTGTCCAGCCATATTTTCCAGAATCTGAGGGAGGAAGGCCAGGGAGACCTAATGGGTGTGTCTACAGCCCATGTGCTTAAAACAACAGTAGGAGGCTGACACTACTGCATACAATGTAAACAGGCTATAAACAAGCAGTGATATGTGTAACAGGAAAATGCAGTTTAACACCTTAGAGAACATGTAGCAAGTAGCAGGAAACAGTAAGATTAGGTGGGAAATGCATGCTGTATTGTCACTATGTTGTTGATCGCCACATACATACTGTGGTGATAGATGAGTGGGTATGATGTGGGAGTTAGTGGAGGATAGTGCTGGCAAATGTGGATGTGCAAGGTGTGTACATAATGGAGAGCAATGTATGTGGTCCTATGATGTGTTCCCCCTTCTTGTCTTTTATGAGTGATGTCCAGACATAGGAACCCACCATTTTCAACAGCAGAGAATGATGCCATACTTGATGGACTGAGACTCCATCATCAGGTCCTGCTTTCTCAGAGTTGCCATAATCAGTAATAATGTGCTGCACTGTATGCAGACTTTGTGGCATCAGTAAATCACATTGGGATACAGGAAAGGAGCTACGTAGCAGCATGAGCAGGTCCAACACTGCTCCACCGATATGATAAATAATGCCTGGCAAAGGGCTGCAGCTGTGGCCAGGGACAGTGCTGGCACTGGTGGAGGGCCTGCAACACAAAAACCACTCTGAGCCACGGAGGATTTTCTGGCAAACCGGGGTTCGGCCACCAGCTCGCAAAGATCCATTACCCTATATGTTGTGGAGGTGGGTGGCACAGCTTCCACAGTGGATGAGCATTCAGGTAAGCCTCCTGTGGTCATCACTTTAATACTGTAGCAGTCATAATGGCAGGCTCTGCATACCTGTACATGGATGTCAGGTCAATGTGCATTTGGGGAAGGGTTTGTAATGCACACATGTGCACGCATATTGTGAATGTCAGCAAAGTGGCCAGTATCACAGTTCATACTGTACATGTTGATATATGCACATATTATCCTGTACCAATGCCACATTTGTGTCTCCTAACAATACCTCTCCCCCACAATTCCATAGGTACATCTGGTGTGGCCAGAGTCTATCATCCTGTAGCTGGTGAGTGGGAAACTGTTTTGTTATGCCTCTTCTATACTCTAGGCATGTTAATGGCTACCACTTTGCCGTGGACACAACTATTAAGTTTAGATATTGCAGTTCAGTTGTGGAGGGGTCCACTGCAGTGCATTACATTGGTAATTGCAATAGCATATTTGCAGGAGCTGTAACATTTTTGCACATATTTTTGTGAAGGTCTAGGCAGTCTGCTATAAGGGGGGGGGCATTAGTATGGTGGAAACAGGTGCACTGTGTTTTAGGTGAAGGTCCATCACATTCACTGTCATGCCACTTATCTCACAGGTGTATAGTACTAGCAAAATTAACTAGATGTAGCTGCACTGCATGTTGTTAACAGCCTGTCTTGTATGTGTCTGTTGTGGTCTGCTTGTGTGCTGTGCGTGGGATCAGTAATAATGTGTGGTATGTATAATGCATTTGTGGCACCTCACCTGTGTGTGCGTGCGTGTGTGTGTGTGTGTGTGTGTGTGTGTGTGTGTGTGTGTGTATGCATGTGTGTGCATGTGTGTCTGTGCGTGTGTGCATGTGTGTGTGTGTGTGTGTGTGTGTGTGTGTGTGTGCATGTGTGTGTGTGTGTGTGTGTGTGTGTGTGTGTGCATTTGTGTGCACGTGGGTGAAAAAGCAGACATAATAGTGCAGGAATTAATGTAGTCATGTTGTCTTCCTCCTCACAGGTGACCATGGTGGTTGGAGTGTGTCCCCCTCACAACCTGTTGTCAGTGTCTCATTGGACTCTGATGATGATGGAGACCATAGTGAGGCACAGGTGGGGTTGTTGGGGGCTAAATCTGTCCCATGGTTTGACATCCCACTTCTTCCCCAATGTCCCCACAAACAGTCCATATGCCTACACATACTCAGTCCCCTGTGGCCACAGATATTGGACAGTCAGAGGGTGGTGGCATTGAACTGTAGAGTGTGATGACTATGGCATCTGTGACTGTAGACACTAGCCATATCCAGACAGCTGTCAATGTCCCACACATGCATATTGACATGGGTCCTTGAAGGAGGGCTGCTGCCCATCCACCATCTGTCAGATGTGTCCTATCACATGTCACCCAACATATGTTTTGCTCCATCATGGAGGCACAGGCACATTCTGAACATAACACCAGATGGATGCTCAGGATCATGGATGCATCACTGCCTGGCATCTATGAATCCAGCCATGGCATTGGTGATGCCTTACATCATTTCCTCAATGTAGTGGACAGATGGTGGGGTGAGACATTGTCACTCCTTAACCGCACAATGTCTGTGCTTGAAACTTTGGTAGGAGTAGAGCGTCAGACATGTGGACATAGGTCAGCAACAACATCAGGTGAGAGCCCATGTGAATGTGCACAGTCACACTCCCATAGTAGCAGTACCACCAGTACTACTGAAGGGAGGGTGCTGTTGACACCACAATGTGGCAGGCCATGGGGACATGGTACTGGGCAGTCCCATGAGGGAAACAGACCCAGCAGACACCAGTCACCATAAAAAAGTAGTATAGCATCTGATCCTGGACATGGTGGTCCCAGTGCCACTCCTGGCAGAGCCAGTTTCTGTGTTCATGGCTGGAGACAGTGAACTGTACATTCTGCCATATATGGTCCACAGCTGTCCAACATACCCTCGTATATGGCTAGCACATGGCTTGACTGTATATGTGTACACACTCACACATCACTGTCATATGCAGGCACCACTAGACACACACAGCTCCTCTCCATGGCCCAGATGACCAGCACCCTTCCAGACACACACACACAATGTCAACTGTATGGCACAGCCTAGGCCTATTGCAACCCCACACCACACCCTGTGCATATGATGATACCTGTGCCACATCCCTGTCATCCATACCATTGATACAGGGACATGCTAATATGTGTCTGATGCACAGGGTGAATGTAGTACAGTTAATGACAATTTGAAGTGCAGTAGTGATGTGCCCTGTAAAGTCCTGTCTGCTGGCATATGTCATGAGTACACATCAAAGTGTATGTACCTTTGTTGCATGATGCTGCATTGGTGTTAGTATTGCTGACTAACTGTTGTCTCCCAGACCTTTTTCTGCTTCTCTTCCAGCTGTCTGTGTGCTTATGCCAGGGGAGCTGGTGCCAATAAAGTAGCTCAGGATGGAATGGTGGTAACACAGAAATATGACTTTGCCAAGTCACGACTGTATATGTGCATGGTTAACTAGGTGCGTATGTATAGAACAGTGTGTCAAGGACAATGGGGGCAGACAGTATAATCTTGCATGCATACCCCTTGACACAGCATGCTTCTCTTGATATATATCATCTGGGAGTTTAGTAGGATCATATGTTCATAGGATTATAGAAGGTTACTAGAGTAATGGCCCTGGGTCCCTTACAAGCCTAGCCATTAGTTTATCCCCAACAGAATCATCAATCAGCACTTGTTGCCCCTGTCATTGAGGGACACAGGTGGGACCCCTGGGACAGATTTGTGGTTTCCCATCCACTCATTATGGGTCTGCATGGTACTTTGTTTGACGTGTGTGGGAATTGTATTCCTGAGACAGGAGACAAACCTGTCTCTCCAGCAGGTTGTATTGATGTTGCATATCAGACTCAAGCCTGTTAGGGTGGTAATGCATGAGAAGTTAGACTCACATATATGGGGCAGCTGTTGAAGGACAGGGTTAACATTGCCTTTTAGGTGTTACACAGGTCACCTCTGGGCAACCTGTCTGATAACAAGTGGAGTATTACTGATTTGAGGCTGTCTGCATGGGACAGGTGTTGGAGGCCATGGATTACCTTTGTGGGTATTACCATGGCCTTTCCATTTGGTGCAGATGTCTGGATAGGTGCATACCAAATGGGGAATTGTACTAAATTATTGGTCTACTGACTGAGGACTATACAGAGGTAATGACCACCTTTTTTTCTGAATGCAATTTCTTTACCTATGAGGTGAATCATGTACAAAGCTTTTCTGACCACTGCCGCTACACGATGGTTGAATGTGACATTGTTATCAACCTGAGTACCCATGTCTCTCAACACAGGTCATGTGTTTAGGGGGTTGCCATTGATGTGACAAAAAGTGGGGCTATGTCTTTTCTGAATGGTATGATAGTACAGTTTTCTGCATTTAGCTTGAAACCTGGACCTTGGCACCAGTCCGTACCTGATGTAAGACCCTGCTGCAGTGTATTAACATCATTTGGTGGGCCAATTACAGACTGCGCACAACTTACAGTCACCACAGCCTTGGTCAGTACCTACAAATATGGGTGGTGGCAGTTAGTATTCATGCCTAGATACATGTGGGTTATTTAGGGGCAGCAGCTACTCACAGGGCCTCAACATGAATACATATTGCATACACAAAAACAAGACAGACTAGGGTTGCCACATTATCAAATGCCCAATGTGGGACACTTCTTGTAGTATTGTGAGCATTGGCAGGATAAACCATACCCACAGCAATTGCAAAGGACAGGACTTCTCTTGGTGTGCCAGTATGACAGCTTATTTTTGTAGCATTTCCCCACATTATGTTATTTCTCATAACATAGGTTCATAGGTTTATAAATGTGTACTAGGCTAATGGCCTTGGAGCATTTACAAGCCTAGTCCATGGGATTAACCTGGCACTGTGCCACCCAACCTTAGTTCCCAGTGCCTCTGTCGAATAAAGCCACTGCAGTGATTCCTGGGATGAATTTTCTATTTCTCATCCACTCATCAAGGTTTCTCTTGAAGAGGCCAGTGAGATGCTCTGCTTGACATGTATGAGAAGTCTATTCCATAGCATGGGCAGTCTCTGTGTTATGAACCTGTCCCTCCAGCATGTTCTGTTGATTGGGTAATGAGGTTGAGGTCTCTGGAGTGTGTGGTGTGGAGGGATTGGGATTTCTTTAGATGTAGCATTTCTAACAGAGCTGGGTCAGACATGGCTTTGTAAGTCAAGCAGAGATTGCCTCTAAGTAGGCGATATGAGACAGAGAATAGTTGGAGTTTCTTGAGTCTGTCCAAATAGGACAACTATTTAAGGCCCAGGCTCCTCTTTGTGATGTACTTTTGTAGCCTGTCCAGTTGTTGCAGGTGTTTAGTGAGGTACATGCTAAATGGGGCATTGTACTCAATGATTGGCCTAATGAGGGAAGAGTAGAGGGAGACAATGACCTCTTTCTTTCTGGATGCAAAACCCTTAGTAATGAGATGTGCCACTGGCAATGTGGTGGTCAAAAGAGAAGTTGCTGTCAGTCTGTGTTCCCAGATATCTTATAATGAATTCTGTGTTCAGTGGACTACCATTGATGTGGTAATTCGTGGGAACTGGGTTTTTCCCTAAGGGGATGATGACACATTTTTTTGGCATTGAGCTTAAGGCCATGGTTCTGACACCAGTTATTGGTCTCAGTGAGCCCTTTCTGTAGGATGTCAACATCACTTGGAGAGTTAATAATAGCTCCCAACTTGCAATTGTCTGCGAAATTTGTCAGTCAGAGTCCCTTTGTGTTGGCCTGGACATCAGAGAAGTAGATACCACACAGGAGATGACCCAAGACCG
Organism: Protopterus annectens; assembly: GCF_019279795.1. NCBI lineage: Eukaryota > Metazoa > Chordata > Ceratodontiformes > Protopteridae > Protopterus > Protopterus annectens. The sequence goes on along the minus strand of NC_056737.1, from coordinate 994,453,575 downwards.
AAGTCTGTAGGACTCCATTCGTGACTAGTTGGCAGTCTGACTTGGAGTCAGCTACTTTCACACTGTGGGTTCTACCTGTGAGCCAGTTTCTGACCCACCTAGCGATAGGGGTTGATACCTGGCTTAGTGAGTTTTTCTATGATTCCTGAGTGGGAAATAGTATCAAAGGCCTTAGCCAGATCAAGGTAGGCTGTATGAACCACCTTGCCTTCATCCACAGCTCTGGTGACTGAATCAAAGAAGATCACCAAGTTGAGCAGGCATGATCTACCCTTCACAAAAGCAAACTGTGTGGGATCCAGAGTTTGGAGATTCCCTATATCCTTGTTTATTAGGTCCATGATGATGCACTCCATAGCTTTGCATATCAGACTCATCAGGCTAATGGGGGTGATAGTTCCCAGGGTCTGTAGTTGCTCCTCCTTTGTGGAGAGGGATGACTGTAGCAGTGCACCATTCGGTAGGGACAAAGCCTGAAGTGAGGCTGTGATTGAACAGGGCACACAAGTGAGGTGCCAGTTCACTGTGTAGTTCATGCAGAACACAGCCAGGGATATTGTCAGGTCCCATAGAAGCTGTATTGTTGGCCTTGGAAAGTGCTGTTTTAACTTGTGCAGCAGTAGTACTTGGTGCCTGGCAATCTACTGGTATTGTTCCTGGTCCTTTGGGGGTGAGAGAGGGTAAATTTGGCACTGAATCTGTCAGCCAGTATATTGGTAATATCTGTTGGCTCAGTATAGGAGGTACCATTGTGCAGTAGCTCATAGCAAATCTGGATATTGCCGTGGATATTCTTTACATAACTATAGAAGGCCTTGTGGTTGTCTTTACTATCTGTTGCAATTCTGTTTTCATAGCCAGCTTTAGAGGATTTGATGAGGGATCTCAACTTTTTGCTGAGACTGATAAGGGAGTTTTTCCAGTCTTGGGACTTCACCTTATTCAGCATCAGTTTCCTTCTTCTGCTGAGGTTTGTTTATGGCAGGGGACCACCAGATTGGCTTCCTTATTTTTTGGAGGAGAGCATCTTGGTTCTATTGGGTATGTCAAGATCCATGCATTTGTGTATGTGTTCGTACAGTGCATTGTTGTATGATTCGGTGGTCATGCAACTATTCTCCATTTGCATGGGTGCCGTGAAGTTAACAACCTTTTTTTTTTTTAGGACCCCAATGCTTTGGAAAAGTTTTTCATTGTGGTTACCTTTGTAGAGGTGGGGGGAATGTGGATTTCCAAGGTGATTAGTTTGTGGTCAGATCTAACCAGGGAGGAGTTGACTATTGGTGTAGAGCAATAGTCACCCATGTTAATACTGACCAGGTCAAGGATGTTGCTACTTCTAGTAGTGGTAAGAATGGGCTGGTCCAGGGCATTGGAATTAATGAATTCCAGGAAACGTTGGGCAAGTGTATTGGTACAAGAGTAGTTTTCCCAGTTAATGGAGGGGTAGTTGAAATCACCCAGTATGAGAGCGTTAGGTTGGACCCTAATATTCTCCAGGGTGCCTAGGAACATGGAGTGTTCATCTTGGGACATGGTTAGGGACCTATAGCAGGCTACAACCTGAATCACTGTCTTACCTAATGTTAGCTGCACCTGAAGTATCTCAGATGTGTTCTGTTGGGCTACCAGTCTGGAAGTGTGTGCATCCTTTATGAATATGGAAACACCACTGCCTTTGAAGCTTTGGTCCAAGTTCTGTGGCCGAAAGGTGTGGAATGAGTTATAGCCTGGTTGTGCAGGGGTGCTTTTGAACCAGGTCTCTGTTACGGCACAAATGTCAATGTTCTCCATTTTCAGGAGGGCTTTAAGTGAGTGCATTTTGAGATTTAGACTTCTAGCATTGAGCAGTATGACCCTCAGATTGCATTTGTTTGTAGCTGTTACAGTGGTAATTTGGTCTTTGGAACACCACCTAAAAAAGGAACTATAGGGGTGGTAAGAGCCTTGGCCAGTATCTGGAAGCCCAGGGGTGACAGATGCAGGCCATCTCTGGCAAAGCATCGAGGTCTGTCAATCATGCCATCCCAGGAAGACAGATACTGGATCCCATTAGAATAACACCAGAAACTTAGCCAATTTTCTGCTTCTACTGTGGTATAATTCTGGGTGATGTTAGGATGCTGCTCAAGGCTAGGGTCATACCTGCCTGGCTACATAATCCAAGAGCTCCTCCATGCCTCTTTTCATTTAGTCCAGGGAGGTATGTCTCTGGTCATTCACATCCATATGTGCAATGACAGAGTCATATTTGTACCTGTTGTTGAGGGACTTGAGTGCATGCATTATGTGGTGGATCCTGGTGCCTGACCGACAGCTGGCTGTTACTTTCTCCTTATTCAACCTAGTGAGTGAAACCTCAGTGTGCCTCACTATTGAGTCACCTATGACTAGTGTGTTGGGCATTCTGTTTTGCCTTAGGGGCTTTGGTTGAGTGGCACACTGTTTAGGAGAGTTATGTGTCTTATGATTAGTGTTGTGTTGTGGTGGTCGAGTGCATTTCTGCCTTGGAGGTCTCAGCTGTTTGGGTAGATTTTTATTGAGAGACTTTGCAAAGGTGAATGTGTGATTTGTGTTTTTATGTGAAGGCAGTGCTGGTGTGTGTTCTGGAGGGCTGTGTGTTCCATGTGCTGTGATGGAAGTGTTGACCTTCTCCTCTTGACCAGCTATTCCAGTCTTGGCTGGAGAGTGTGTGACTTCCAATTTGGATATATAAGTGCATCTCTCACAAGTCTGAGTGTTGGATGATAAGAGGAGAGGGTTGTCAGTGTACATGAGGCAGTTGCTACATTGCCTCAGGATGCCCATGTTCCCCAGGTTATTAGGAGAAAGCACAGGGAACTGACCTTTAGACATGCCTGGAGGGGTGGGCATTAATAATAAGTACTGGAGCTCATTCCTTGTAGAACATTTAATGCTGGTAGCACTTTTGTGTGCTACAATTGCTAAAAGGAGTCTGGTAAAGTGCTAGACTTATAAGCTTGTAACAGTGCAGGAGAGAAGAGAACCAGCAGATCAAAGGGAAAAATTGAAGAGTAGACTTTGACACTACTCAGAAGTTTACAGATTTGCTGTATCCAGGAATGTTTGTATGTCAACTAGACTAGTCACAGGAAAGGCAGGAAACAAGTGAAAATGCCGGCTTTTAAACCAGGAACATTATGGTGATTCTGATGTAAAATGACTGCTTCGTGCAACTATTAGACAAATGTAGAAAACAAAAAAATGAAGAACAAGCACAAACCAAACCAGAAATAAAGAAACCAAGTGAAGTAGCTGGATTGGACCCACTCACAAGTAAAAATAGATGAAAGACTCTGTTGTAGTAAACAAAATCCACTTTATTCACTCCACAAAAACACATGACTTGTTCAGCAAGGATAAGTACTTTCATCTAGAAGATCTAGACTTCATCAGATCTGATGAAGTCTAGATCTTCTAGATGAAAGTACTTATCCATGGTGAACAATTCATGTGTTTTTGTGGAGTGAATAAAGTGGATTTTGTTTACTACAACAGAGTCTTTCATCTATTTTTACTTGTGAGTGGGTCCAATCCAGCTACAAAAAATGTAGGAAATGTTTGGTGTCCTACACTCTTGGGACCTCTATATTGTTTGAGTGGTTGTCACAGGACACACCAAGCCAAACATGGACTGCAACTTGCACAGTGGGACAGGTGGTGGCCCTAACACAGTCATGCTGTGGCAAGGGGATATACAGACATACACACATACACACTCATGAACTGCCCTTGTCGAGAATAGAACTCCTACCTGTCTAGGTGTACATACTATAGCATTACACACATATTGCATGCACCATGGAGCTTATATGTGTTTGCAGTGACTGCCACTACTATTCAGGTGGATGACATCAGCAGGCACTGTAAAAGTTGCCACTGGGAGGACTAACAGGTTTGCACAGGCACTTAAAATGGTATAACCATTGCACGCAAACACAGGAAAGACAGCCACACTGCTGCAAGGGGATATGCATACATACACTTACAGAGTTGTCAGTTTTGAGATTAGAACCCCTATCTAGTTATATACATTGCAGTACTACATACTTATTGTATGTGCCATGGAGCTATTGTGTTTAGAGAGTGCATAACTGTGCTTTTAAGGTGGATGACATCAGTAGCCCCTGAATAGGTTGCCAGTGGGGGGATTAACAGGTTTGCGCAGGCCCTTAAATTGGTATAACCATCGCACAAACACACACACGCCACGCGGCCAAGAGAGCTACACTGCTGCTGGGGATATGAACACACACTCACACACACACACACACACACACACACACACACACACACACACACACACACACACACATTCACATAGTTGCCTGTTTTGGGATTAGAACCTCTGCCTATCTAGTTGTATATACTATAGTGCTGCAGACTTATCACATGCACCACAGAGCTTATGTGTCTGGAGAGTGTCTAATTGTGCTTCTAAGGTGGATGACATCAGCAGGCCCTGTAAAGTAAGCCAATGGGTAGGCACAGGCCGTAAAATGTATTGTCATCGCACACACAGAGGCAACACATACACACTGCTGCAAGGGGATATACTTACACACACTCACTGAGGTTCTGTTGCTGGGATTTGAACTTCTACCTATCTAGCTGTATACACTACAGTGCTACACACTTATCATATGCACCACAGAGCTTATGTGTCTGGAGAGTGTCTAATTGTGCTTCTGAGGTGGATGACATCAGCAGTCCCAGTGAAGTGAGCCAATGGGTAGGCACAGGCCATAAAATGTATTGGCATTGTACACAAATAGGCAAGGCATACAGACTGCTGCAAGGGGATATACTTATACAGACTCACTGAGTTGCCTTTGCTGGGAATAAAAACCCTACCTATATATGTGTGTATTTATGGGTCCACTTTTTCATTTCAAAATACCAAAATCTCGAGTTTTGATATACCGAACACAAAATATCGAGATTTTGGTATCTTGAAAGTGAAAAGTGAGGCAAAAAAACAACTAAAATAATGTTTTTACAGGGGGGCAAGTCCCCCTGCACCCCAACACCCCCCTACTTTAATATACCAACTCTGAGATCACGCTGCAGCGAAGAGAATGGTAAGCAGAACAGGAGCATTACCATTCTCTTCACTGTAGCACGATCTCGGAGTTGGTATATTTAAGTAGGGGGTGTGGGGGTAAAGGGGAGGGTTGCCCCCCTGCAAAAACATTATTTTAGCTGTTTTTTTTTTAATTTCTTCACTTTTTAACTTTGGGATTCCAGAATCTTGACTTTCTGGGATCGGTATTTTGAAAGTTGAGATTTTGGTATTTTGAAATTAAAAAGTGGACCCATACATATATATATAGGTAACATATACATACATACATACATATATATATATATATATATATATATATATATATATATATATATATATAAAATGTTACCTGTATATATGTATCTATATAAAACTCTACAGATCCATATATATCTTATATGTGTCACATACTGCTAGATAAGGGTAATCATGTTTGATGGGGTTAGGGAGAGACTGTTAGGTATACATAGCTGTCTGTATGCCCAGAGATATATGGACATCTCAGTTCTATAGTCAGATGTGGCTTCAGACATGGACTCAAATTAGCTAAGTGTAGGAGCATGCCATGTGTGACCATTAGTACTTACAATGTGACTCCAGGCCAGACCTGGCTGTACTCCAGTCTGGGATTTTGTGTGCTACAGCTAATTGGCTGCTGAACCTGATTAAAGCAGTCCAGCACCTCCCTGATATAATGGTTGAGGGATTTCCTGACATTGTGCTGTCCATAATATCTGACTCATATCTAGGGTGTGTACAGAGTGTATTAGACTGAGCAGGGTTTTGCATCATATGTCTGGTACATTTTACATAGTGATGTGATTTCCTGATACACCAGTGGCAGATCATTATAGACTGATGTGAGGAAACGCTGACAGACAATTTGGTTAGTGACTCCATACATTGCAGGGAAGCCATGCTACTGCACAAACTGTTCTATTCTGCACTTTCTACATTTGTCTGACCAGTAGTTCCTCCTCCTCTTTAAATGTGGGCCTTTGTCATGCCATGCTCTAGTTCCTGGCTTTGTCAACAGTTGCTGCTCTATGTAGTTGGAGGTATGCCGTGACTGAGGTATGAGATGTGACACCACACAAAGGGTTATGGACTTCACATCTCTGAATGTACTTGTTTCGCAGAATGTCCAGCTTTGCACCCCATATGTCTGCTCTGGTCCTCAGACAGTTTGTGTTGTACTGTTATTATAAGGCTAGATGGTGCTTTTACCTCTTAACCTCTTAGAGCCACAAATCTGGACAAAGCCATATATAAAGTGGGACACAGGCCCAAACATAGGGACAAGTTTTTAATATTGCTCTTAGAAGCTTAGACAGTTGGTAGAATAACAGTTTTTTATTAACATGAATGTTCCGATGGCTATGAAGTTTGCATCTCAACTGTCTGTCATTATTTTCTCATGTCAACCTTCATTGATTTGCCACTAGTTTACCAGAAAACTGCAATGCTATGAAAAATGGACCGTAAATATGAGGCAAAATTGTGGACATTCTGAGACACTCTGTAGATTTGAGGGGTATGATGCTGCCCACTGACTTGTTGTAAGTACTGACATAGTTACATGACGGCCTTTACATCTTAGTGCTATTCTGACTTGTTACAACATGCTGTTCTACTAGCCACTGTCTAGGTTACTCAGAGCTGTGTATTGTCCATATCTGTGGCTCCCTGTCCCTCCATTGTCTCTGGCTTTGTCCAGCTTTCTTGCAGTAACAAATAGTGACATATGGACAGTCTGTAGAACTCCTACCATAGGTGTAGCTCACATGCAAAATAGTAAGTGGAGCCAGTCTCTAACCATGCATGAACACTATCAATCATGGTAATGTACTTAGCTGACTAAGCCATGACAGCCACAAGACAGTAGAGTTTAATGCCTGACACTATCAACCACAGACATACATAGCACATTGAACCCTGCATATTGGGGAAATGGAACATATCACCAGGTTGATTGGGACAGCCCCAGGATTGTGTGGTCTGATGATATTACCTTACATACATTACTGCAGTTGTATGGGAACATGGGTGTGTTGGGGGTAGGGGACTCTAGCATTGACAGTCAAGCATCTGTCCTATGACCCCGCTATTTGTAATTCCCTCACATAATGCAGTTGGTTTGGCTGGCTTGGGGCCTACTACATATTTTGGTGTAGCCAGTATTGGGCAGAGAGTTCCTGTTGTCCCACATAGCTGTCAGTTGTCTGCAGCTATCATGGTAGCCTACTCTATTATCTTGCATACATGTGGCAGTATATGCTACCATAGTTACTACCCGATACATTTTTTGTAAAGAAGAGTGACTTACCTTGTGCCTGCAGCAGTTGAAAGAGCAGTGCTTCAGGGCTGACTTGGTTGAATGCATGCAGTGCACAGCCAATATATGGTAAGGTACAGGTAGTGTGGTGTGGATGGCATCCTTTTTACTACGTCTGTGAGTCGGATTGAGGTGTCAGTCTCTAGGTCTCTATGATGTCAGTGCATGTGCTATGTGTTGCCTCTTTACCAGAGCATACTGGGCATGCCTACATCTGCCTACAAAGACAGGGTCAGGGGATTCCACCTCTGAGTCCCCCTGTGGCTGTGGGGACCTTGGCAATGGTGGGAGCTGTGTATCCCTTCCCTGTGATATTCCTGCCACAGCTGTTTCCACAGGATAATATTGTGTAGCATAGCACATACTGTGAACACATGTGCACATGTGGCTGGAGAGTTCTGCAGGGCTCCACAAGATATATTGAGGCAGTGGAACCATGACATGAGCAGCCCAAAAAATTGCTCTATGATGTTCCTAGTTTGTGCGTGTGCCTCATTATGGCATTCTTTGGTAGGTGTGTGTGCATTTCTGATGAGTGTCATCATCCATGGTTCCAGTCCATAGCCAGCATCCCCCAGTAGATGGCCATACGGGATGTCCCCCCCTTGCAAACATCTGTTACAGCTGTGATGCATGCCGGATGTGGGGTCATGATAACTGCCAGGGCTGCCAGCACACACATTCATGATAATGCCCTGGGCATTACACATGACCTGGCAGTTGATGTAGTGATACACTCTGCAGTTGACGTAGACTCTAACATCCTCACTGAATAGTGCTTTGATGTGCACATGAGTACAGTCTATGGCACCCAGTACCTCAGAGGAGTGTGCTGCATGGTGGAAGAGATGTATATCGCTGGCCCTCTCTTCAGGGGTGTGGGGTAAATATATATTCTCACTGGCGTGTGTTTGCATGGCATCTAGGTAATTTAGTACCCTGGATGCAGATGCCTGTGAGACCTCAATCATGTCCCCAGTATGTCTTTGAAAAATACCTTTAGCTAGTATTCTTAGGGCTGCACATACCTTTGGTTCCATTAAGATGGGTTACCCCTCTGTTGGCTTTGGGTCTGAAGTGAGGGTGGCAGAGCTCTTTGTGTCCTTGTAGTATTTCCCTATATGTCCCTGTCTACCCTGTAGCACTCTTATCTCCAGCTCATGTAGCTCCTGGAAGGTTATCCTGGGCCTGAACACTCTTCTCCTTCTCAGTCTAGGCCTATTGTCAGCAGCATCAGTAATGACCTCAGTATCTACTACATACAGATGTAGCAGTGCTGCATCAGCACTGACCTCAGCCTCTAGCACATACAGATGTAGCAGAGCAGCAGCAGCCCCTATCATTTTGTCAGTTAAAGTTCCCAAGTTGGTACTCCAATGGTGCAGAGTATGTGGGAAAAATCAGACTGAATGGTGTATGCATACTTTATACTGGTGAGCTGCAGATGCAGCCTATGTGATTGGCTGACTATGATGCATTCCACCTGCCAGGGATATTATTGAGGAGTTTGAATGGGCCAGTGTCAGTGGAACAGGGCTTATCAGTCATTTATACTGGATTGGATTTCTCAGGATATTTCCTTTTATTTTTATTTATTTATTTATTTTTAAAATTTCTTTCACTGCTAAACACTGAGGCATGGTGCGCAAAACAGTGGTGCTAGTATAAACAGTGCTCAGCAGTCTGGACATACCCCTACACATGGGCATGCTCAGCTTAGCGTAAACCAGTGAAAACACATGCTGCGGGGCTAAAGACTGCTTAGCAGCACTGTACACAAACCCTGCCACTGCTTAGCTGTGAACAAATGGGCACTGCTGAGTTCCAAACTGCTTAAATGTAGTGTGACACACCTCCTTCTGATGTCAGCTACCTGTTTCACTACTACCTATACAGTTCTAACCCTACCATGGGTTGTATTTGAGGACACAGTAGTCCTTTTTGCTATTCAGTAACCCCAGCTCATTTGCATAGAGCTACTTGAATCTTCTTCTTTCAGCTTTTCCCAGTTAGGGATCACCGCTCATGATTGGCAGCCCGGCAACCAACCTTCCACAGAAGGCACACACACACATGCACACACTCATGCCTAGTGCCAATTTAGAGTGTCCAGTCCACCTACAGCATGTCTTTGGGATGTGGGAGGAAACCAGAGCACCAAGAGGAAACCCACGTGACCACAGGGAGGACATGCAGACTCCGCACAGAAGGCACCCCAGCCGAGGATTGAACCAGAGAGCCTCTTGCTGTGAGGCGGCAACGCTAACCGCTGCACCACCACGGCCGCCCCATACAGCTACTTGAATATACCCTGGATACTTCACTACTCCGGAGCCTGCCTTCTTAGCAACCACTGAAACCTGCCATTGTACACTCTGTATGCAGGGCAGTATAATGCACTATTTCTGCAAATGTCTTACTTTCATTTTTTTAAATTTTAATTTTTTTTGTTTTTGCATAACGGCATGTTCATGAGTCACTGCACACCATGCAAATGTAATATATGTATTAAAAATATATATATCTTTTACTGGTTTGCATTGCTTTTTGGACTCATTGGCCACAGTTTTGACCATTTGCATGCTTACAGTGCAGTATCCACCCTTCTTTTTGGGCTTTTACAGCCCCTGTTTAAATTTTGTATTTCGGTACACATTTTTTTCTGTGTACATTTCTGACAGCAACATGGCACCTACATAGGTGTCTTTCTGCTTATTGGATCACAAATCACCCTTATTTGCATGAATTTCACCAGCTTATGAGGTGATTTGCATTCCACGGACACTTCCATGACTGCACACTCGTGCATGCCCCTCTGCTCTGTTTATTGGATTGCTCGGTGGCCAGTTTCCATGTTGGGGCCATGCCACTAAGCCTACATGGAAAATCATTCCGTATAAGCCATATTGAATTCCCCTTAAAGTATATTGATTAGTGTGCAACTCGCCTCCCAGGGAAGACCACTGTTTCTCTCAGTTAAAAACTGACTGCACATTTCTGTAAACTCATACAACTAACTGGCATTCTGATCTCTTTAAACTGCCATATATGAGTAGCTGTCCTTTGCTAAGACATATTCTTACTGTTAATACTGTTTCTAGAACATGTTATCCTTCTTACCAGCCTTTTCTGACCTCATGCTATATTGTGCCATTTTTATTTGCACAAAATGAGCACAAGCCTAAAATCTGGACAACAATGTTAATGGTCATATAGAAACAGCACACATCAAACACTTCCTTGAGTCAACTTACAACATTTCTCTTTCCAAAATCTAGATGCCCATATGCTATTCTACAAAAGCATGATCTCATTATGGTTCCAGAATATTCTCTTTTATTAGTCAGCTAGTGGTTATAGTGAGAATCAATACTGGGAATCATTGTCTCCTCACAAGATCATGTCTGGAAGTTTAATGCCTAGAAATAAGTGATTTTCTAATGTTTTCTGTCCCATAGCAGATAGTGATTGAAAATGGACTATTTGATATGTCTCATTTAATTGCAAAAATAAAATAAAATTAATAAAAACAACTACAGAACAATTACATAATCAATAGCATTCAGTGAAGATTGTAGTAGAAGTTTCAGTTATATGGGGCTGGACATACCTTTCAACCTCTAAATACAAGAAATCTGGACAAAAGCAAACATAATAGGGGAACAAAGTCCCAAAAACAGGGACACATTTTAAATATTGCCCTTATAAACTTAGAACGTTGCTAAAATAAAACATGTTGTATTAGCGTATATTTTCTGAAGGATTTGCAGTCTGAAACTCAAATGTCTGTCATTATTTAGTGACTTCAATTCTCATTGATTAGTCAGGAAACCACAAATTTGACAAGAAACTAACAAAAATATGAGGCAAAAATCTATTCATTCTGCCAAAATCTGGACTGTTGAGAGGTATGGGGCTGGACAAATATTGGCTGTATGGAAACTAAAAGTCTGGGGTCTACTCTGTCATGTTGGCCAAGTTTGTCCAGAGATGCCAAATTGAAATTCACCAAGCACTACAACCTCTTTCAATGAGACAACAGCAATGTAGTCTAGACTTTGGGTGGTCAATGCCTGTAACTGCTGAACAGAGTTCGGGAAACTGATAATTTGAGGAAACTGGTTTTCTTGGCATTGGCCATCGAGGGCTATCATGATTCATTTAAGGGGCACAGCAAGCCAAGAATGTCATGGCAACTGCAGTTACTGAACTGGAAACTAGGACATTGATAGAGGCTGCATACCTTTCAACTTCCCAGATTTTCACAGAATGCTTAGATTTTGCCTCATATTTTTAGTCTGATCCTCTTTAAATTTGTGTTATTCTGGCAAATCATTGGGGATTAAAGGTATAGAATAAGGACATACATTTGAGTTTCCCATGTCCATGAGAAAATGCATGCTGATGCAAAGCCTGCTGTTCTAAGTTTATAAGAACAACTTTTAACATTAGTCATTTTCAGTTGTTTGCCCCCCCCCCACCATTATTTTTTGGCTGTGCCCATAATTCTTGCACTTAGAAGTTGAAAGTTATCTTAGCAGGAGTATTAAGAAAACAGGAAGTTGACCTCACCAAATTCATTACCATCAGTTCTGTGTTACAGAAGGGAAAGTTGTAATATTGACAGGCTTATGCTAAGCAAGAGTGTGGAAGTTCAAATTACTACTGTGGTAATTATTTGATCAAGAAGAGACCATTCAGAGGAACTCTTTAATCCAGTGGATGTGCAGACCTAGAAAAAAAAGGTATTTTCTAAACATTTGCGTCAACAATGTAACTGAAGCTAGTAAGGCATTCAGAGACCTTTGCAGCAGTAAAATAATAGTTCTGGATTATATCTGGTCAGAGATGTTGAAGGTAATGAATAGGTATGAAGTAACAATGACAATATACCTCTTCAATATTGAAAAGAAGGCAAAACAAATATGTCTAGAATGGTAAAGTTAGATAGAAGCCCTCCCTTATAAGAAACATGGCCAGATGGTATGTTCCATCTGTAGGGGAGCTTCATTCCTAAGCCTCCTTGAATAGCTTATATGAGATAACAGACTAGAAGAATCTCTTACTAGTAAAATCTCGACTTTAGGAAGTGGATAGTGTCCAGCCTGTAGAGCAGGCTGTGGAAAAGCTTGCTAACATGAGATACCAGATCTGCTATTGAGTGCCATCATGCCCCTGGATGAATGCTGTGAAAGGTATTCAGGATGGTTATTTATCTTCACCAATGGGATATTTTAGCACTATTTCTGTTCATGATTTTTAAGGATAAGTTATCAAGGCAAAAATAAGCCTGGGTAGTTTTCAATTTGTGGACATAGATGGGGAAGGTTAGTAGTTTGTAGATGACAGTATCCTTTTGGCTAAAGCTGGCTGTGATTTCTGAAACACACACACGCTTGATTTTATGGGTGATGATGGAATTACCGGACCACGCCAGTGTTTTGCATAGCCATTAGAATATTATGATGATATAAAACTTTGACTGCTGACACAGGAAGAGTTTCAGTTTCTCAAGGTATGAAGTGTTATTTCACTCAACATATCATGCGCAGCATTTTCCAATCTCACCTGCTTGACAGCAAAAGATTTTTTTTTCACAGAAGTGGTATATCCTGTAACGGGAAAGGAGCACAGTACTTTGTTTTTAAATGCAAAAGGACACGATCCTTTCCCTGAGAAACATACACCTTATACTTTTGTTCCATGTCCTTTATCAAGACTATTTATCATAATCTGTGGACGCTACCTGCAAGTGCCGGAAAGATTAATGCACAGTATATGCTCCAGTGATTAAACCCACCCTCCAAAGATACTTGTGGTTATCAGATTATCCTCTGCAGCCACTGGAGTTACTCAAACAGACTGATTCCAGAGAATTGTGGGGGAGGGGTCTGGTCCTACTCAGTACTTACGCTTGTTGGTCTAGTCAGGTCGTTTCGTTGGTTTTATATAAACAAGCCTTATGTTACCCCAAGTTTGACTTCACATCCTGCACTTTTCATATTTTGTGATACCTGGGGTTTCTTATCTGGGTCATGGCAGTACATAAAACCCCAACAAACAAGTGTGCCTTTCCTCATTATCCAAAACAAAACAAGTGAAGTAGCCACATGACAGCAGCATTCTACAATTGTTTCAGATTTGCAGAAATTAGCTATTTCACTGCACTGATGTTCAAGCAGTGTTATTTCTATTTATTTACTTAATTAACATTTTTTACTGTGAAAGTCCAACTGGGATAGAGCCCATTTTCAGTGGAGGCTTGGGGAGAAACATGCCCGATGCATGTCTTTGGAATGTGGGAGGAAAATGGAGCACCTGGAGGAAACCCATGCGAATGCAGGGATGACATGCAAACTCCACAAACAAGGCACCTCAGCTGAGAATCGAACCAGAGAACCTCTTGCTGTAAAGTGATGATGTTAACTGCTGCACCACTGCAACATCAAAGAGAGATCCTTTTTTAGCTTGCAACCCTATAATATTTATCGATCAATTAGACCATTATCAAAAATAAGAGAAAAATGGAAAAGGTCCGTGGCATTCCACATCTGCAGGAAGAGAGAAGGAAGATGACTGATTCCCAAAAAAAACTTCATTTGGTGAAAGAAAAAACTCAATTTTAATGGGACAGGAAGAGTGTTTAAGAACATGATTGGGATACACCAGAATATGAAGCAAAAAAGATCACAGCTACAGGAGACTAGGGTAGATGTATACCTTACTTGAGTAGTAGTCTCGGAGCTTGAATAAAAATAAAAGGGGAGTTTCCATGGAATAATATGGCTGCAGTGAAAATGGCAAGTAAATCCTTGATCTGGAGCAATAGGAGGGATTGCAGCTTGAAGAAGGGCAGTGCTGGATGGAAGGAGTGCTCAGAGCAGGCTTATAACAGGAAAAAGAAGGACAATCTAAAGGGATGGGATGCTCAGAATAAGTTTCTAAACAGCCTGAGGGATATGTATATGTATATGTGTGTGTGTGTGTGTGTGTGTGTGTGTGTGTGTGTGTGTGTGTGTGTGTGTGTGCACCATACTGATAGTATAGTAAGGTCCTTAAAGTATACATTATCTAATTCAATTTTCCACTCTAGAGCAGAACGTCCAAGAAAAGCATCTTCTCACTGACTCATTCAGAACGTCCAAGGAAGGCATCTTCTCACTGACTCATTCAGAACGTCAAAGGAAGGCATCTTCTCACTGACTCATTCAGAACGTCCAAGGAAGGCATCTTCTCACTGACTCAATCAGAACGTCCAAGGAAGGCATCTTCTCACTGACTCATTCAGAACGTCCAAGGAAGGCATCTTCTCACTGACTCATTCAGAACGTCCAAGACAGGCATCTTCTCACTGACTCATTCAGAATGTCCAAGGAAGGCATCTTCTCACTGACTCATTCAGAATGTCCAAGGAAGGCATCTTCTCACTGACTCATTCAGAACGTCCAAGGAAGGCATCTTCTCACTGACTCAAACAGAACGTCCAAGGAAGGCATCTTCTCACTGACTCATTCAGAACGTCCAAGGAAGGCATCTTGTCACTGACTCATTCAGAACGTCCAAGGAAGGCATCTTCTCACTGACTCATTCAGAACGTCCAAGGAAGGCATCTTGTCATTGACTCATTCAGAACGTCCAAGGAAGGCATCTTCTCACTGATTCACTCTTTTCTAAACTATTATGAAAGCACTACTCTAGTATTTTCATTTTTCATCTTTTTTTCTGACAATGTAAGCCCAGCATCATCTCCTGAAGCACTTTTTTGACTGAAACCACTCAGGGCAAGAATGATGACAATTGCTTCGTATTTTTTTTCTATTCTGCTTGATATACAAAAGCAGTTAACACTACTGGGATCCTATTCATATTTTATTTTCGACAAAAGTCAAGAGATCGTAGCAAACACAACAATTCAACAAGTCAAGCAAACTTTAGTTATTTATTTGCCCACTGCTTTGTGAAAGCAGTTTATAGCTGTACGATACACCTATAACAGCTACGGGTAGAGTGGAAATATGAAATAATATAGTTCTGTCTGTCTATCTGTCTTGGTTAGATAAATGCATATCTCTCATAGATATATATATATATATATATATATATATATATATATATATATATATATATATATATATATATATATATATATGTGTGTCTGTGTGTGTGTGTGTGTGTGTGTGTGTGTATAGAAAGCATGAAAGAGATTGATACATAGAGCTATACATACATATAATGATTATAGGTTCATAGGTTCATACTAGGCTATCTGCCCTAGGGCATTTACAAGCCTAGCAAGAGTGTGTTTGGCTTTCGCCACCCATTTTAAAATGAATTTTGCTATGCCCTTTTTCGAGGTTAGTATACTGTGCATCTGTCTAACAGTGACACAGAAGTGATACCCGGAGTAAATCTACGATCTCCCATATTTCTTAGCACTGACACTGAAGCACATCGCAACTCAAACCCACAAAAAAATTCTTTGATAACACATACTGACAATATCTAGAACTATTGCAGATCATCCAATTACCAAACAAAACCCCAGAGTCTCCTTTTATGATCATCCCAACACCTCCTCTGCCCCACAAACTAACATCATAAACAAAATAAAGACACCATGCGATTAGAGAAAAACTCCACATTGTATTGTTTTGTTATCACACAATGACTCACTCAAACCAAAAAAATAATAATAAAATAAAATTTGCAAAACCAACTACCACTTGTTTTTCTTGGGAACCTTCTCTCTAAACCTCCTTTTTTAAATGTACCGACTCCATAATTACACAACCACAACCAAAGTGAAACACACACTGTCATGCTACAGTTGTTAGTATTCAAAATGATTATCCAAGGCAAAGAACACAGCTTTCGTGGGACCTGATAGTATCCCAGGCTGTATTTTGCACCTTCTCCAGTAAGAACTGGCTTTGCCATTGAGCACCTTATTCAACCACAGCTTAAGTAAAGGATTCATTCCAGCACAGTAGAGAACTGCCATTGTCATCCCTTTGCACAAGGATGATGCCACTATTGACCCTGGAAACTGTCACCCCATTAGCTTGACAAGTCTGATCTGTAAAGCCATGGAGCATATTATTATGGATCTCATAAACAAGTACATAGGCAATTTCCAAGCACTTGACCCCACCCAGTTTGGATTCGTCAAGGGCAGATCTTGCCTGTTGTACCTGGTTAACTTCTTTGAGACTGTCACCAAGGCCCTGGGTGAGGGAAAGTCAGTATATATAGCTTACCTTGACTTGGCCAAGGCCTTTGACACAATCCCCCACTCGGGCATCATTGAAAAGCTAAAACAACTTGGCGTAAATCTCTATCTCATCAGGTGGGTGGCCAACTGGCTCACTGACAGGACTCTCAAGGTCAAAATAGGCACCTCCACCTCTGATAGCTGACCTGTCACTAGTGGAATTCCCCAGGGTTCTGTCCTGGGACCCCTACTGTTTGGCATTTACTTCTCAGAGATCCAGGCAAAGACAAAAGGCCTGTGACTAACCAAGTTTGCAGATGACTGTAAGTATGGTGCTGTCAGTGACTCCCCAAATGATGTTAACATACTGCAAGTGGGTATCACAGCAACTAATGACTGGTGCCAAAGTCATGGCCTCAAGCTAAATGCAAAGAAAATGTATCATCATACCATTCAACAAAAACATGGCCTCTACTGATTACCACATCAATGGCAACCCCCTAAGCACACAACCTGTGGTGAGAGACCTGGGTACTCAGGTTGATAATCTCACATTCAGCCATCATATAGTGGCAGTGGTCAGAAAAGCCTTTTACTTGGCTCATTTCATAAGTAAAAGGATTGCATCCAGAAAAAAAGGAGGTTATTACCTCTTTATACTCCTCCCTCATTAGACCAATAATAGCGTATAATGCCCCATTTGGTATGCACCTCTCCAAACCTGTGCACCAAATGGAAAGGTGACAGAAATACCCAATCCATGGCCTCCAAAACCTGTCCTATGTGGACATGCTCAAATCACTGTCACTCTAACTGGTATCATACAGACTGCTCAGAGGTGATCTGTCTTGCCTACAAGGCAATCTTGGACCCTGCCCTACTAGAGATGCTCCATATCCGTAAGTCTAACTCCTCACACATTACCCACTTGAAAGGCCTGAATCTAATATGCAACATCAACAAAACCTGCTGGAAAGATAAGTTTGTCTCCCTGAGGCTGCCCCATCTCTGGAATAGACTTCCCATACATGTCAAACAGAGTACCTCGCTGACCCTCTTCAAGAGCAACCTTGATGAGTGATGGGAAAACACAAATTTGTCCCAGGGGTTCCACCTGTGTCCCTCATTGACAAGGGCAACAGGTGCTGACTTGAGGTTTCGTCTTGGGGATAAACTCTTGGCTAGGCTTGTAAGGGCCCCAGGTCCATTAGCCTAGTAATCTCCTATGATCCTATGATTAGAGCATAAAATGATCAAAGCAACACTCAACAGATCAAGCAATAAAATTTGTATTTAAACAAAATAGTTTTGTTAAAGTGATCTACAAGCAAATACATATACATATGTATAGGTAGACAGATCTATATAGGTACAGATATCAATACAGGGCTCCCTAGCAGTTGATCGAGTTATCAGCAATTTTAAATTCACATGGTCGAGACCATATGATTGAATTTTTGAAAACCCGAAGCTTTTGAATGGCGATCATGGTACAGTGCAGATCAGAAAATGTACCCTTTTCCTCACTGTAGTGTGATCTCGGAGTTGGTACATATAATCTGCAGGGGTGTGGGGGCACAAGGAGGTTTGAACCCCCCCCCCCAGAAATGTAAAAAAGTAAATTTTTTTGTGTTTTTTTTTTTTTTTTATGTTCGCGTTTTTGGAAACTCAATCATGTGGTCTCAACTGTATGAATTTCAAGTTTCTGAAAACCTGATCATCTGAAATAGACCCAAATACAGATATGCTCCCTGCATTTTGGTAGCATCTGTTATTATATAATATGAATCTGCATTCATTCCTTGAAAAAAACAAACACCAAGTACAAAGTACTTAAATAAATGTGTTTGAATTTCTAGTACTCAAACACATTATAAAATAGCAAAAACAAAAAATGTTTAAAACTATTGTTTTTGCAGGAGGAAAGCCCCCTTGTAATGTATATATACCAACTCCAAGATCGGGGTCCCTATCAGTTGATCGAGTTTTCAGATCGTGGTTTGGCAATGATTGGAAATTTACTCTTTTCCTTGCTGTCGTGTGATCTTGGAGTTGATATATATAACATTCGGGGGGTGCAGGGGGGCTTGCCCCTCTGCAAAACATAAAAAGGTAGATTTTTTTTGATGTTCTAGGTTTTGGAAACTCTATCATATTGTCTCTGATTTTTTTCGAGTTCCCAAAATGTTAATCTTCTGACATAGACCTACACACACACACATATATATATATATATATATATATATATATATATATATATATATATATATATATATATTTTGTATATACAATGTGTATTATAAATATATATATATATATATATATATATATATATATATATATATATATGCATTTCACTATCTCAAAATAATGAAATCTCGAATTTCAATATCTCAAAACTAAAATATTGAAAGCCCAGTTGGGTGAAAGTGCACATAACCAAATCCGAAAATGTTGAATCAGTGGTTGTGCTGTATTAATGGATAGCTAGAGGGTCAGGTAAGTGTTTATATTTTAGGGGTTTTGGGTAGGGAATTTAGTGTATGTTAGTGTGTTGGGAAGTTGTAGGTGTTGGTTACAGTATGTAGGTAAGAGTGTGAGTGTGTAAGTGTTGAGAATGGTGGTGTTTGTACATATGTGACGTGTGTTTGTGCGAGCGGAATGTAGAGTGTGTAGTGGTGGATTTAATGTCTTTGTCTTTTTAGTGCGACCTCGGAGTTAGTGTATATAAGTACCGGGGGTTTGGGGGTGCTGTGGGGCTTGCCCCCCTACTTATATGTAGGATAGGTTCCTTATAGGTAGGATATATCTATCTTTATATATATATATATATATATATATATATATCTTTTTATATATATATTTATATATTATATATATATATATATATATATATATATATATATATATATATATATATATATATATATATATATATATATATATATATATATATATATATATATATATATATATATATATATATATATATAAGATAGATATATCAAATGCATATTACATATGTGTTTGTGTGTGGGTGTGTGTGTGTGTGTGTGTGTGTGTGTGTGTGTGTGTGTGTATGTATGTATGTTAAGCCTCATAGCACTTGGTTCTCTGAGTTGGTTCTTAGCTGGGATACTTTGTGTTGAATATGATTGCCCAACCAGTGTCTTAATCATTTCCTTTCACATCATAGTGACATACTGTAGGAGAATTTGTAACCTTCCAAACTGTACATAGTTGAGCCATGGCACATGTAAATGAATGTGTATCTGTGTGCTGTGATATGCTGGCATCCTATCTAAGATTGGATTCTCTGCCTTGTACCCAGTGAGTTTTGAGATAGGATCTCCTGTGACCTGAGCTGTGTAACATAGATATCAGACAATAAATTAATTAATTTATATTTATCCTGTACTGCTGGCCACAATCTGCTGCTATAACCATAAACTTCACTGTTTTTTGATGTTTTGTACTTAGTTCCTTGGAACAAATCATGTGTTATGTGGCATTATGACAACAAAGAATCATAAGATCAAAAGAAGTGCAAGATAACTGAATCACAAGACCATTCACACCTTGCTAATAATTACCCTCATGCTGTACCCCTTCTCAGGAGGTTAAAGCAGGTCAGTCCCAGAGTAAATTTATGGGAGCCCATCCAACCATCCAGGTTTAATATGATGGATACTTTGTCATTTTGTTTAACTTGCAGGGAATTTTTGTTACAAAGGTGATGCAGGCATTGGTTAATACATGTATCTCACTGGTGTGTTTTTCTATTTGTGCAACATGATATTTAAGTCCGTAGTTCTGGTACTAATGGAGATTTAAGTCCTTGTTTTGGTACTAGTGGAGGTATTTGACTGACAATCATATATAAAATTAAGATGGATGGAGCCCTATTGCTGTAGAACACAAAGCATTGGTCACCATGCAAGATCCTATAAGAAATGGAGTAAAGGGATGCAACTTTAAGCCTTTCCTTTTAGTGCAAGGACTTTTATCCAAAAATCTTCTTGGTTAAGAGCCTCTGAATCCTTTCATTTCATGATTTTTTTCCTACCCATTTATCCTTCATGACATTATTATTGCTTTGCAAAGTCATTGTATGAAAATATGCACTGCATTAAAATATTTAAAAAATCAAACAAGGTTAGTTCACAGACCATTGCGTATATATCATATATGTGTCCCTTACAGATCTTTATACAAGAAGGCAAGAATTTTCCTCAGGCAGCTATAGCAGTAATGACGTTTTTTGAGAAGACATACTTCAGTGTTAAGTAAAACAATGCATTCCATAGCTATCTGTAAATATCAGAGCAATAATCTGTCATTGTTTAAGGTTAAAAAATAATATTTCATTGTTTACAGACAAATCAGTTTCAGTCACACATACATCTTTATTAAAAGACACAAATGCAGTTTTGTCAAGATGTAAAAGGTCAAAGATTACAGCAGCTAACAGTTCAAAGTGTAGCAACTGTACTAGGTATAAACATGTCATTAGAGTTATATGCTGTTTTAGCAAGATTTGTGCAAATGTACAGACTTTAAAGAATTGGTTACAACAGGAACATGCAGATGTATGGGTTACAGATCAAATAAATTCCAGTTCAACTGATGCAGAAGAAGTGCTCAAAAAACATATTGGGTGTGTCCAGTTAAAAAAGGTAACCGTATACCTTTATAATAACAGTTAAATGAATTTGCAGAATAAAGGGTTTACAGTTACAGATTTGGCAAATGAAATTTTTGTGTTATTGTTTTGTTTAAGAGTTTTGTATTAAAGTGTTGCAATGCATAAACAATAAGCAATGATACAGACAGAAACAAAATTGCTAGTTTACAGAATGTAAAATTTAAAGTCAATGCTACATTGTAAAAGTAACAACACAGTTAAAAATTCAGATCCTATGTATAAAAAAAGTACATTATGTAATCAGTTTCAGACTGTATATGTTTCATAAAGAAATGACAGTTTGCCAAGCTCATCAGCTCAGATTACAGCCAGCCTAGCAAGCTAAATTAAAGACAGTACTATCCATGTAATGCATTTACAGTTTTACTATTTATCAAAAAAAATGTATACAGTAATAATAAATTCTTGCAACATTCAGTACTATTAAAAAGTTAAATGATGTCAGCTATAAAAACGGTTATGGTAAAAAAGTGGGCGGAGTTCACAGTATGTTAAAATCTAAGAGTCATGAGACAAAATGTAAAATGTTCAACAGTTAAAATTGATTTTATATAAATACAAAAATGCACAGTGTTACATTATTATTTAGTTTCAATTATCAGTTTGCTTACAGACTTGCAAGAGTTTATTAGCAGCAAATGTTTATTGCATGCAGAAAAATGTAAATAAGGTCAGGGCAATAAGCAATGCCATCAGTTTATAATTGTTAAAAATGCAAATGTTATTTTAAGAATCTGATACTAGATACAATTAAGAATTTTAGTCACCCAGCCTTGCACAAGAAATAAAAAGAAGAGGTTTAAAAGGCCTAACTATAAAAAGGGCACCTCAACATTAAAACAGGCCTTCCTTTACCTCATCAGTTACTGAAACAATGCAGAGTAAAATTTGGCAAGAGCTATGGTGCAGAAGTTGACTGTCTATGTGTTTCAGTTATTTATTCAATGTTTGTTTAAAGTTATAATGTATAAGTTAAAGCAAGTATGCATGTTTCAGGCAGTTATATACAGTTTATCAATATTCGGACAATGCTGACAAAAAAACAGATTTCAGTTAATTTCTTATCTCTGTTCATGTAAATGTTCTCATGTTTTCAGACAATTATATACTTTTAGTTTAGTTAGCTTCTAGAATATACAAAAACAAGCAAACAGAGGACAACCACGTTGATAAAAGTACCATAAAACTTTATTTCCACAGATGAGCGCTTTCAGGCCATATGCCCTTCATCAGATAACACACAGTATAAAACCTCACATATTTAAAATAAATATCAGCCTATCACATTTCAATAAAAAGCCCTCCTTTTCTTTAGGAAGGGTTTTAAAGGTATATACCCATTAATACCAGGAGACCTATCTGCTCCTAATCGCACTATCCACCTGGTTTCAGCACATTCAGTTTCATTTACCAAATTGCCCCCCCTGGTGTTTGGAATCACAACCTGTATCACCATAAATAGAAATGAATGCGTAGGGTTATCCTTCACATGTAATGCCAAAGCATTACGCTCATTACCAAGTCTAATATCCGATAAATGTTTGCAAATGCTGTTCTTAAACATATTATTGGTTTTCCCCACATAGTAAGTTTCACATCCTTCACATACAGCTATATATACCAAATTCTTAGTTTTACAATCAGCATATCCTTCAAAAACATATTGTTTTTTTGTCCTGGGATGTACAAATATTTGAGATTGCAATATGAAGTGACAAGCCTTACACTGATAACATGGGAAGGTACCTTTACTATTAATCTTAATATTTCTCTTATTACAGGGTTGCTTACATAGTATATCCTTTAGATTCTTATTCCTCCTAAAAATAAATTTTGGAGCATTCCCTATTTGTGTCTTAAGCTCTCACTTATAGCAGTGACATGGGTAACATTTGTGATATTATTAAACGACACTGGCAAATATTGTACACTGACCCAGAGCTTAAGACACAAATAGGTCTCCTGGTATTAATGGGTATATACCTTTAAAACCCATCCTAAAAGAAAAGGAGGGCTTTTTATTGAAATGTTATAGGCTGATATTTATTTTAAATATGTGAGGTTTTATACTGTGTGTTATCTGATAAAGGGCATATGGCCTGAAAGCGCTCATCTGTGGAAATAAAGTTTTATGGTACTTTTATCGACATGGTTGTCCTCTGTTTGCTTGTTTTTGGATATTCGTGGATCTGCTACGTACAGAGGACTTTGGTGCAAGAGACTTTTTTCTTAGCTTCTAGAATATACACAGCTATTTTTCAATGTTCAGTATATGCTAATGTAAATTTCAGTCAAGTTTCAGAATATGACATTCATATTCAGTTATGTGTTCAGTATAGTACATTTCAATCAAATCTCAAAATACTTCATATTATTCAGTCATTAGTTTATTTGTAGCAGGCTTATTACATTATTTAGTCATTAGTTAAGGGTAAAGTGACAGAATTACTTTTTTCAAGCTTATTAAAATAAGTTATTTAAATAATAGGTAGTAATAGTTATTCAATGCACTCAGGGCATAAAAGGGCAGGCTTAATTTGTTAATTAGTTCACAGATTACAGTGCACATTTTACAAATTACATTGCATGTTACATAATTATTGTACATTTATCAAATATTAAGGATACTAACAGACAATGCAAAGGTATAGATTTAAAATACAGAAAGTGTAGGTTTTAGTAAACTATTATAGCTCATAAATATTCATAAAAGTTAAAAATGGTAATTAGCATTATAGAGCACATTTAAATAAAAATTTATAGACACAAGTCAACACAGAATATGGTAATTATGTTTTAAGACCACTTATAAAGTTATCTTTTTAGTGCAAATTTCAATTAGTTTCAGAAAATAGCCATCATGCTTGATAGGCTATGCAATAAAAACAAACAGTAAAATGTGTAAATATGTAAATCTATAAACAACAGGAAAATGTAATTTTGAACACTATAAAAATACAGCATAATACACTAAACCACCAGTTCATATGGTAAAAATCAGCTTTAAAAGCTACAAAATTAAAATACATTCATTTTCAGAATAATGTACATGTTTTAAATATATCACTCATTCATCAAAACCTAGACTTAAGGACTCTAAAGACTATAAATCTAGGTAATATAAAAATTAAATCATAAAATTAAGAGACTTCAACCCAAACAGGACATAAATGCTCAAATGACACGTAGTGGTCAAAATTAAAATTGCAAACTTATTCACCAGATAAACAAAATGATTCCCCAGTTATAATTAAATCATAAAGTTAAAAGACTTCAATCAAAACAAGCCAGAAATGCTCAGTTTTACCAAATATTTTTTTTTTATTTTCAAATTATAAGTCAGGTAGCATAAAGCTGAATACATTAGTTAACAATATAAATGGAAAGTAACTACAGAAGTAGGTCCCTGTAGACTTTCAACAGGGACCTCAGGGGCAACTGTTAGAGTAGGGACTTACATTTTAAAGTAGTTATTAGACATTAGACAGGCTGAAGAGTAAAATAACTTGCATTTCATTTATGCATAAAAAACAGGTCAAATAAAGACGTTGTTCAGGACAATTAGAATATGACGTGCAGTAATTTTGAACACTAATTGTTTATCAGCAGTGTTAATGAAGACAGCATTCAAATATTGTGAACATCTAATAAAGCCTTATTAAATGAACTAGTGTTTGAAACATTTATTCTGAAAAGTACATAAGACTTGGTCCATAAAGGAGAGACTGCCACCTGTTCACCAAGTGTTTGGGTAATTAACAAATAAAAACTTTTGTTCTCAGTATCATTACAGTGTTTTTAGCTAATTACAGTACAGTACAGCATTATCAGTTCTTACAACTGTCTTCTGGCCTTACCTTACGGCAGGTAATGGAATTTTCTTTTCCTCCCAGGCATCTTCATTAATGCATTCCAAGCTCTGTATCAGAAATATAGATCAGCTGTGCTACCAAATGGGATGATATTGGAATGCTTTCAGCAGTGTAAAGTTGTACATCAGGGGTGCTCAGTCTCTCTCAGTTTGTTCCTGTTAGTGAACAAGCCACTAGGCAGACTGATACAGTCAGCACATAATATAATAGGATTGGATTTTTATGAGGTAAGGGAGGAAATAGTTTTTTTTGACGATAATGATTCTCACTTAGGACCTGATTAGAGATTTGAAATGGAATAAAGTGCTTTCTGATGTGTTTTGAAGAGACCTAATCCAGTAAAGAATGTTGGAATTTGAAAACTCTATATAAAAGTTCTGGAAAAAGTTTGTTTCATACATTAGTAAAGTGGAAATAATAGTTATAACTAAATCATTCTATAAGTTGTGTCATATGTTGTTGCTTGCAGTTAATGTTTCATATTGGTTCTGTAAGTACACAGTGAAAATACTTTTAAGTAACTATAGTAAATGTGTACAAAGACTTTACAAAAAACATATCATTTTGAATTTGATTTAGTTTTCAAAGTACAAGCTAATCTTATGGGACTTTATGTTTAAGTACTATACCTTCATATCCAAAACATCAGCAGTTACTATACTTGTTTTGTATTCTAAGCATTTTTATTTTTTAAGGTAACATTTAAATGATAAGATGAACCTATCTGCGAAGAATCTCCTCTGTCTTAGAGCTTTATTTTTCATGTAATATATGTTAAAGGGAATTTCTTGGTAGTACTGACATTTTTTATGAGTCAAGCTGGTAGGTGCATGGCTATGAAATGTGATTGAAATTATTTTAAGTTAACTGAGAGTAGTTGATAAGATCACCAAGAAAATATTTTACAAATGACGTTTGGTCTGCAGGAAATACGATGGAGTTTAGTTGATATGGTATAATCTATAATTGTTCACATTTTATAAGAATTATATTACTGGCATCAGATATAGTAGTTTTGAATTCTGAATTTGCTGTCTGGCACACTGATTTTTATGAGGTTTTCAGGTCCTTGCTGCAGTCAAGTTCATGAAAGCTGAATCAAAACAATAAACATATATACAGCTTCCGTGTGATACAAATTTATATTTTAAATGTTGCATATTTAAATGATAGTGGTTAGCTAAATAGATTTCCCAGTCAGTAATGACTGGCTTCACATAGAAGCACATGTTTTCTTTGTACTATATGTCGGAGAATCTGGTAAGGTTAAATATAAAAAAAATACATGGGAATGACTAGCTGAATTGTGCCACGCAAGGGATGTTTTTTGATGTACTAATTGAAAAAATCTTGTTTATGGCTTGGGTATGTTTGGATGGCTGAATAGCAATTATAGCATGTGATTATGTGCCCTTCACTTCTCTTGGATGTACAAAGCACTCTTAATATTTAGTAATAGGTGGATTACTATAGTGTTTTTGAAAGAGTAGAGAGTCAATAGGGATATAGATTAGTAAAGGAATTAGTGCCACTGGTAATTTTTATGCTGTAGGCTTTTTAAAAATGGGTTGAAAAGATTACAATTTTGAGAGACCATTGCACTGGGAATAAGCAGATATAAGGATTATATGAATTATCATTTGAAGTGCATCACCTTCAGATAGAGCACATAGATGAACAGTAAGAGGAGGGTTACATGTTCAACTTCAACATGCTGATTTATGACACTGATATTTTTATTGATAATCCTTGTTTTAAAATTAAAGTTAGTTTAGTTAACATATCAGTGACAACAGTTCTATTACAGACAATAATTACACCACAGACAGAAATATTGAAACAGCAGGATCAACTGTATTGATAATATGATGTCCAGTATAAAGCTGTCTTTGGTCAAGAGGACAGGTATGACATGCTTACTAGACAGTAGACTGGAGAGGAGTTAAAATATTAAGAAATGGATTATTGTTGTGAATGTCAAGCATATAACTGGATTATACTGCTGGTTAATTAATATACATTTGAAAGTTTGCACATACAAAGAAAATTGTATATTTGGGGGGTTGTCAAACTGCTGTTTAATGTATGTTTTTTTCTATATGTTTTAACAAAATTCATAATACAAAAATCAGTTATATGCAGTAATAAAACATTCAATCTTCAAAGAAAAAATGCATAACATTAAATATGAAAAGGTAACAGCCTCTCTAAAGTAAAGCTATAATAATCACTTATAGCTAACTTACTATTCAGTTGCAATTAACAAACCATTTAAGCACCCCTTCTGGGATGACTATATTTGTATGCATTAACAACCCATTTTCTCTGCCACCACCTAAGAAAAACTCCATCAATCCCTTTGAGTATGTTCTTGGTACAGGACTGAACTACTGAGTTATCTACTTTATTCATGGGTTACAGTGAGACTGTTTTTAATGTACTGAGTTAGATCTGTTAACATAAACTGCACATTACTGAAACTGATGGTATACATAATAAAGTTGACCATGCCCACACTTGTGAAAACAACACAAGGGTTCACTCTTCTCCCCAGTCAGCACACTTTTATAAAGGATATACTTACATCACAAGTAAGACATTGAGCCTGACTAATAAAGTATTGTTACATCTTTGCACAGGATCTTCTCTGCAGATAAAAAACTACACCAGATAAAAAGCTACACTACCCCACTATTCATTTAACCCTGTCATGGAACTTGCCCCCCCAAAGAGTCTTTGTCCAGTAGTATGTCTTTGTGAAACTACATTCATTGACTTTTTATTATCCTACACTTGATCTATAAGGTGACTTGTGATCATATGATTGATCTATAACATGATGTATTCTCCTTATTATAAGTCAACAACCAAGTCTCAGTCCATACTAGATAACTGACCACCAAGAGCTTCTCTTGTCTAATACAACAACAGAATAAAAGAGGTAATAAGATAAAAATATAAATATTGGCTGTTTAAATGCGCTCTTTTGAAGGCAAAATGTTAAGATAAGAACAAAAGGAAGAGCGTAAGGCAGATACAGTTTCAGCGTATTACAACTGTTACACTGTTCTAAGTATATGCGCCATAGGCAAAAAAGTTTCCAAAAAGTTACCAAGCAGACTAAAAGTTCTCAAGCGTTCCCAGCTCCTTCCAGTGGATTTTTTGAGCATTACCAGCTTAGCTAAAATGTTTAAACATTACCAGCTTAACAGCACCATATAATCGACCAAAACTTCCAGACCAGTATTCCAAACAGTGCGATTTCAGCAACGTTCCGCTTCTCGGCCAATAAATCCCTTATTTGAAAACAGCAACGTTCGTTTCACCTTGTTTCACCAACAAAAAAACGGATCGACCAAGATAGTAATCCAAAAACTTTATATTTATTCAAAATAAACTGGTAATGTTTAACATTTTAGCTAACACTTGAGAACTTTTAGTCTGCTTGGTAACTTTTTGGAAACTTTTTTGCCTTTGGCGCATATACTTAGAACAGTGTAACAGTTGTAATACGCTGAAACTGTATCTGCCTTACGCTCTTCCTTTTATTCTTATCTTAACAGAATAAAAGAGCCCGCACTTTCACTTGTGAAATCAGATAACTGTTTTGTTGCCATCTAAACCAAGCTCCAGTTAAATTAGCAATTCTCAAATGAATAACTCGCAGAGCTATTTTCCTTTGTACAAATATGCTTGCAAAACATATTTATTAGAACAGCAATATAAATGTGGCTGGATGGCTCATATACTTATATATTCAATGCCTCTGGAACTTCTGTGATTTCTGTAATAGTCACTTTTCTAAAGGTACTATTTTCAATCAACAAAAAAATGTTTATGTTGCCAATTAAATTAAACATACTAAAGAGCTCACTCTATATCCCATCAAAATGAGAGTTATAGAGTGAGTTTGTAAAGTACCTAATACAAGTTTTACTTGATAGCAAGTGCAATTGTTACAGGAAAAGATCAGCTTAAATGGAAGTCTGACATCTGTAATGTTAGCAGAATAACTGGTACATTATGTTGTTAGAGAAGGGTTAACAACCTTTGAATGCAGAAGCCATGTAACAAGTCTGTTGCTTCAAAATAATACTATGTGACTATGAGATAATGTCTATACTTGCCTGGAATAAACGTGGGTAGTTATTTGAAACAATTAAATAAGATACAGTGAGTGCTACTCTGGTGGGAGGTCATGCACACACATGTAATGTAACTCATATTGACGTTACTTATGTTTCAGTGAGAGCTGCGTGTTGTAATTAACCATAACCTGTTATGCTGATGATATTCATCTTTACCTCTCATTTGCTCAGAAGTGTATCTTTAATTTGGTTATGTTTGAGGGTTATTTGGACTCTGTCCATACATAGATGAACCAGGAAATGCTGAGTAAGTCTAAAGTGCAGCTTTTAGACCCTGTCATGCCCATCAACATCTTTTCATCTTTAAATGATTAGGAAAGGGGGACAGGTTAGAGTATATTTCAGGGGTGTGAGATCTGGATGAATTCTTTGGTAATACTCTGTATCTCAAGAATCAGGATCAGCTGTGGTCATGCCTTCATGCTGCCATGTTTGTACCATTTCCAGGAAAGAAAACACTTGACTCCCACACTCTAATCTGAAAACAGCCATGCTGCAGTTTCTTTTCAAGTGGACTAATGCAGTGCTCTTTACCAAAGAGATGAAGATGCAGACTTTGACTGTCTTTAGAGAATGCAAAATCCTATTGCCAAAATATTGATAGAAACTTCACATTTCAGCAATATTACTCCTAGGAAGTAATATTTACATTAAATACCTGTGGTGGTGAAGATGACCTTTACAATCTTGGTACTAATTTATTGAACCATAATTAAGATCGTGTCAGTCTCATCGATCTTGGTACTGATTTACTGAAATATTAATCACAAACTTGTCTATATTAAATCTCTTTAGATAACATATAATCTAATATGCCTTCTCTGTTTTGCTGGGGATGTGCTGGTATGATTCCCAATTCATACCTGAGCATATCAGGTAGGTAATCATTTGCTAATGCTGCACCAGCCCCAAAGACCTCATTACCTATCCAGCTTCATATATGTGGTTCAGAGCCCCATTACACAGTCCATAAAATGCCATATAGGTACAGATTAATTAGTTAAGTCATTGTCAGTAGTTTTCATAGTTTTATGCTTTGTATAGTTTTACTTTTCTAATACATTAACATTTATATTTGTCTGTTTCTTGTTCATTTATTTGTTTGCTTGTTTTTGTTTGTTTGCTTGTTTTACTTTGTTTGTTTTCTTACTTGTTTGCTTCTTTGTTTTTTGCTTGTTTTAGTTTTTTGTTTGCTTGTTTGCTTGAATTTGCATATCAAGGTACAGTTCTAATCTCATTCTCAGCCTGGAAGTATACAAATTATCAAAACAAAAGTATACAGGATCATACAATGAAGTAAAGATAAATACAAACATTTGAATAAATTAAAACAGGAAATAAAATGTAATTCAATACCATACTTAAAGGCTTGTGTAAAACAGAGTACTGTGCCACTTCACATAATGCTACATAATTACACACAAATTATGTTAAAACAAGAATGTGTTTTAATAAACAAGGTGTGAGGGGAAACAGGATTGAGAAGGATGGCTGGTATGGGTGTGCTACAGTACTGGAGGTTAGAGGATATGACAAAAGGACAGCAGAACGTTATCTGTAACATCATCATCATCATCAACCGCTTTTTTCTCATTTTCTGCAGCGGACTGGGATGTTACTTCAAATGTTGCCATCTCTCTCTCTTGATTCAATCACACTTCCCAACCTTCTTTCGCAGTTGTGTCTGACCATCGAATGTCTTCTTTCACACAGCCCATCCATCTCTTTACTGGACACCTTTGTTTCCTCTTGCCTTTGCCCTGTCTGTTTCTAATCTTCTTCACAAGATTTTCTTCTGCTTTCCTGCACATGTGCCAGAAACACTGTAGTTGTTAGATTTATATTTAGAGATTTATAAATCCATGTACATTTGTTTGCTAGTTAAATGCATATACACTTATGTTGCTATAATATATGTAGGAATAATATAGTCAGTTAGATGCATACATTTCTGTTTGCTAGCATGCACATATTGCAAGGTTAAACTCGTCTCATCTAAAAATTAAATAATAAATAAAATGGCATTGATCTGTATGTAACATGCTGGTACAGCTTGATAAAAATGCTGATAAGAATAAGCTGAATGCTCAGTGTTTAATGCAAGCTTCAAGGATTACAGGTAAGGATGCAGGTGTAAGGAAGGAACTGAGTTGGTGGCAAAAACAACTTACTGAACAGTCAAGTAATTTACTTTGAAACAAGAACATAAAGGAGCTTATTAACAGACTGCATGGCATCATTGAAAGACTGCTTTCATACAGAAACATTCTCAAACAGAAAAGACTCCATAAAAGTTTAATAAACAAACTGTATGACATCAAAATACTAAAGTAATGGCTTTGAGAGTTCCCAAAAAACTGCTTTCATAAGAATGTATATATGTGAGATCTGATCTGATTTCTTGTTAGATCTGCATACCGAAGAACACCTTTCATGTTGTATAAAAAGAAAGCTTGAAGACAGTTAACCTTGCAAACTGTACAGTGTTGTACATGTCATCTGTTATATAGACAGTTTACTTAAAACTACTTCACAATAAAGATAATAATAATATACTGCTGATAAGGTTATATTATTCAGAGTTTATGTGCATTAACCAGACTTTGTTTTTTTTTTACAAGGCACCTTATTCTACAAGGCATGCAACATTCAGCACAGATATCTGCACATCTGCAATTAATTAACTAAGACTGTCATCATTCATTTTAAATAACTTTTCAATGGCGAGCCTTGCCTGTATTCAAACACAGGGGGAGTGGTGTCTGTGCCTTGTATAAAGTCACTTCAGTAAAAGCACAGTAACTAACATTTATGTACTTGATTGAGTCCGGAATTGGAGCACTTTAATTTCCACCATTTGCAACAGTACAGTTCCTCAGACATCTGAATCCAGAGAAGGACTGCAATGCAGTAAAAAAGCAGTGCTATAAATTCTCCAGGTTGCTAAAAATTTCCAGTTCGAATTTGTCACTGCCAACTTCATTTCACTAGCTTTTCAAGTAACTACAAATGTTTTCTGACCATCTACAGTGCCCAGAAGTGGGCAGTTGAAGTTTTTGTGGACTTTGGTAAGCAAATTTTTGTGGTTACATAACAGCATGAATGCCATAAATCAGGCTAGTAAGAACTGTAAACAGAACTTAGGACAGGTAAATGTACATGCATTGAGTGAAAGCAGTAAACACAGTATTACTATTAATGTGTCAATTTTAGACAGACTACAGAAGTTGTGTAAATAGCATATTAGCAACTGTAAAACCTTATTAGGGCAAGTTGACAGTCAGGAAATATGTAAATGGATTACGTTTGAATGTCATTTTAAACAGAAACATAATTGGTATGATAGTAAATGTTTATAGTGCAAGTCATATGAAACTGCTTTCTGTGTGCAATGTCACAATGGTAAAAACCCAATATGGTCATACACTTGCATTATGTCCTGTCACCACATGTAAAATGTTAAGTTCAGTGTTACAACAGCAGTCAAATCAGTCATTGACAGAATCTTCTGTATATCTTGTTAGACAAAAGTGGCATAAAACCACTACACAGTACAAAACAGATAAGAAAAGAGATGAGGTTTATGGTGAAATAGCAGAAAGATTTAATAAACTTCTAAGAGATAGACAGAGTAAATTCAGAAAGTTTAAACGGCATATGCAAACACTTTTTCAGAAGTGCATAAGAGCTTTAAAGTCCGCAGAACAGAATACTGAGAAATATCAGACAGCCAGTGCAGACTCACAAGACAAAAATAATCTGGTTAGTAAAGAGTTAAAGCAACAGCAGTTAGTTACACTAATAAAAAATTATTTACATTCTACTCTACGTTTAGAAAATTGTTAGCTTACACAACAGGATGTAATGTAACTTTCATTCAGTTAAAGCAAGGCACTTAGTCAAACAGTAATGTAAAATCACCATTTTAAATAGAACAATTCTAGGGCATAAAAATCAAATAAAAGTAGTTAAAAGCAGTAAAGACAGGTCTACTTCATGATGTCGAAAGCCGACAATATCAAAGCTGATGTCAGCACCACAACATCGAAAGCGCAGAACATCGTGCAGGTAAACGGAAATCTCCATAGTGGGAGATTTCCATTTACCTCAATGTAGTGCAGTCTTGGAGCTGGAATATTTAAGTAGGGGAGGTATGGGGGTGCAGGGGAGCTTGCCCCCCTGCCTACACTAGTTTTTATTTTTGTTTGTTTTTTTGTTTAAACATTATTCAATGTTTTACTACATCGATCACTAGAGGTTGACCTTTAGTGATTCGATGTAGTAAGATTTCAACAATGTGATATAGACTCATAAAGACATGAGGTCACAAGACTGACATGCTTGTATTTTCTTTTCACCTAAAGTGCATCTGTTTAAAATGCACAAGAGCAAAAGTCAGCTAATAGCAAATGTAAATAATGTAAATATATTTGTTTTAAGCATGTGTTAGTTAAGCCAATATCTATTTTGTTTCTTACAATATTTTGTAATTGTATAATAGCACCACAAATAGCAGAGAATCCAGCAAAAACAATATTCAAAAGCAATGTCAGTAATATAAGTTGTACCGAGTACATAATACTACAAATAAAACCCACATTTAAAATGTATATATAGCTAGGCAAATTACAGATACTTATTATAATTGTAAGTGTTTTACAACTGTATTCTAATATCAAGTTGCAATTGTATTAATAAATGGCTGTAGGTAAAAAAGTACTGAAAGGGTTACAGAGTCTGGAATGTGCAGAAAGGAAAAAAGTAAGACATTTTGTTTTATGTGAGCTAAAAATCTTCCCAGACTGAGATGGATAATTACAAGAAGTGTTGAAGAGGTAAAATGTTAATGGTAGTGAAATTTATAAGGTCAAAAACAAGACTGGTTGCCAGACCAGGTTGGCTTACATTCTTCTAAAACATTATTCTTACTAAAACATAATTGTTAAATATTCACATGCAGCACTAAGCAAGAACCAGAGAGTCTACAGAAATCCTTTCTGGTAATTGCAATAAAAGTCACAATTGTGCATACATGTCATTAATAATCTGTTTGCAGTTAAATGTTAAAAGAACAATCTCAGTTGCACTGTGTACAGCCAGCAAATGGGCCATGGTATGCAGTTAAAATAAATTATGCAGGTCTCTTAACAGCCAGAGGGCAGGCATACATTCAATTGTCACAACATAAAACAAATAAAATGCTGCATACTACAGGAGAAAGGGCACTATTCTATACTAACAGTGTAAACAGTACTGCAGAAAGGACTAAAATAAAGGTACAGAAAAACATGTTGGTCTGTTTTAATAATTCAGTAATTATTAAAAGACAACCTTGCCTTTTTATTGTAACTAAGTGATTAGGATACCATCATCATGTACGGTAGTAAGGCAAAAAATACCAGAACTACATTTTAATGTTTCAGTATCATTTAATTAACAGGCTTCAGTTTAATACTAAGTTTGCAAACTAGACTGAGTGTACATTACAGCCCATGTATGTACAAATACAAAAACATTCTGTACAAGCAAGCATATGCTGTACAGTAAATGGTTTAATATGTAAACAGGATTCGTCAGTGTATAAACCATGTTTTCTATCTGTGTAAATGAACAATTTTGCATTCAAGTTTTAAATTGTTCACAAAAATTGTTCCTCAATTCATTTGTATGTATAGTAACAAGTCAAACCTTAACATTTATGACATATGTGTTTTTTTTTTCAAAAAACAAGACTGCAATGCATTTGCAATAAAATTCACAAGCATTGCCAATGCAAAATCACTGTATAAAATATCACTGTATAGTCATATTCAGCAATTGCAAAATACAGTTCATAACTGGTAAAAATTATCATTGTGTTAATGTAAAACCATGTTGCATCAAAAGAAAACTAAAGGTTTTGTTTCCCAATGTATTTCTAGTAAGCAGTCCTAATTAACCAAAAAGTATATACCAATGTAGACTGGTGGTGTATTTTTAAAACAAAACAGATTGAATTGTTAGATTTATATTTAGACATTTATACATGCATGTGCACCTGGTTGCTAGTTAGATGCATATACACTTCTGTTGCTATAATATATGTAGGAATAATATAGTCAGTTAGATGCATACATTTCTGTTTGCTAGTATACATATATTACATGTTTAAACTGTTCTGAGCTAAAAATTAAATAAATAATAAAGTGGTATTCATCTGTATGTAACATGCTGGTACAGCTTGAGAAAAATGCTGATAAGGATAAGCTGAATGTTTAGTGTTTAATGCAAGCTTCAAGGAGTACAGATAAGGATGCAGATGCAAGGAAGGAACCAAGTTGGAGGCAAAAACAACTTACTGAACTGTCACGTAATTCACCTTGAAACAAGAACACAAAGGAACTTATTAAAAGAGTGCTTGATGTCATCAAAAGACTGCTTTCACACAGAAACATTCTCAAACAGGAAAGATTCCATAAAAGTTTAATAAACAAGCAAATGCCAAAGTAATGACTTTGAGAGTTCACAAAAAAACTGCTTTCATAAGAATGTATATATGTAAGATCTGATCTGATTTCTTGTTAGAGCTGTTAGATCTGCATACTGAAGAACACCTTTCATGTTGTATGAAAACAAAACTTGAAGACAGTAAACCCTGCAAACTGTACAGTTGTGCATCTGTTATATAGACAAATTATTAGTGTTTGAGCAAGAAATATAATAATAATATATTGCTGAATAATCTGCAGAGTTTATGTGCAATAACCAGACTTTGTTTTTGCAAGGCACTTTTTCTACTAGGCACCAGCACAGAAGCTGCAGTCAGCAGTATCAGTAAGAAAGACAAGACTGACATTCAATAATTCATTTTAAATAACTTTTCAGTAATCTCTTCTCTTTGACCTTCTCTTCAATTGGAGCTACTTGGGCTTCTGCTCTGATGTCCTCATTTCTTCATCTGTCCTACAGTGTTCATCCTACCACCCATCTCAGACACCTTCACCTCTAGCTTCCACAACTGCTCTGCCTTTTCTGCCAAGATGTCTGTACCATACAGCAATACTGGTCGCATTACTGTTCTGTATACCTTACTTTTCTGCTTCTTTGGCATTCTTCTGTCACATACTACTCCTGACACTCTGTACCTGCCGATGGCCACTTCTATGGCTCTAGCTTTGACCTCCTCATGCAGGCTCCTCATCTCCTCCATCACTCCTCCCAGAAGTTCGAGGCTTTTACACTGTTTCACTATTTCCCTTCTATCTCAATTCTCAGCTTCTTCTGATTGACTTTATTTGCTGCAAATAGAATGTTCTTATCAGTACTCGCTTTCATTATATGTGTCTCCAGCTTTTCATTTCATTCCCTTATCATTTGATGACTTTCTCAGAGTCTGCCTGTAATGCCACATTGTTTGCATATAGCAGCATTGTTCATCTGTCTTTTCTCGCTTGTTTGCTATTGTACTTACATCAGCATTATGAACAGTAGTGAGCTTAGACCTGAACCCTAGTACACAAACACTCGCAGTGGGAACCCATCTGTGAGTCTGAACACTGGCGGTACCTGTGTCATTGGGTCCTTGTACATAGTCTGCACTAAATCCATCAATATTTCTGGGACTTCAAAAAACTGCAGGGCTGCAGAAACTGGCTTCCTTGGGAGCTTGTCTTATGCTTTCTCCAACTCATAGAATGCATAGGAAACTCTTTCCTCATCTCTAGCTTCTTATCATCTATGTGTCTCACTGCAAACACCAGGCCAGTTGTGCTGTATGCTGATCTGAATTAAAACTACACATCTCCTATAGTACTTTCTACTACTCTGCATTTAACAAGTATCCTCTGCAGAACTTCCATGCAGTGTAAAAAGAGTTTGAAACCTCTGTACTGCCCACAGTTGTGGATGTCCCCTTTGTTTTTGTATACTGGGTGCTTATTCTCCAGTCATCTGGGACATGCCTTTCTCTCCACCCTGCTTTGAGTACCCTATGGAGCCATTTCTCCTCTACCTTACCCAACATCTCATTAATGTCTACAGTGACTTAATCTGAGCCTGCTGCTTTCCCTGACTTAATTTCCCTTAGTGCTTTTTTTTTTTTTTTTTACTTCTTCTAGGGTGGGCTCCTCTTCTCCTTTTATTGTAGGATGTGTCTGGGGTAGTACATCTTCTGTGGAGTTTTCTTCATTCAGAAGTAGCAGTA
>NC_056737.1:994206036-994411036 GCF_019279795.1 Protopterus annectens | reverse complement strand
TATTGATCAAGGAGGCTTGGGTCTCTAATTTCATGGAAAGGCAGGCATAGATCACCACATAATAGTTTTTAAGAGACTGAGTACAGGGATTGGGATTCAAGTCTGTCCTTGTTGTCCACAGTCTGTAGGCAAAGTAAAATTTTAGGAATCTCTGGGGCATTTCAGGTTGTCTGATGTGTCTGGATTGATACTTGCCAAAGGGGGAATCACACTCTATAATTGGCCTACTCAGAGCTGTGTATATAAGACGAGAACTTCTTTTGATTTGGATGACATAGTCTTAGAAATCTGTGGTACTAAAAAAGGGATGTTCTGACTATTAATGCTATACAATGGTTAAAGGAAAAGGAATTTTTAAAGTTATTTACTACCACAACATAGATCCACTTGGAGGACATTTTAAGCTTAGCCAGTTTCCATTTTGGTGCTTGAATTAACATTTCCTGATTGGTCTTACGTATCCCATGGCTGATAATTGTATATTAGCCCTAATGAGAATAAATGTGATCACACTGTAGATAATTTGAGGGGATCCATGTAAGGGATGCAGCATTTAGGAACTGCCTCTATCCATTAGTGGCATGAGGGGTAATCCTGGTGTACATTTTCTATTATCCATCCTTAGATCCAAGTTGCATTTGAATATGGACAGGGATGAGCTTTGTTTTACTTGAATGAATAGTCTGTTCTGGATATATATCCATCTCCCCACAACATTCAGTTTAGATACCTGGACTGAGTATTTCTGATGCCATTTGACTTGCTGATGTTCAGTAGGCCCATCTGTATTTGGTCAGAGGATGCCTTGTATGCCAGACATGTCACCTCTAAGCACTCTGTAGGATATTGAGTATAGTGCTAAATCTTTGAGGTGGTCCATGCAAGACCTACTGTTTAGGACTTGTATCCTTTTAGTAAGGTATCTCTGTGGGTATTCCAATTGTTGCATGGGTCTGGACAGATGCATGACAAAGTGGGCATTATAAAAAATTATTGACCTAATGAGGGCTTTATAAAGGGGTTAATAACATCTCTAGATCTAGTCACAATCAATTTGTTTATAAGCTGTGCAATATAAAAAGACTATCATGACTCTGGGCACATGTTGGTCAAAAGGGGTCTATATTACACCATCGAATGCTTAAATAAGTGAATGATGATTAATCAGTCCCATGTAAGTGAAAGCTTACAATGTCAAAACCTCAGAACAGTGATTTTTTTCCAAGGGAAAAACAATCGCTGTTCCAAAAAAAAAAAAAAATACTTTAAAACATTACATAAAGTGGGGGACTTCACCCCCCACACCCACTAATGTGGGGGGCTGTGCCACACCCCCCTACTTAAATATACCAACTCTGAGATCACACTACAGTGCCAAAAATGGCAAAGTAATGGAAGCGGCCAAGCAAATTCTTTCCCTGGGAAAAAAATTGCTTAAAAGCCACTTCACTATTTTACCTTTTCATTCTTTTATGTTAGATCGAGACACATTTGACAGAATGTGTCTGCGATCACATAATAGGAACCCAGTCAAAAGTTAGGTCACTGTACACATAAGTTCCCAAATGCCAAACAACTGGGTCAGTTCTCAGGGGGGCATTGTCAATTTGACAGTTCCCTGGAGTAGATGACTTCCCAAAGGATACAATAATATATTTCTTGGAGTGTAGTTTCAATTCATGATTCTGGCACCGGTTATTGTTTGGGACAAACCTTTCTGCATGATGGTTAAGTCATTTGGGGATTCAATAACTGCTCCTAGCTTGCAGTCATCTTAAACTTAGCCAAAGCCCTTTGGTATTTCCTTTTACTTTTGAGATGTGTCTGCCAAACAGAAAAAATCACAGCACTGAACCCTGGGGGACACCATTGGTGACTGGTCTGTTCCCCTATTTTGATCTCCTGCATCCTCTGATCAAGCATACATGTATACATTCCTTGATTTACCTTCCTGATTGTATTAAATTATATTCCTTGTATAATACAGCACCACTTGTTAGAATGTATTTTAAATTTGTATTTTGGAACAGTCTTCTAGTGAGCAATGAAACAAAATGTATGAACCAATAATGACAAAACTACCCATTTCAGAAAATTTCAATCATAAAAGGCCACTCAAACTTCTGTCATTACAATCCACCAATATCAGTAAATATGTATAATCTCTTCAGAAGTAAGTCATCTAAATAATTCCACATTAAAGGGATCTGTAACTAATGAAGAGGTGGCTGCTAGCAAACAACTTTATGTTTCATTATTTCATCTACAAATAAAGTGCCTGTTGCCCTTGAAGAATAAATTGCCTATGCTACATTAAAAAATGATAAGCTAGTAATTTTGCAATGGGGAATGGATGGCAAACTGATAACAGGTTCATAGTTACTAAGTAACTCTTCCAAAGGAGGACATTCATAGGACTGCAGCATCCACTCCAATTAAAGTACAGCACAGTACAGTATCAGTGATCCATCTGCATACTGTGAGAGTAGAACCCACAGCCTTCTGCATCAAAAGCAAGTACACTACCTGTTGTGCTACTAACAAAGCAAAGAACTTAGCATAAGTTGCATTAAACTTCTCTTCCCCTGAAGCTCTCAGCTCCTTGTAAAATCCACTTGACGATCAACTAAATCTCTCAACTTCACAGCACAAGAAATCTGAAAAAGCCAAAATTTATTTGGAGGGCAAAGGCCCAAAACCAGGGACACATTTTAAATATTGCTTGTATAATCTTAGAAAGTTGCTAAAATAAAGTGTTTTGTGTTGCCATGTGTTTCCTGAAAGATAGGAAGACTAAAACTTAAAGAGCTATCATTATTTAGTGAATTCAGTTCTCCCTGATTAGTCAAAAAAAAACACAAATTTTAAGAGGAACAGACCAAAAGTATGAGCAAATATTGTGTAAAAATCTGGACAGTGGAGAGCTATGGACTCAACTCCTTGAATCATAAGTGGTAGTATGGGAAGAGAATTCAGGCTCTTGTGTAACTCTAACCACCAGGTATACCTAACTGGGGCATTTTACGCAAACA
The DNA here is from genome assembly GCF_019279795.1 of Protopterus annectens. Taxonomy (NCBI): domain Eukaryota; kingdom Metazoa; phylum Chordata; order Ceratodontiformes; family Protopteridae; genus Protopterus; species Protopterus annectens. Next base: position 994,408,004 of record NC_056737.1, on the reverse strand, counting down.
CACACACACACACACACACACACACACACACACACACACACACACACACACACACACACACAAGCATGGGAGCAGCTTAACTCCTGCAAATAAAAGAACAAAACTCTCCTTACCATCATGACTCTGAAAACTAGTTTAGTTAGTTTAACTTCCCAGCGTGAATCCATGTTAGAGTGAAAACTTCACTTCATTAATTTTTCCCGACAGGTCTTGCAGCTGTAAAAGGTGGGGTGGGGGGTCCAGTACACATGTGTACAACACTCATTACTCTTTTATCTTCTTAGGAGACATCTGTGACCTTTAAATTGTGGGTTCTGTCTTTCAGTCAATTTGCTGTCCACTTTACAACATAAAAGTCAGTGTTTAGGACTCTTAGCTTATTTACAATGCCAGCATGGGGGATGTGGTGTCAAATGCCTTGCCAGATCCAGATAGTAGGCTGCATGAGCAGAATGATCATTATACACTGTCTCTCATGCCTTCTCAAATAATTTATTAAATTTAATAAATGTGATCCATCCTTGACAAAATCAAACTGCTCGGGAAGTTAAACAGGATGAAGTTTTGATATCTTTGTAAATTAGGAATAATCCATCCTTTAGCCTTGTAAATTAGACTAGTCAGGTTAATGGGCATGTAGTTTTCCATGCTTCTGGAATGTAACCTGTGGCTAAGGTTAGGTAAAACAAGTTTAGGTGGGGCTCCAGCAAGGCATGTTTGGTACTATTTATTAGATCTCAGAGTAAATTATCTGAACCAATGGAAGCAGTATTTTTGGTTTCAGAGAGTATAGTTAGGACATGCTCCTTTATGATCACATGAGGGGTGATAAACTCAGGGATTGGTGGAGACTGTTACTGAGGTTACTGAACTTTTGTACCACTATATTTGTTATGACACTCGGGTCACAGGGGGGACTGCCATTATGGATTAGTTCAGTACACTGCTGGGTGTTATTTCTTAATTTCCTGAAGTAACTGATTTAGAAGAATTATTGTTGATCTTTGCTTCTGAAGCTAGTTTTAGTTCCTGTTTGGCTATAGTCCTCAAATATTGCTTTAGGTTCTTTGGTAATATTTTTAACATAGGTTTTGGTATGGGATGATATGGATTGGTTATTAGACTAGCAAAAGTTTTTCCTCTCTTATTATTGAGCTTATTTTTACTGGTGGAATATTATGGTAGTTTCTTCTTAAATTTCCTGTTATATCTGGTTCATGTTGGGGCAGACAGATCTAAACATTTAATTAGGTGGGAAGGGAACTCTGCTGTATAAATATAGCAGAAGGGGATGCATCATGAATTGTGATATTGCAAGTACATTTCCAGAGTTTATTTATTATATTTTATTTGCTTGACATTTGTTTACTGGGCAAGTCTAAATGCGCTAGAAAGTATCCATTTTCAGTGGAGGCCTGACACGAAAAGCTCCACAATCACAATATTTCAAAAATCAAGTACATATATTTTAAATCACAAAGTATCATTTACACTACAAAACATTAAGTACCAATATTTTAAATCACAAACAAGAGTGAAAAAATGTAATGAGAAAAAAATCGAACATATGTTTCATAGTAGAGTGCAATGAAAAACAATAACATGAGTTGGAGAAAATATGTGAAGAAAAACTCATTAGTCATATTATTTGTTACATTAGTTACATTGTTGCATTGTTACATTAGTCATATTGTTACATTAGTTACATTGTTTACATGATTAATAGGATGGAATACTATTCTTGATGGACATGGCCACATGCAGATATCTCTCATTGTTACATTAGTTACATTGTTACATTAGTTACATTGTTTACACGATTAACAGGATGGAATACTATTCCTGATGGACATGCCCACATGCAGATATCTCTCACTGTTACATTAGTTACATTGTTGCATTAGTCATATTGTTACATTAGTTACATTGTTACATTAGTTACATTGTTTACATGATTAACATGATGGAATACTATTCCTGATGGACATGCCCACATGCAGATATCTCTCATTGTTACATTAGTTACATTGTTGAATTAATTATATTGTTACATTAGTATGTGATAACTGAGACTGGAAACAATTCTAATAAGATATTTAAAGAGATATTAGAGATTACATGATTAGAGACAGTGGGGGAAACTGAGTGATGTATGAGAGATGGTGGTCATGTTATGGTTATAGAAGGAAGAAGGATGGAGAGAAGGAGATTATAAGAAGAGTGTGGAGTAGGGTGTCTTCAGGTAGCTTAGGTGAGTAGGGAGGAAAGAGAAAGATATGGAGGAATGGTTTGCAGAGATGAAGTGCATAACATAAGATAGTGGAAAAAACAAACAAAAAAGGGATGAAGTAGGAGGCTGGGGAGGGTTGTGAAGTATGATTTAGGTTGAAGTGGGTAAATAAGTTCAGCCAGGATTGGCACAGGAACAGGTCCAAGATTTTGTAAGGTATTCTTTTAGAGAACATTTAAATGTGAATAGGTTAGAAATAGCCCTGGTGGTTGGAGGTAAGAAGTTGAATTTTTTTTTTTGTTTGCTACTGAGTACAAGTATAGGCTTTGTACAGGGGATTTATTTGGGTCCCTATTAAGTCAGCGAATCCACTAATTTGCAAAAGCTGCTTAATCTAACCTATTAACCCGAAATGGCAAAATCTCAAAAGCACGGAACAGGGATTTTGTTCCTAGGGAAACAAACCACTGGGCCATTTTCGAGACTTTGCCATTTCCTCCACTGTGGTGCGATCTCCGAGCTGGTATATTTAAATGTTTTTTTTTTTTTTTTTTATGGATCAATGATTTTTTTTCCCTGGGAAAAAAATCACTGATCTGTTTGCTCAACGTTTTGTTTTTTCGGTGTTAGTGGGTCGATTATATAGCTTTCGCAATTAGTGCATTCGCTTATATAATATAGACCCATTTATTCAGTTTATTTATGGTGAGAAGTTGTTTGTTCTATGATCTAAGAGTTCTTTGAGGGAAATATATGTTGAGTAAAGGGATAAGAGCTGGGCTGGCTAATGGTTTGTGTATGGTGTTATATATGGCTATAAGTTGAATGTAGGAAAGGTGGAGGGGGAGTTTATTTATTTATTTCTTTATTTAACATTTGTTTATTGGGAAAGTCTGACTTGGAATGAAGCCAATTTTCAGTGGAGACCTGGGGAGAAATGCTCCAGACGTAGGCCTTTGTAAGAGTTCCAGTCAGCTAAGAGCATGCAGAGCTTTACAGGTGGGTAAAGGAGGATGAATTAGTAGCAAACTTGGCAATTTTGTTGTAGCAGCTTTCATGTTTGTTTTTTTTCATGGAGGCTTGTAAATTGTTTAGAATTGGTGCTCCATAGAGGGCAGAAGGTAGGTTTTGTCTAGAGTAATTTTTGTGGGTGTGCTTGGGCAATGTTTGTTTCTGTATAGCATGTCTAGGTTTTGATGAATTCTCTTGATATTGCTTTGCATGTAGAATTCAAATTTAAGATTATCATCTGTTATGACTCCTAATAGTTTAGTATGGTGGACTAATTCAATTTCAGTGCCATTTGCCTAAAGTGTTTTGAAAGACGTTTTGTCAGGGGTGTGGGTTTTTGTGCTAAAGAGGAGGAGTTTGTTATTTTAGGGGGTGAGCAGGAGCTGTGCTCTTGTAACCAGGTTTCAATAGAGATGACAGCTTATTGAGTTTTCTTGGTGGTGAGTTAAGGTGTTTGAAGAGCAGATGATGGTAGAGTCTTCTGCATGTTTAACCAAGATGCCTTCACAAGAAGATGAATGCAGGTTATCAGTAAAAATATTGATTAGTAATGGTCCAAGGGTGGATCCTTGTGGGACTCCTGTGGAAGTGGGAAGGTATATCGAGATAGATTCTTGCCATTGTACAGCTTGCTGCCTGTTGGCAAGGTAGCTAGAGAACCATTGATTAGATAGAGATGATAGAACCAGGGTGGAAAGTTGATTGAGGAGTTTACTATGAGGAAACCATGTCAAAGGCTTTTGATAGATCTAGAAATGCTGCAGATACAAGTTTATTAGAGTAGCGAGCTTTATTGAGAGTATCTGTAAATGATAGTAATGCAGTGGAGGTGCTGTGGTCTGGTTATAATCCATGTTGCGTATTGGTGATTAGCTTATTTTGCAAGAGCTAGTGGAGAAATTGTTGATGTATACATCTTTCAAGGATTTTAGAGAGGCGAGACAGAGTAGTTATGTGGTGCACATTTGTAATGCCAGTGGAATTACCTCATTTATGTAAGGGGTAATATGTGTTATTTTCCACAAGTTAGGGACACAGGATTCTATTATTGATCTATTAAAAACAATGCTGATTGGATATGCTATTGCATCTGCAACTAGATTTAGGTATTCCGAGGAAGCTTGTTGGCTGAGGTGTAACAATGTTTTAGTTTATGTAAAAGCTTTTTTTATGAGAGTTATAGAAACTGGTTGAAAGGTAAAGAGGATAGAGTTGTCTGTATGTGTATTGGAGACGTTGCAGGTTGGTGAGTTTGATGAAGGTAATGTGCTAGTGTCTAAGGTGGGGGGAGTTTACTGCATGGAAAGGGGGTGTTTTAGGTGAGTTTGAGGTTAAATTGGCTATGCATTCTATGAAGTATGTATTGAAATAAGTAGCTGTTTGAAGACAGCGAATGTCTGGGTATGGGCTAGGATCTTTTTTTATCACTGGAATGATGAAACAGGATATGTAGGACCAGAATTCTTTATGGTTATTTTTATGGCTATCTTGTAGCTGAGTATAATAAGACCTTTTATCTCTAATAACATGTTTCTTGACTTGGTTTCATAGCTGTCTCAGATGCCGTTGTTCTCATTTTTATTCTTTTGCTAGTTAATCCATACTTTGTTTCTGTCTTTCATAAGGAGTTTGCATTGGTTGGTGAACCATAGAGTATGGCTGTTTTCAATTCTTTTTGTGCAGTGTGGGCTAACATGTCAAGAATATTTAGAAATGCTGCATTGAAATATTCAACTTATCATTCAAGAGGAGTCTTTTTAGGCTGGACCAATCAACTGCTTTCAGAGCTTCAATGAAAGACTCCTTGGAGAGATTATGGATTGTATTATATTTATGTTCCTTTGTTAGTTATGTAATACTCCTGTGGTTATAAGCAGGAACAGAAATTGTTGATTTGTACTTAGCTTGTATACTTAGCTACATATACTTAGCATATCAGTGAGGGCACCAGAGGAGGCAAAAGTAGATGAGTTTGTAATCAGAAACGAGTCCAGGATAGATTGTTCATGTTATCGTTGCCATATCTTGTTGGTGTATTAATAAGTTGAGTGAATTCAAATAGGTTCATCTGCTGATTGCTGAATTTGTTGATAAAGACTGCCTGTCAATGTTTATATCCCCTTGGAAGATAATTTCATTTGTGATTGTATCTGCTATCCAGGATAGTATGTTACTGAAAGCATGTTTGGGAAGATTATAGCTATTCTACATGCTTTTTATGTTTTCTATCGATCCTAATAATATTATAACCAGAGAGCAGTATTTCAGCATCTTTTATTTCAAGCTTTAACTATGTCTTTGTGATGGCTAGGATGTCTGGTTGTATTAGCTCATCTGGGAATAAAAATCTGTGATTTTCTTTCATATGCTTCTAATTTATTTTTATTTTTATTTTATATTTGTTGTTTACAGGAATGTTAGGGTTGTTGTTTAAAGTGACTATTTTTAAACTTTTAGGATGTATTCTTTTGTTTGGGGTTTGACTGGGACCTGGGTTGGGGTGGATCTCACCACACTGATGTATGATGGAGAAATATGGTTTGTTTATTATGGCATTTTTATCAGAGATGGGTGGAAGTATCACCTTGATATTGACACTAGCATTTTTTAGTATTCTGTGGTTACAGCTGTGGAATGGAGTTATGGGAAATAAGCTTGGAGATATTTTTGAGTAGCTAGCAGTGAGATGGTTGATAGTTGAGGATAAAGTAATGGCTGAAGTGTGTTTATTTATTATTAATACTGGAAGGGATAATAGGAATGCATGATTAGACATGTAAAATCTTGTAGTATGGTGAGATGAGGTGGTGAGCTGTGATAATATGTGGAGAATAGGTAGGTTGTGATGGGGAGGGAGCAGAGTGAGATTTGAGAAAGTATTTAGAACAGAAGTGAGTGGAGATGCTATAACGAGAATAGTTTGTTATTGCATAGTGCAGTTAAGTATAGCATAACAGGATAAGTAGAGGAGGTGCAGTAAGTGAAGTATAAGTCTAAATGTAATGAGAGTGGGTAGGAATTGGGGGTAGAGTAGGGAAGTGGAGTGAAGCCCAAGCAAAGTGCTGAACAGAGTGGGTTGGCCCACAGGAGTAAGTACCAGGAAAACAACCTGTAAAACTGCAGCAAGACAGGAGGTAAGATAAGTCCTGCTAATTTTAAAGACAGTAACGCAAACTGCTAGATTGCTGTTAACATACACCTAAGTTAACTGCAACAAGCAGTATTGCAGTGACGTTGACTTGAAATGAGGCTATAGTAGCTGGAGAAACAACTGAGATGAGGGGAGGGCCAATCAGGTACTTCAATGGAATGCAGTTACCTGCCTCCACAGATGGGTTGCCCCCAAAGCAATCAGTGAGGTAGAATGTTTATGGATACAAGGACAAGGTCTTTGAACTCTAAATACTTGAAATGAGCCACAGGATTTCCAGGGAAATTTTACACTGCTAGAGTAAAATATGCAAACGTGTTAATTTAGCTTCACCTTCAGCAGTATAAGGCCTGTGGGTGGGGGTGAGGGTGTCCTTCCAGCAGATTCAGCACTGCAGTACAGAGCAAACTAATGCAGATGTGAGGGAAAACAATTACATTGTGTTTGATTCTTGGAAACTGCCTTACATAGATTTTAACTGAAGGCATTGTTGCTTTTGTAATTTTGCAACTGGATGAGAAATTCAGCTCTAGAAGTTCCTTTTGTAGGGATATTATGTTAACTTTTGCAGCAGCAATTGTCAGACATACTATGTGCTCAATACACTGGGGGGGAGAGAGAGAGAGAGAAATTAAAACAATTAGGAGTGTTTGACGGTTGAACTGGGAAGATCAAGTACTATTTGTCTGTACTCTATTGCATTAAGTAGTGTTTTGCCACCATAAGTAGTGTACAATATTTCACAGTTGTGCTTTTCTGTTTTATAGCCTTTAAACAGGAAAATAAAACAGCTAACAAGAAATATGTGTTGGTATGCAAGTCTGAGATTACTGAGATGGAGGTTTACAGATTTTAGAATGGCAGGTAGAATGCCCTTCGCAGTTAGTTTTCACTCTTCCCTCAGTTCAGAATTTGAGCAGGTTTGTATGACTTGAATCCTTAAATTCAGATCTGTTGATTTTGTGGTTTGACACTTTCAAGGAAAAAGTGACATGTTAGTGGTCAGATTTAACCACAGGTGAGGATATAAATGGAGTGGTGCCTGTTGGGAGGTTGCTGGTTAGAAGTAGATTTTAGAATGTTCTGCCCTCTCTTTGTTCTAGGGAATTGCTGTTTGTTAGCTCAAGGCATTTGTAACCAAAACCTGCTTTAAAGGTGTAAATGCTTCATTTTTTAGAGAATAGATGAAAATGCCCTTCATAAAGTAATTTTTCATTATGGGTAATTCAGTGACTAAATTAAAGAATCTTTCCTAGCCCTCTGGGGACATGGATTGACAGTTGGGACTTGACAAGTTCAGTTTGTAGGTCTCTGGGAGTCTGCCTTGAGGAGATGTAGTTTCTAACAAATACAGAAATGCACGGTACACATGAAATGCAGGAGTGCAGGGAATGATACTGTATGAATGATGGTTCAGTTATGGCACATGTATGGATGTATTCAAGATGCAGAAGAGCCTCAAGGTTTGGCAATTTGTTATTACAACTTATTGCCTTGACATCCATCCATCCAAAACCCCTTTTTCCCGTTTTTGCACATGGGGTGGGGGGGTGACGCTTCATCACGGACAATCATCTAGAGCCCAGGTTTATGCCAACAGGTGGCTAGTCCTGCTGCAGTACTGCTTCCATACCACACTCACATACAAACTCATGCCTATTGCTAATTTAGCGTCCCGTCAACCTACTGCATGTCTTTGGAATGTGGGAGGAAAATGGACCATCGGAAGAAACCCACTTAAACACAGGGACGATATGCAGACTCCACACAGATGGCAACCCATCTGAGAATCAATTTGGGGAACCTCATAATAAGGCTTCATTAAGTTTAATTCTGTTGGCTGTCAAAAAAGTAATTCTTAAAAAATAGAAATCAAAATAAAGTACTGAACATAGTAAAAGAGGTAAAATAACTGGAAAAGACATCTTTAAAAAAGGGGAAGGAGCAAATCACATAGAAATAAATGTAATTTGTGGGGAAATATATATAGACTAGTGTTCATAAGGAGTGAGGTTTAAGGAAAGGCAGGTATTAAGCAATTTATGTAATGTAGGACTGAATGACATTTGTGATATATACATATGTTTATGTATATATGTATGTATGCATGTATGTAAATGTTAAAAAATGATAATAATAATTTCTTTTCTTTTCTGCTAATGGGTGGTGCAGTGGTGCAGCAGTTAACATTGTCATCTCACAGCAAGAAGTTTTCTGGTTCAATTCTCAGCTGGGGTGCCTTCTGTGCAGAGTTTGTATGTCGTACTTGTGTTTGTATTGGTTCCCTTCCACATTCCAAAGACAAGCATCTGAAGCACTTCCTCCCTGGGCCTCCACTGAAAATAGGCTCTGTCCTAGTCAGACTTTCCTAGTCAACAAATGTTAAATAAATAAATAATGTATTTGTGCTAAAGTCTTAAGTGATAATTTAACAAAAATGCTTTAAGAAAAGATTTTTGGCATTGAGAACTTTCTTCATATAGTCAGATTTGGAGTTCAAATTAGCTGTATTTTTGTGTTATGGTAGGTTGTCCAGTAACTTGCTCTCTACTGGGGCAGGAGAAGGCTTTGGCCAGTACATGGGAACCATACAGTAAGAGGTGTAGGACATCATTTGCATAGCAAGTTGGACTGTCAGCTATATCATTCCTAGCTAACATATTTTTACCCGTCTAAAATGATGGAAGCTACTTAGCTTAATATTAAAACCAATTATCTTTTCTTTGTATTTAGACATCGTTTTTGATGAATGTAGGATTCCACTGTGGACCAGTGTCTTGGCTGGCACATGTACATTGATCATGTGTGCCTGCATGTCCCTTAGGATTGAGTGCCTCATGTTATCTGTGCCATTATTGGCTTCCACAAGTGCATAGTCATATTCGACTGGTGCGAGAAACTCTGGGACCTTCTTAACATCATGGATCCTGGCACTCGAGTGATAATTAACTGTAACCCTGTCATCGTTTAGCTTCGTAAATATGGAGTCAGTGTACCTAGCAATCGTGTCGCCATCATGGAATTAATGGTAGTACATGGTCCACTTACTATAGCCTACTGAATCTTTACCATGTGCAAGGATGCTGAAATAGTGTTTGTGGATTTCCACGGAAGTTATATCTTCCTTTATCTTTCTAGTTGTAGGAGGCTTGGGGCAAGACCTTTTGACTGCCTCAGTATATATTAGTTTGATATGTTTGTGGATGGATCTGTAATGCTCACAGACCAACTTGTTTGGTGAGAGTGTTGTCTCAAAGTTGTAAAGAGACTTGCTCCTCTCACAGATTAAATATTTTATGTCAAATGATAGTTCATTGTCTGTCTCACAGATTTAATATTTTATGTCAAATGATAGTTCATTGTCTGCTAGAATTCCGACACTGGTTATAAACACCAAGTGCTAAGATGCCAGCAAGATTACTTAAAAGCAGGAAAAAAAACAGCATACAGCTATCATAGTACATGTCAGTGTGTATCAGGTCATCATAAATGAGCTACTTCTTTGAGGCCAGAGGGTTTAATGAAATGCCCTCTATGGTGGACATGTATCAGTTCCCTGTCCTTTCTGATTTATATTGCTGCTATATTCCTCATAAACACTGTGTGACAGAAAATATATGCCTCATAAAAACATACTATGGTGCTATTCATCTCTTGTTTAGACTTTCTTTTATATGGTAACAGTTGCTATGGATTACAAATTCCTCTGAAATGGAAAACATAAAATACACCAGGTCATCCTTGACAGCAGCTATGAATACAGTTTCTGATGTACAAGGTACGTCTCCTCACCACTCTACTGCTGAAGGTATGTGCTCTCATGTGTAGGAACAGTATTTGATGGAAAGGGAGCTACAATTATCTTTCAGCTTTTTCCAGTTAGGGGTCGTCACAGCAGAACTCCGGTCTGCTTTTGATTGGCAGTGGATTTTTACAGTGCCGAGTTGCCAGCCTGACGCCCAACCTTCAAAGAAGGCACACCCATTCATGCACACACCTACCTGCATGTGTTTATACATCTATCAGACAAACTATCATTACATATCCTTTAAAAGGGAATCTCCCCTATGATTACAGGACCCATTATCTGAGGAATAGGTCACTATCATTATATGTCCTTCATGGGCTAGTCCAATCATGCCAGCAAGCAAGAATATGAGGGATTTGTGGCACCTTTGCATGTCCCTTCATGGTGGATATTTTCAGCATCATATTGTCTATTATATGTTGGATAAGCCACACATTCACTGCATGCCATTTATAAGGGGTATCTTCCATCAGAGGGGAGCACGGAATCTGAGAAACAGGTTACTACCACTGGGTGTGTCACTGGGATATTTGAACTTACCCAGCACACAGAATAAAATAAAAAAAAAATTGTTCCACAATGAAAAGGCTCACCAAAGCTTTATTTACTCAGAGTAAGTATTTTCGTCACTAAAATGTGATTTTTCTTGTGACAAAGTGCTTACGCTGGATATATAAAGTTTTTGTGAGCCTTTCTATTGTAAAACAGATTTTATTTATTTATTTATGTATTTATTTATTTATTTATTTATTTATGTATTTATTTATTTATTTATGTATGTATGTATGTATGTATTTATTTATTTATTTATGTATGTATGTATGTATGTATGTATTTATTTATTTATTTATGTATTTATGTATTTATGTATTTATTTATTTATTTATGTATTTATGTATTTATTTATTTATGTATTTATTTATTTATTTATGTATGTATGTATTTATTTATTTATGTATTTATGTATTTATTTATTTATTTATGCATTTATTTATTTATTTATTTATTTGTTTGTTTATTTATTTATGTATTTATTTATTTATTTTGTTGTTTGTATTTTATTTGTCCTGGTCAGTATTTTATTTTAAACAACATACAGAATGCTAGGGGCTGGGCAGTGCCATTGCTTGTCCTTCATTGGATATATCCCTCTTCTTGTCTAATTGTGTGGGATACATGTCCTTCAAACATCTCCCCTATCATTGCAGGCACAGTATCAGAAGAATAGTTCATTACAATTATACATCCTTCATGGGATAGTCCAACCACCCCAGCTCATAGAATGTGAGGGAATGGACAGTACCATTGCAGGTTTTCATAGGGGATATTCCCAACAGGTTATTGTCTAATACATTTGGGAAAGGGCACACTGTCATTGCACATCCTATATAAGGGTACCTACCATCTTTACACAACACAGTATATAAGGAACAGGTTATTCTATTATTATTATTATATCTGTACCATCCCTAGAATACCATATATTATACAATGCACTATAGCTTATTCCTTACAGGGGATATCTGTGTCATCTCTGGAATATCACCTGTTACTGATTGCACTATACCTTATTTCTTAAAGGGAATATCTGTCTCATCTATGGTCTGGCATACAGGGAATCACCAAAGTTTCCTACCTAGACTTAGCCAAGGCTTTTGACACTATACTCCACTCAGGCATCATTGACAAACTCACCCAGCTAGGTATCAATCCTTATATCATTAGGTGGGTCGCCAGCTGGCTCATTGATAGAACCCATACAGTCAAAATAGGGGAATTCACCTCCAACAACAGATCTGTAACCAGTGATGTTCCACAGGGATCAGTCCAGGGACATCTACTGTTCAGAATCTATTTCTCTAAAGTACAAGCAAAATCTAAAGGTCTGTGGCTGACAAAGTTTGATGACTGCAAACTGGGAGCAGTCATAGAATCTCAGTGCGATGTCAACATTCTACAAGAGGGTCTTATGCAAACAACTGATTTGTGCCAAAGTCAAGGCCTTAAACTTAATGCAAAAAATTGTATTATCATCCCTTTTGGTAAGGATGATGTTCCTGCTAACTATCACATTAATAGCAACACCCTAAGTATGCACTCAGTGGTGAGAGACCTGGCCACACAGGTTGACAGCAACCTTACCTTTGATCACCATGTCTCCACAGTGGTAAGAAAGGTATTCTATTTTGCTCATCTCATAAGTAAAGGCAATGCCTCCAGAAAAAAAGAAGTTATAACCTCCCTGTACTCTTCCCTCATCAGGCCAATAATTGAGTACAATGCCCCCTTTTGGTATGTACCTTTCCAAGCACCTGATCAATTGGAAAGACCATAAGGATTCCTCTCAAGGAAAATTCAAGGTCTTCAGTATCTGTCCTATGTGGATCAAGTGAAATCACTGTCACTTTATTCTGTTTCATATAGACTATTCAGAAGCAATCTCTGCCTTCTGTATAAGGAAATCTCTGGCCCTGCTTTAATGGAAATGCTGCATACATGTATGCAAGCCAAATAGCACACGGGTTACTCGCTCTAAAGACCTTAACCTGGTATGTGACATTAATAGAACCTGCTAGAGTGACAGATTTGTCTCCAAGAGGTTACCACACCTTTGGAACAGACTCCCACTTTATGTCAAACAGAGCACCTCATTGGCCCTCTTCAAACGCAATCTGGATGATTGCATGGGTAACTGTAAATTCACCCCAGGGGTTTACTGTGTGTGTGTGTCTCTCTCTCTCTCTCTCTTAGACAGGGGCAATAGGTGCTGATCATGGAAACAAGGGTAACTTGGCTAGGCTTGTAAAGGTCCTAGGGCTATTAGCCTAGTAACTTCATATGATTCTATAAATACCATCTGTTACAAAACTCACTATAGCTTATCCCTTACAGGGGATATCTGCTTCATCTCTGAAATACCATCTGTTGAACAATGTACCACAGCTTATCTTGTTAAGGGGATAGCTGCACCAACTAATAAACATTATTTCTGAGACAAGCAAGCAATAAAATCTGACAGGGTGTGTATTATTAAGGAAATACATGCACAGTGGTGTTGTGAGGCCAACACCTTTGGTAAATTGTTCTTACAACCTTAGAAGAGAGTTATTTCTCCAATAACGTACACCCTGGAGGGCATTATTATGCTTAGATAATAGGCTGTCTTTTAAATTGTTTTGTATTTTATTTTTTATTTATTTATCACCACTTTTTCTATATTTTTGATATAAAATAGCTCCTCCACCAAATATTTCAAACTTACTGTTATATACGTAATTGCTGTTGGAGGAAGTATTTTACATCCAAAATATAAATCTGTTAAGTATTTAAAGACTACACACAAACACACACGCACACACACACACACACACACACACACACACACACACACACACACACACACACACACACGCACGCACATGCACACGCACACGCACACGTACACAAACACACAGCAGTTACAGTCACCTCAGTTTTCTCTTTGCAAGCAAATGAATGAAAAAAAAAGGAATGTAAGGTAATGCAATTCTGCCCTGATTTTGCCACATCATGTTGCTCTACCTCCGTGGGATGATTGATTTTCTCGTAAATCACTGAGGATTGAAGTCATGCAGTGATGCCAGACAACAAGAGTTTCATACCTCGTATTTAACAAGTCTGGGCTGATGGCTTGCCTGTTGCAGCCAGCTCTGTCACTGACCCCCCCCCCCTCTCTTTTACACCTTCTTTCTCTCTCTCTCTTTCTCTAACTCTCACATCAACTCAAGCACAAACAAGCATGCAAACATACACACACACGCACACACACACACACACACACACACACACACACACACACACACACACACACACTTTTCTTTCTTTTTTTTTTCTTTTATTTACTTAAAAAATGAGTCACTAAATTGCAAAGCTCTGTTTAGTGAATGCAAAAAATGATGGCCATTTGCTTTTTATTACTGCCCAATGTTTGCAGTTTAATATGCTGCTGTGAAGCAATGGACTTGTTTTTCAGTGAACATTTCTTGGACAGTAACACCGTGCTGGAGAACCTTTGTTCTCCAGTTAGGGTGAAATGTACAGCTACCTCTCAGCTCTCCAGATTTTCACAGATTGTCCAGACTTCTGCCTCATATTGTTGGTCTATTTCTCATAAGATCTCTGTTTTTTGGCAAACTGATTGAAGTCACTAAATAATGACATATATTTGAGTTTCTGACTTCATTGCCTTCAGAAAAATGCATGTTAAGACAGATCCTGTTATTCTAGCAACTTTTTAAATTTATAAGAGCAACATTTAAAATCTGTCCCTATTTTGGGCCTTTGTCCCTCCATTATGTCAGGCTTTGTCCAGATTTCTTGCACTAAGAGGTTGAGATTTATGCAGCTTACGATCATTAGCAGACCAGAGTTCCGCTGTGGCGACCCCTAACCGGGAAAAGCCGAAAGACACAAACAAACAAGCCCACTCTCTAAGAAGCTGCAGTGTATCCACTTTGGAGATTTTTGTATCATTTGCTTAAATAAGCCACTTAACCAGAAAGTACTCATGGAATGAGGTAAAAAACAAACTTTTTTCAGGAATACCAATAATCATATGTCAAGAAATAAATAAACTGTCGGACAATGTAGATATTTGTACCATCTCAGGGACAACATCTGTGGGATAAGACACAATAATATATTCTTTATGGATAATGCTTGAGACTAGGATTGTGTCAGTGTGGTTTGTTTTCATTTATACAAATGTATGATTGCCTGTGTAGTAAGCGATGGTTTAATAATGATGTTTCTTGTTTAAAAAAGGCAGGAATTAATTTATGTAATATTGCTTAGGTTATATGATATATAGCCATAGATGTGAAGTATAATGTCTATCATGTTAATATAGTTTGATTACTTTTATATGAATGTAAATTTGCCTATGTCACAAATGATAATTCAATAAAGGTGGTTGAAAAAAAATATCTGTACTATCTGATAAACAGGCTCTGTGGGACAAAGTGCCACAATATATTCCTTCTGAACATTTTTGCACCATGTCAGAGATGGTATCTGTAGGACAAGACACCACAGCATATCCCTTACAGGGTTACCTGCACCATCTTGAGAGAATATCTGTAGGAGAGGCAGCAGCCATCCCTTACTGTGACAAAAAACATAGCACATCCCATATGGGGTTATCTGTATCACGTCAGGACAGTGATTGCTGGACAAGGCACCACAACGTATATTTTACAGGAGATATCTGTACCATTTCAAGAACATTATCTGCAGAATAAAGTTCCTCATCATATCTCTTATGAGTGATATCTGTACCATCCCAGGAATGGTGTCCACACTGTCTACTTTGCAGGATACCACTGCTAGGTCAGGAAAAATACCTGTAGGACAAGATAGCACTGCTAATCCTTTATAGATTTTATAAATACCTGTATGTGGTAAATATAGCATCTAAAGAACAAGGTGACTTTATACATCCTTGCTCAATAATGCCTCACATGAAAAACAGGACATAGATGTACACAATAGAAAATATTCCATATAATCCCAAGTGATTTTCCTTTTGCAAAGATCATGGTAGTGATTCTTGCAGAATTACAGTCCAGCAGTCATCTTTGTCTAATACTAAGTTACAGCATTAAGAAATTGCTGGACTTGGTGCTTTTTTCTAGCTAAATGTCATTTATAACATGAAATGCATTTTTGCTTAACCAGTCATTTGTCAGAGGGACTTATTTTTGTTCTGCCTTACATGTAGGTATTCACAAGGTGTGTAAAAATTCTTCGCTAGTCACATCACTGCATCGTCTTTAAGACTTGTATATATCTGTCGAAAAGAAATGTAGCAATGTCTATTGCTTTCACTTTTTTATTAGGAAAACTGAAGTCAGTCATAGCAGGTTCCTTACGGCATTATTACAGTTCATCAGAACTAGGTTGCATGCAGCCTTTAGTTCACAGATTTCACTGCAAACCTATTATCTGTACGTATACCCTCAGCATTACATTCAGCAGGCACTTGCAAAGCTGACAGACCAATTTATTATGAATAAGAAAAGAACTACTTTCCAAAGCTTATCTCACAGTAAGGGACAAAATTGCTAAAAATAAGAAAAACAGCCTGATGGAGTTTTCTGGGTGATTATTTGACACTGAACCTTTTGCTGAGTATTTCTGAAGAATGGAACGATAGAAATAAGCCAATAAGCATTTTCAGAACTGTTGAGCCTAGCTGAAAAGAGTAGGTAAAATCAGTCATGTTTCTTTGGAAAGACCAGCTTCAATTTCCCCACTGTGCGTAAAATAAAAATTTCTCACCTCTGAAAGCAATCTATCGTAATTAAACTCTTCTCTTGTGACAGAGTATTTGAGAGGTGTAGGTTATTGAATCTGAGCTGAGTCATCACCTAAGCTATGATTCTGCTTCGAAAATGTGCTAAAAAATATTTTATTTGGTCAAACACATTCTAAAAATAATCTCTTAAGTAAATGATATGCTTTATATCTTTATATTCCACCAAATAAAGGTTGCAGTTGATGTACTGAATACAATGCTTTACTTATTTCACATTTTAAGAAAAGAAGAAATCCTCAGCTTACAGGGCTAGGAACCCATCAATGTGAAACGTGGCTGTAAATGATTGTCACTGCTGAAGTGACACACCGATCCCATGTGTAAAAATGGGAAAAAGGTGTTGTAGATGGATAAATGAACGGATGGATGAAATTCTCAATTCCGATAAATTGCACTGACTTTCTTTTACGTGTGATATTTAACCAATAATAGTGCGGCATTTGATCCAATTTAGCCTCAGAGCATCATCCCCGAGATTCAATAAACTCCATGTAGGCTTTGCACAGAGCCTATATAGAGTATTACTGTGGACATGATGTTGCTTATCACCCAGCATTGCAAAATGCATATTAATTAGGCGTGGTGCAAAACCTTTTAGGTGTATGTGGAAGCATTTCCATGTAAGGCTGCTGGATGTGAAAGCTTGCAAGTGAACGTGGATAGCAATTCCATGTAAGTCCAAGCAGTTCTGGTGCGAATTTGTGCAAAGTGCCAGAATGACCTCCAGGGCTACACATATCATACATCTCAATTGTACCTCATTACAAGAAATGTACCTCATCTGGAGTCTTGAAAAGTTCATGTTGCATGAAGTTCCACATTGAAAGGGCCTGTCAAACATCCAGTGTTATGAAATTTTTCACTGATATCCAGGGTAAATAGAAATGAATCACATTCATTTATTAAAAGATCTTTTAAGTAAGTAAAACCAGCACATTGTAACCATCATATAGCCTTCCTAGTTTCAGATGTTAGTAAGCCATTAGTATGCCTTCCACATTTTGCCAGTTTTGTCCTTATTATGAAGGCTACTGTTCCTCATTTTAGAGATGGCAGGTTGAGAGCTGTGACACAGATAGCACTGATTCTGCTCAAGGATTGTATGACAGCACAGGATTTGCACAGATAGCACTGACTCTGCTCAAGGATTGTATGATAGCATGAGATTTGCACAGATAGCACTGATTAAGCTCAAGGATTGTATGAAAGCATGGGATTTGTGCAGATAGCACCAATTTTGCTCAAGGATTGTATGACAGCATGGGATTTGTGCAGATAGCACTGATTCTGCTCAAGGATTGTATGGCAGCATAGGATTTGTGCAGATAGCACTGATTCTGCTCAGTGATTGTATGACAGCATGGAATTTGTACAGATAGCACTGATTCTGCTCAAGGATTGTATGACAGCATGGGATTTGCACAGATAGCACTGATTCTGCTAAAGGATTGTATGGCAGCACGGGATTTGTGCAGATAGCACTGATTCTGCTCAAGGATTGTATGACAGCATGGGATTTGCACAAACAGCACTGATTCTGCTCAAGGATTGTATGACAGCATGGGATTTGCACAGATAGCACTGATTCTGCTCAAGGATTGTATGGCAGCATGGGATTTGCACAGATACACTGATTCTGCTCAAGGATTGTATGACAGCACAGGATGCTCAGATAGCACTGATTCTGCTCAAGGATTATATGGCAGCATGGGATTTGCACAGATAGCACTGATTCTGCTCATGGATTGTATGGCAGCATGGGATTTGTGCAGATAGCACTGATTCTGCTCAACGATTGTATGACAGCATGGGATTTGTACAGATAGCACTGATTCTGCTCAAGGATTGTATGGCAGCACGGGATTTGTGCAGATAGCACTGATTCTGCTCAAGGATTGTATGACAGCATGGGATTTGCACAGATAGCACTGATTCTGCTAAAGGATCGTATGGCAGCACAGGATTTGTGCAGATAGCACTGATTCTGCTCAAGGATTGTATGACAGCATGGGATTTGCACAGACAGTACTGATTCTGCTCAAGGATTGTATGGCAGCATGGGATTTGCACAGATAACACTGATCTGCTCAAGGATTGTATGGCAGCATGGGATTTGCGCAGATAGCACTGATTTTGCTCAAGGATTGTATGGCAGCATGGGATTTGCACAGATAGCACTGATTCTGCTGAAGGATTGTATGGCAGCACAGGATTTTCACAGATAACACTGATCTGCTCAAGGATTGTATGGCAGCATGGGATTTGCGCAGATAGCACTGATTCTGCTCAAGGATTGTATGGCAGCATGGGATCTGCACAGACAGCACTGATTCTGCTCAAAGATTGTATGACAGCATGGGATTTGCACAGATAGCATTGATTCTGCTGAAGGATTGTATAGCAGCATGGGATTTGCCCAGATAGCACTGATTCTGCTCAAGGTTTGTATGACAGCATGGGATTTGCACAGATAACACTGATTCCGCCAAAGGATTGTATGACAGCATGGGATTTGCTTTTGCCTTTCTTTAGTTTTCTTCATTTAAATTTTTTGGCCACTGTTGTGCGATGCACTGCATAACTCAAACACTAGAAGTGGAGAACCCAGACCAAAAAATAGTAAAATAGGGGATGTCTTGTAACTAATCCATTGGCAGTGTATTTGCTGCTATGTGGACTGGCATGACCTTCACTTTTGCCTAAATCACATACACAAAGACCTGCACATCCAATAAACCTGAAATTGCACTGCTAGCCAATGTTGCTCACCATTGTGCACTCCTGAGCACTATGTTTGCGTGATGGTAAACATCATACAACATTTTCAAACACTGTGCTTACACCCAGTAAGCATGCAATAACTGGAACTGGTGGAAAAACATCAGGATACAAAACACAATTGGATGGAAAACCTCATTCTACATTGGGCTTGATCTCTGGTAACCATGGCTGGTGTTTGTGGGGAGGGTGAGTGCTTCTGAGCTCAGAGGTGGAGTGTCCAGGAGTCCAAAGTGTCTGTTGGACTCCTAGTTAAGTATCATGAATCCAGGTTAATGCAGAGGGACTATTCAGACTCAGAATACAAATTTGAAGCCTGGGGTAGTGTTGCCAGGACTGTGACCAATACTACAAGTATCCCCGCACTGCTGATCAATGTCGATACCATTTTAATGACCTCAGGAGGAGGAACAGGGATACCCTCGACCATTGGATCAGGGAATTTATGACTGGGGACAGCCCACAGATGTGTAAGTATCAGTTACAGTGACAACTTGTACGAGTTAAAAGCTGAATATAGTCAGGACTGGTATTCATAATGGTATTCTGTTCTGTTCTGTGTTTTCCACAGCGGCCATGGAAAGAGTTTTGAATGTGAAGACCCATGTCACGAGATTGGCATGGATGAGAGAAGCATGTGGTATGCATGCATCAGAACAGTACTGTTATTGTAGCATTAAAAGTCAAAGACAGTTTTTTTGTGTTTAAAATATTGTATCAAATTGAGCATGAATATCTCAACTGTAAAATAAAGTATGCATGCCTTAGTCTGTAGCACAAAGCAACAGTGCCATATTCTCAAACAACAATGAGCATGCATCTCTCAACTGCAAAAGGAAACTATGCATACATTAATCTGTAGGACAAAATAACAGTACAGCATTAGAGAGTAGTCAGAGGTTGTGGGTTCAAAACCCACACTTCCCAAATATATAATACTGTTAGGTTTTCATCATTATTGCAATGTAACTTTAGACATCTATGCCAGTGGCACAAATGGCCTGCTGTAAACTGTAATCAGTATAATGTGGACATGCATATGTGCAATAAATGGACACAACAAGGATTGGTGGCTGTAATCTGGACTATAGTGTGCATCTGTTATGAACTTGGTAGTCTTAGAAGTAATAAATACATTTCTTAGGAGTTTGTAGTCTTAAAAGTAAAGGTAACAGAACAGAGTCAAATAATTGTATCAATGTTTTGTATGTCGCATATGAAGTTACTAATGTATCTCTTTTTTTTTCTCTCAACTCAACCTTTATCTTTTCTTTTTTTTTTCTTTTTTTTTCCCCACAGCACAGCTGGGTAGGCCTGTCCCGCAGCATCCTCCTGCCCCAACACCACCTGCTACAGCACTGCTGCCCAGCATGTCTTGGGCACAACCTGGCAACACCCCTCCCTGCTGCATTTGCAATAACTGGCCCCTCAGGTAGTTCTGCTGTGCAGAATAGGCATGTGGTTCCCTCCGGGAGCAGTGGTGGAGGTGGTTATTTTATCACCCATGAAGAACTGCCAGGGTTGGTGCATAGGATTGTGCACCACACTGTCAATGAACACCTAAGCTGGACAGAGCACCTGCTCTCCATTCTTGTACAAAATATCAGGAGGAGATGCAGACATTGGGCACTGCAGCCATCAGCGCAATGAGGTGACAGTGATGAAAGTTGATTGTGTGAGGACTTGATTCTCACTGTCACCCAGCTTGAAGTCCATGGGTCCTCAATATCCCCAGCCTCACCCCAACCATGGTTTTTACCCACCTCCTGTGTTCTTCATCATCCATGTGTCTTGTCTTATACGTCCCATTGGTGTGCTTCCTCACCTATCCAACTTACCTCACCCAGACATACCTATGTCCCTTTCCCAACATTCCTCTCTCTTTCTCAAATAAAAATAAATAAATAAATAAATAATTGGGCATCTGTCCTACAAAAAATATTCATCCCATACATAGTTCTCCGTTTTGCACACGTGTCTTCTTGACGCACTGGATTCGGTCCAATTAGCTATACAACATTATTGTGTTGTGGTCACCCATCTCTCCAGAGAACAGGGCAAATTTAGGTAATATTCTGCACATATAATGCAAGCTCCATGACACAACTCTGATTTATACAAGAGTGCAGGTGCACTTATAGATCATAGGTTCACAGGTTCATAGGTTGGTACTAGGCTATCTGCCCTAGGGCCTATACAAGCCTAGCCATAACAATTCCCTGGATATTTCTTCCCACAATATTTACTTCCCTGGACCCCTGTCTAGCAGGGTGACTGATGTGATCCCCGGGGTGAATTTCCTATCTCCTATCCAGTCATCAAGGTTCCTTTTAAAGAGGGCCAAGGAGGTGCTCTGCTTGACCTGTATGGCAGTCTATTCCAGAGTATGCTGAGTCTCTGGGTCAGGAACCTATCCCTCCAGCATGTTTTGTTTATTGTGATGACAAGGTTTAGAGCCCTGGAGCGTGTGGCACTGAGGGATTGGGATTTCTTTAAGTGGAGCATGTCCAACAGCTCAGGGTATGACATGGCCTTGTATGTTAAGCAGAGATCGCCTCTGAGCAGACGATATGCCACAGAGCATAGCTGGAGTTTTATTAGATGGTCAGCATAAGGCATCTGTTTTAGGCCTGTGATTTTTTAGTGAGGTGTTTCTGCAGCCTTTCCAGCTGTTGCAGATGTCTTGTGAGGTACATACCAAACGGGGCATTGTACTCTATAATGTAGATGACATCAGCAGGCCATGTGGTGCACAACAGCTTGGGAAGCCTGCCTAGGCACATAGCTTCATAGCAATATATGATGCTAGTAGCCTAATAGCACTAATAGCACTAGGATGCTTAGAAGCCTAGCTGTGTAGCAACACAAGTACCCTTACTGAGCATAGTTGGATGTTTGAGTTTAGCAGAGCAAGGTTGTGAGCACCACCAACTGGACCTGTTCAGGATGGAGTACACAATATTATATATTACACTTTGTAGTGTGGTTGATATATGTGTGGAAAAATACTGAGACCCCAGTGTTGTGCTTGGTGATGTGGGGGGGGGTGGCAACATATGAATGTAGTGTG
Organism: Protopterus annectens; assembly: GCF_019279795.1. Lineage (NCBI taxonomy): Eukaryota > Metazoa > Chordata > Ceratodontiformes > Protopteridae > Protopterus > Protopterus annectens. The sequence continues at coordinate 994,385,601 of NC_056737.1, read as the reverse complement.
AATATATGATATATAGCTACATAGGGCCCTTGGTTTGTAATGTTTCCATGTGTAGTTTTATGTCAGACAAAGGAAATGAAGAAGAGACACCAATAGCAGCTGGTTTGTGTGATAGTGAACAAAGTGCACATGGATGTGAGATACACCTGTTTGCACATAGGTAAGCAGTGTACAAGCAAAACCCACATTGCAAACATCTGATAGTTCCATCTGTATTTCAGACCTGTTCTTTGTGATGCCCAGATGCATTAGTTTAATATATCTGGTTTATATTTGTGGCTGTATCCTTCCTAGGTGGTCTGGTTTGTCCTGTTTCCACAATGCCACACTTCTTGCAAACCAAATGAGTACAGCCAAACCTGTAATGCATTTGCTGTCTGGTAAAAGTAATAGGAATAAGAAATTGAAAAAAAAGGGAGAAATACATGAAATGAGGAAATTCAGTGTATGACATACACAGTAGAACATGATAGCACACACAAGATATTTCTACATATCTCGGGATTTGAACTCTCACACCAATGCATCTTCAGAAAACAGGATGGATGCCTTGTTTCTCTTTGCCACAGAAACAGCTTTGCAGCAAAGAACTGAAGTCATTTTTCACAAAACCAACTGCAACAGAATGAACACTGCTATCAAATCATCAGCTGTTCTTAGTACATTTAATTATTATTATATGTGGATGTAGTGCACTTACTGACATATAACCTGTTATGATTATGCTTGCAAATATACAGCTGTGTCTTACATTTCTGTATTTCTTGGTAATTCATCACTTACCTGACCAGTAGTGTGAGACATGCAGTGTGTAAGCCATTCAATATCTTTGGCCTTAAATTGTGTGAGGATATTAACTGGGGGATGAATAGGATATGCAGCTGCCAACAACTGAAGCCCAGGTTGGATGGCACACAAAGCCATTTACTGTTCTTTTGGGGGTAGCATAGGTGAGTTACTGTTATGGCACAAACAAGGGTACACTGCTGTTTTGTGGGTGTGGGGGGGGTCAGTCACTCTTTTGTCACAAAAAAGCATAGCCTGTTCTTTTGGTGGCAGCAAAGATGAGTTACTGCTATGGCACAAGCAAGGATATGATGCTCTTATTACTCTCCTTGTTCTGCATCCTACCTGTTGTTTGATTTTGGGAAGGTTTGTAAAGTCAGAAACTGCAATGTGTATCATTACTTTCTAACTTTTCTCTTTAATGATTTACCAGTAAAATGTATGGTGCTAAAGTGAGGGCATGCACTGATCATCAATACTTTTGAGAGGGATGACTGTTTGAATAGTTGATGCCCGAGGCCTACTGCTTACTAATGGGAACATATAAGTAAAATCATTCCTCTGCTGTTACATACTAAGGTAGTTTCTGTAGAAATCCAACAATATTTGCTTGATTACTGCACCAAGTTAAGAAATAAAAGGATATGGCACAATATTGTTAAAGAATACACTCTAAGTTCAGGGCTTACCTTGCAAATGCATTGGTTGACACACCTTTAGTTCAGGGCTGACTCTGTCTGATGCAAGCAGTATACAGCCAATACATGGGGAGATAAAGATTGTGTGAGTTGCCTGGCATCAATTTTACTATATGCATGTGAGTAGGAGAAAAGTATTACGCACCTAGGTGGTCAGTGAATGTACTTTGCATTGTCTCTTAGTCAAAGCAAGGGCATACTGAGCATGCCTACTTCTGCATCCAGCCACAGCAGCTGGTGGTTCCCCCTCCAGGTCCTCCTATGACTGTAGCTGTGGTGACCTAGGCATTGGAGGGGAGATGTCACTTCACCCTTGCTGATCCTGCTGCAGCTGTTTCTGCAGGATCAGGTAGTGTAGCATAGCACATACTGTGAAGATTTGTGTACATGTGCATAGATTATATGTTGCATATTCCTAGCTCTTTCCTCAGAACTATTGGGAAAACGTATGTGCTCAATGACATGAGTGAGTATAGCAAACAGGAATTAGTGGAGGATTACACCCATCATGTCCCCAGTTGGTCTTTGAAAGGTAGCTGTAGCTAATATTCTAAGGGCTATACATACCTTAGTTTCCACTGGGATGTGTTTGCCTCAGTTGGCTCTTGCTCTGAGATGAGGGCGGCAGAGCTCACAGAGTTGTTGTAATGTGTCCCTGTCCACCCTGCAGTGCTCTACAATCTCCAGGTCATGTAACATCTGAAAAGTTAGCCAAGGCCTGAACACTCTTCTCCTTCTCAGTCTAAGCCTATTGTCAGCAGCAGCATCAGCACTGACCTCAGTATCTAGTACACACAGATGTAGCAGACCTGCAGCAGCAGTCCCAGGCATTCTACAATCTCCAGCTGATGTAGCTCCTGGAAGGTTACCCTGGGCCTAAACACTCTTCTCCTTTTCAGTCTAGGTCTATTGTCAGCAGCATCAGTAGCACTGGCTTCAACCTCTAGCACATACATATGGAGCAAAGCTGTAGCAGCCCCTAGCATTGTGTCCCTTTAAAAATTCCTTGTCTCTACTCCAATGGTAATTAAGTATTCAGAAAAATACATAATGGAGACTACATGGATGCTTTAAAGCTTGTTGAATAGCTTCACCATGCTGAAAATCACCTGCTTATGTTGTAATTAGCACCTATGAAAGATGCCTGCTGCTGAACTGTGTTAACTTCATTGCTGCTCATTAGTGCACAAGGTGCACCTCCGTGGTGCTGCGTACACCTATTCATACATAAGGTAAACAAGGGCAATGCTGTTATTACTTTCCTCTAGTCCTGTCATATTGTGCAAACATGGAGTACAGAAACTGATTTAAAGTTTGCAAACCCTGTATTAGAACCCAGGAGCATCTGCACTCCAGCACTACACACACACACATGTTGCCAGAGGAATAGTTACATGTAAAGCACAGAGAAACCTGCCATTCATTCCTCCTTTTCCCGTGACTGAGCTAAGTGCCATATCTCACAAACAAGGGCAAAAATAATTAAAAAATAACTTAGAGCAGACAGAAATGACACATTTTAACAAACAATAAAGAGGATGAAACAGAACTTGTGAATTCTGCACTGCTTACATTTACTTTCATCCTTCACAGACCTGCACTGTAAGTGTAACCTGACACACCCCTCTGATATCATTTATTGTTGCCATCCATTGAAAACAAATACTGTGGAAGTGCCCACATGAAGTGAACAACCCTACATGGTTGCAATTGTTTTGCAATTCAGCAATTCTGATAAGTTTTGACCTCATTTGCATCTTCACTGTGCTGACAGCCCTGAATCTACAGGGTTACTAACCATCTAGGCAAGGAAACTGAAGGGGAGCCCAGTGTTGTAAACACAAGGGAGGGTATTACTTTGCTAAATATCTGCAGAGAGGAATGCATTTTTTGATAAAAGTTGACTGTATAACATCAGCTACATACTGCATATGCTTACATGACAGTATGAATAGTCTATTTCATGGGGTTTACAATTTTACCTGTGTATTCTTCATTTGGGGGTGGGGAGCAAAGCTGCATTAATGTCATGGCACTTAAAAGGATTGTTACTCTACTTTTGTAGCACCACCCTGTATAATGATGTCATAATGTGTCTGCTGTTACATGTTAAGGTCTGTTCTGTACAACTCTAATAACTTTTACTTGCTCTAGTTTCTGTATAGACTCCTTTCTGTGGCTGTATTTGAAAAGTTTTTGAATACACAGGCAACATGAACATGGAGTTTACACAGATGCTTTACAGCTTGTTGAATCACTCCACCATGTTGGTTTGTTGTTTAGCATACAATTCAACTGCTTATTATGTAATTTGCATGCCACGGAATTTACCAAGTTTGTGCATGAGTGCATGACGCTACACAGAGATTACTGAATTTAAAGCTTTTTGTAGCTATCTGCTCATCGTGGTGTGATGCACACGCTGTGAAAAATGACCGTGTAAGCTTTACTGAATCCTCCTCCGTGTCTTTGTTTTCATTGGTATATTACGTTTGACTACTGGAGTAATACACTGATAAAAATTGAACATTTTTAGGAGTTGCCCAGGTGAAATAATTCACAAAGAAGAAAAGATGGAATAGAGAGGCAGTAAACTGTACATATCAAAAACAGAATGGAAGTTAAAAATGCACGTTCCTGAAATAAGATCCAGCATCTGACAGGAAGAGTATTTGGACTTAACTGTTCAAAGCAGAATGTCATAAAAATGAAAAAAAAAAATGAAAAAGAATTAATTGGGTTTTAGATTCTACACATTGGATTAAATGGCAAGCAACATAATAAACCCCCTCTCTTTAAATTGGCTTAGTTTTTGGTGTCATTCCAAGGGGAATTCAGTTCCTGCCTGCATTGGAAGCCATGGTCTGCAAACCTCGCTGCTGTGGCAGAGATTGTTTGCACCTGGCACCCCTAGGCTTTTGGCTGCTGGCAAAGGCTCTAGTTCCCCCATAGTGCCTTTTTTTAGGTAAGGTCTCAAAAACAGCATTACCAATCTAAAATTAACCAATCAGAACAAAATAAGGGTCATGCTGCAAAGTGCTAGGAGCTTAAACCAAAAACTGCCCTCCCTGGAAGCACTTCCATCACTAGAAAATGTAGATGTCTGAGCAGTGACAGAAACATGGTTTAAGGCCTTAGAGAGTACCCTGGCCCTGCAATGCTACAATGCCTTCCACACCTTCAGACCACAAAATAAACGTATGAACACCAAAGGAGGCAGTGTTTCAATATATATAAGAAATACATTTGTCTCACGTTAGTTAGACTGGACAACTCCATGCAGCTAGTCCAGGTCCAGGTTGCATGAGTAAGACCCCTATTCAAGTCCTAGCTAGTTATATATCCCCTTCCATGGGTCACAACACCCATGAAGCCTACTTAACCAAATTGAAGACAATCCAAATTTTACCGAACATATTGATTATCGGGGAATTCAATTATCCCACCATCAGCTGGGAAACCTACTCTAGCCCGAACTCACCAGCACAAAAGTTCCATGACTTTGTGAATTCAAATGCCCTTGAGCAAATTATTCATACCCCAACAGGAGAAACAAACATTCTAGATCTGGTTCTTACCAACATGTCAAACAGGTGCACTGCTGCGACTGTTGGACCCTCATTAGTTAAAACTTACCACATATCAGTCACCTTCGAACTGACATCAACACCAAAACTCACAAAGGGTGAATTTGACTAAAAAACTTCATCAAGGCAAACTATACCCTCCTAGGTGAAGGTATAAATGTTTTCCAAGCCTCACCCCAAGCTGAAAGTGGTAACTATGCCAAATCTTACATTAAAGTACTGATAAACATGGCTGTACCAGATAGAACCAAAGCCAGAGCCCCAAGTAAAATCAAGCTGCTATGGTGGACTTCCAGTATCAACAAACTCTACAATAAACACAAAAAGTTGCTGTCCAAGAAAACAAAGACAAGGACCCAACAATGGAAAAGCACCCTCCTCAGGCTTAACAGGCAAATAAAACAACTTGTCAAATCCTCCAAGAGCTCCTTTGAAAGAAACCTAGCAAGTACTGTCAAGGATAACCATAAGGCCTTTTACAGCTACATATATAACCTAAAGGATAGGACCCAGGGATGTATAGAATTGGTGGTCAACTGTATCACACATACTGACCCCACAGAGATAGTGAACCTGCTAGAGGATGGGTTTGGTGAAAATTTCACTCCCTTATCGCCTCCTAACTTACAACAAACACTCCCCCAAACATCCCCCCACCTTACATATCTGAAGAGCAGGTCCTCAAAGCCATGTCCAAGGCAAAGAACATGGCTTTTATGGGACCAGATGACATCCCAGCCTGTCTTCTAAACAGGCTAAAACATGAATTAGCATCACCACTATGTACCCTTTCAATCACAGCATAACCACAGGCTTTGTTCCTGTGGAATGGAGAACAGCTACAGTTATTCTCCTCAACAAAGGTGGCATAGCAACAGATCTGGGGAATTAGAGACTCATAAGCCTGACCAGCCTTGTGTGTAACACCAGGGAACATATCATTATGGACCTCATAAATAAAGACATAGGTGACCTCCAAACCCTGGAGTCTACCCAGTTCAGCATTGTGAAGGGCAGATCCTGCCTGTTAAATCTGGTGGATTTATTTGAAAGTGTGTCCAAGGTCATTGATGAGACTAGATCTGTGCACACAGCTTACCTTGACTTGGCAAAGGCTTTCAACACAATCACACATTCAGGCATTTCTGATAAACTTAGTAAACTGAATGCAACCCCCTTTGTTGTAAGATGGGTTGCCAACTGGGTCACAAATCGAACACACACTATCAACCAGCAGACCTGTTACCAGAATGGTGCCACAGGGGACAGTGCTGGGCTCCCTATTGTTTGGTATATACTTCTCCGAAGTTCAGGTAAAAACTAAAGGGTTGTGGCTGATGAAGTTTGCAGACAACTGCACACTAGGTACACCTATGGAATCCCCAAATGATGTCAGTATACTCAGGGTGGTCTCACACAGACCAATGACTGGTGTATTAGTCAAAGTCTCAAAATGCATCATCATTCCCTTCGGCACAAACAATGTCCCTTCACACTATCAAATCAACAACAATACCCTAAGTACCTATGAAGTGGTACAGGACCTAGGATCACAGGTTGACCGTGACCTTAACTTTGACCACCATGTGTCTACCATTGCAAGGAAAGCTTTTCACGTAGCTTACTTGATTAGTAAAGGCATCACCTTGAGAGAAAGAAAAGTTATAACCCCCCTATACTTGACATTTATCCACCCATCATTGAGTATAATGCCCCATTTGGTATGTACCGTAATAAGCACCTACAGCAATTAGAGAGACCTCAGAGGTTTCTAACAAAGAAGATCAAGGGCCTCCAGCATGTGCTTTACACAGACCAACTAAAATCCCTGTCACTGTACTCCGCATTACATAGACTTCTTAGGGGACACTTATGCCTGGCCTACAGAGCAACCCAAGACCCAAACCTAATGAACTTACTGCATATCCAAAAATCAAATGGGTCTAGGGCTAACCATTTCAAGGACTTAAATATGGCCTGTGACTTAAACAGGACATTCCACAGTTTTGGAGCAGGCTACCAATTAATGTGAAACACAGTACAGATTTGACACTGTTCAAAAGGAACCTGGATGAGTGGATGGGCTACCATAAATTCTTACCTGTGATAGTGCCCACTACCCTCCTGGACATGGGCAGTCATCACTAAATGCAATCTTGGGTGTTGCCTAGTACCTCTATGGTATTACATTGGGTTGAAACGGCTAGGCTTAAAATGACCTCCAGGTCGATAGCCTAGTAATCTCCTATGAGCCTATGATCTTATGTGAATATAAGTCCTTCAATTAAAATACACACACACACACACACACACACACACACACACACACACACACACACACACACACACACACACACACACACACACACACACACACACACACACACACACACACACACACACACACATACACACACATAGCTCTCTCTCTCTCTCTCTGTATATATATATATATATATATATATATATATATATATATATATATATATATATATATATATATATATATATACATATATATGGTTCCCCTTCACAAAGTCGAACGTTCACAATCTCGAAAGTCATATGGTCGAGACCATATGCTCAAAAGTGTAGAAGCTCGACTCTGTGAATGGGGAACAGCATACAGCGCATAACGGGAGATTTCCCTTTCTGTGCTGTAGCGTGATCTTGTAGTTGGAATAAATAAGTAGCGGGGGGTGTGGGCCCCCCTACAGAAAAACTTTGTTGTGTTACGTTTTTCTGTTTTTCAGCTCCTTTTCATGAAGTCATTCTTCAGAAATTTGAGCATATGGCTTCGGCTATATGCATTTCGAGTTTCTGAACGTTCGACTTTGTGAAGGGGAACCATGTGTGTGTTTGTATGTGTGTGTGTGTGTGTGTGTGTGTATATATATATATATATATATATATATATATATATATATATATATATATATATATATATATATATATATATATATATATATATATATATATATATATATATATATATATATATATATATATATATATATATATAATCTATATATACATCACCTAAATCTTATTTGATTGAATTTCATTTGACTGAGACCATATCACCTAATTTTCTAAATACTGAAAACTCATTTCACTGAATCTCATTTTACTGAATTGTAAGCATAGACATGATATGGGTTGCCCTTCACCTGTGAGTTGTTTGTGATAAAAAGAATTTCTGTAAGTTACAGTGTTGACTGCCAGAATACCAATAGTCATGTAGAAACTAGTGTTGTAGTGTTTCTAAATGTGGGTATTTCTGTTTACATTTTTATTGGAAGTATCTAAAGTAATATGACAGACGTGTTCTGCGTTCCCAGCAGTAGTGGTGGCATGTAGAGTACTGTAAGGCAAGTAAATGGTACATGCCATTTTTTTCAGTGTACTGTGATCCAGAAGTTATTATATATTGTTAGGGGTGGGGTGGTGGGCGCAGCCCCCCCACCTAGTTTGGTTTCATATTGTCGGGTTTCTGTTAAGAGTGTAAATAAGTAGCTTTTAAACTCTGGAAAGAGGTAGTCATTAGTGTTGTAAGTGTGTATGTCTATGGTTTAAAATATAGTGTTTTGAAATTTAACATTTTAAGGTTTCGGTGAAATGATATTCAGTCAAATGAGTTTTCAGTATTTTGAAAATTAGGTGATTTGTTCTTAGTCAAATGAAAGTCAGTCAAATGAGATTTAGGTGATGTGAAGTAAATCCCTATATATATATATATATATATATATATATATATATATATATATATATATATATATATATATATATATATATATATATATATATATATATATATATACATATAGATATATATATATATATATATATATATATATATAGGTCTACCTGATAACACTGACACACCAAAACACCGACAACGAAATAACCAACACTAAAAAAACGGCAAAAAAAGAAAGTTCAAAAACATAAAACTTCACATGTCCGACAAACCAAAATCCTGACAATCAACAAAAAAATATCTTTCCCGAAAAACACACACACAACACAAGCACACCAAAAACCTTACAAACCTACACTAAACCTTACATACACAAATATCTATGCACTAGCCTTAATCCAAACCCTAACCCTCAGATCCGTCACTATCGCACACTTACCTTACCCACACCCTAACCCTAACTCACTTACTCCGCCCCTAACCTTCAAGTCCATCACTGTTGCACACTTACCTTACCCGCACCCTAACCCTAACTCACTTAACCTGCCCCTAAACCTAAAGTTCGTCACTATTGCACACTTACTTGACCCGCACCCTTCCCTAATATCAGTCACTATCACACACTTACCTTACCCACACCCTGACCCTAACGTCCGTCCCTATCGCACACTTACCTTAACATGTCGGTGTTCTCAGTGTTGGGATTCTCAGCTGTCAGTCTTCTCCGTTGCCGATGTTCCGGTGTCTGTGTTCACGTCGTCGGCGTTGTGCACTGTCGCATTTTCAGGTAGACCCATATATATGTATATAGATATAGATATAGATATACACACATATGTATATATATATATATATATATATATATATATATATATATATATATATATATATATATATATATATATATATTGCAAGAGATTGAGAGACAATAAGAAACAAAGGGGATGAACATGATATTATTTCATGCATTGGGGTGTTGTGAGGCATGCTGTTGAAGGCCAAATGCCTTTCATGAGTGGGCATGTGGAAATATCTCTACTACACCCCCCATTGCCTTATTATACTTATAAAATAGGTGTCTGTATATGTGTATATTTATATATGGGTCCCCTTCAGTAGATCAAACATATAACACATGGCCAAGACCATATGTTCGAACTTGTAAATGTTCGATCAGACTGAATGGAGATCTCCGTACAGTGCAGAACAGGAAGATTTCCCTTTTACACAATGTAGTGCGATCTTGAAGTTGGTATATTTAAGTAAGGGGTGTGTGAGTTGCAGGGGGTATAGCCCCCCTGCTACAGATATTTAATTTTGTTTTGTTGTTTTTTCTTTTTTACTTCAGTGTTCGAACTATTACAAGTTCAAACATATGGTCTCAGCCATGTGGTTCGAACTTGTAATATGTTCAATCTACTGAGGTAGATCCTTATATGTATATATATATATATATATATATATATATATATGTATATATATATATATATATATATATATATATATATATATATATATATATATATATATATATATATATATATATATATATATATGGGTCTACTTTGTTTCATTGAATCTCATTTCACAGAATCTCATTTCACTGAACTGCAGTTAGTATACATGGCACTGTGTAGAGTATTGTAAGGCAAGTAAAAGGTATATGCCCTTTTGTATATATACACACATACACACACACACACACACACACACACACACACACACACACACACACACACACACACACACACACACACACACACACACATACACACAACCCACACACACACAAATGCACACGCATGCAAACACATACACACACATACACACACACACACACACACACACACACACACACACACACACACACTGGGTGGGGGATGTAACACAAGAGTCTGAGATGGGGGGTCTCATGGCAATAGGTGTTATTTGTTTTATATACAATTTCTTCATATGATGTGGTGAGGGACCAGCTATTGTACTTCCCACATACATCCATCAATCGTGCCCCCCCCCAGCCATATAACTCCTCAAACAACTTTACTACTATCATTGAAATACTGGTGGTTTTAGTCGCTTATTCCCTATATTCATTTAACAGCATCATTCTCAGTAGCCTTTCTCCATCCTGTACTGCTTTGCACTATATTCCCTCCAACTCAGACCCCTCAGTCAGCTCCATTATGGAGTCCATTGCAGCAAACTGCATCTGGATGATACTGTGCCACATCCAAGTGCATGTAAGGGGCCACATATGATGATACTGTGCCACATCCAAGTGCATGTAAGGGGTCACGTATGATGATACTGTGCCACATCCAAGTGCATGTAAAGAGCCATGTATGATGATACTGTGCCACATCCAAGTGCATGTAAGGGACCACGTATGATAATGCTGTGCCACATCCAAGTGCATGTAAGGGGCCACGTATGATGATATTGTGCCACATCCAAGTGCATGTAAGGGGCCACGTATGATGATACTGTGCCACATCCAAGTGCATGTAAGGGACCACGTGTGATGATACTGTGCCACATCCAAGTGCATGTAAGGGGTCACGTATGATCATACTGTGCCACATCCAAGTGTATGTAAGGAGCCACGTATGATGATACTGTTCCACATCTAAGTGTATGTAAGGGGCCATGTATGATGATGCTGTGCCACATCCAAGTGCATGTAAGGGGCCACATATGATGATGCGGTGCCACATCCGAGTGCATGTAAGGGGCCACGTACGATGATACTGTGCCACATCCAAGTGCATGTAAGGGGCCACGTATGATGATACTGTGCCACATCCAAGTGCATGTAAGGGACCATGTATGATGATACTGTGCCACATCCAAGTGCATGTAAGGGGCCACATATGATGATACTGTGCCACATCCAAGTGCATGTAAGGGGCCACTTATGATACATGATGGTTTTGGGCTCTTCTACAGTACTTACAAATGATGCATATACACACTTGAGATGCATTGTGCACATCGACAGCATCAGGTTATCATGGATCCTCACTGGAGGTTGGAGCTACGGAGCATCCTTCCCCAGCAGGGATGGTGAGGACTCATGCTATAGGTTAGAGCTATGGAGCATCCTTCCCCAGCAGGGATGGTGAGTGCTCATGCTATAGGTTGGAGCTACGATGCATCCTTTCCCAGCAGAGATGGTGAGTGCTCATGCTATAGGTTGGAGCTACGGAGCATCCTTCCCCAACAGGGATGGTGAGTGCTCATGCTATAGGTTGGAGCTACGGAGCATCCTTCCCCAGCAGGGATGGTGAGTGCTCATGCTATAGGTTGGAGCTACGGAGCATCCTTCCCCAGCAGGGATGGTGAGTGCTCATGCTATAGGTTAGAGCTACAGAGCATCCTTCCCCAGCAGGGATGGTGAGTGCTCATGCTTTAGGTTGGAGCTACGGTGCATCCTTCCCCAGCAGGGATGGTGAGTGCTCATGCTATTCTGTCCAATGTCCATGTGTGGGTGAAGCCATAACTTCAGCCTGAATTAATAGTGGTTGATCACCCAGAATAGAGACAGACAGACATTTCAGTGGTGTCAGAGTGTGACTCAGGTATCACTGCATCATCATCATCTTCATTAATCTCAGTAAAGGTACCAACATCAGCATGTTACTGTATTTCAGTCTACAGATCTCATTGTAGCAGTGCTCTGCTCTGTGAAAGCGTAAAAAAGACACACTGGAATGGAGATGAGTACCTATGCCAAAACAGTACCTCCATGTGGCATGCACTGCATGCACTATGTACTATACAAACCCAACCTACCTCTACTGTCCTCTTAACATGGTTGGATACCAGCTGTACCCAAAAGCAATACATAAGCAGCAGTTGCTGGGGTCATCTTATAATGTCTATGTGATGTGTAGCTGTACAGAAATCTGATGTAAATGTACTAACCTGGTGTGCTACCTGCCAAAACATGTGCAAGGGGCCAACCTTGATGTCAGTGTCCAGTCTTACAGTGATAATAGCAGAAACGGTCTCCTGACAGCAAAAACTCATCTGTCTGTGTCTGCCTTTTACTCTCAGCTGCACTACAGAGGGCCACCTTCTCAACATTATTGTGACTTGGCAGGCGTATGTTGTTTATATTTTTATGGCACTGTTGCAAAGTGTAATTACATATTCCCACAACATCATGGACCACTTTTTGCCATACCTATTCATGTAAAGGCTGGCCAGCACTCCCTCTCCCAGCAAAAAATTGTTTATGTGTCTTACATTACGGCAGCAGGACATCATTTTCATAATGCCTTTGATGGCCACCTCATTCTCTGGATATGAAAACACTTGTGAAAACATAACACAAAGCTGCAGACAGTATACTGTTGGGATAGCTAGTATGACAGTTACAGAGAATGGGGTAACCTATGTAGCCCATTGATCAGTGTTGGGGGATCAACAGGTAGCACATTCTCTTGTTACTGGAAGACCAGAAGGCTGTGGACTCTATTCCTACCCCAGATGACTGGATTGCTAAGACTGTAGTGCAGTATTTAGTGGTGTTGTGCTCTTGAGTGTGCTGTCCTTCAGATGAGACAGTAAACAAATGTCCTATCTGCTTGAGTTGGCAGTAACTCAAGTGGATGCAAAAGATCCCTATTGAAAAGAGTAGCTGGGTATCAATCCCTATATTGTCAGGTGGGTTGCAAACTGACTCACTGATAGAACTCATATGGTCAAACTAGGGGACTCCAGCTCCTCCAACAGACTTGCAACCAGTGATGTTCCACAGGGTTCGGTTCTGGGACCCCTACAGTTTGGAATTTACTGCTCCAAAGGACAGCCTAAAACTAAAGGACTGTGGCTGACAAAGTTTGCTGGTGACTACATCTGGGAGCGATCATTGAATCCCCTAGCGATGCCAGCATCCTGCAAGGTCTTAAGCAGACTGATGACTGGTGCCAAAGTCATGGTCTTAAACATAATGCAAAAAAAAGCATTATCATCCCCTTTGACAAAGGGTGCTGTTCCTGCAAACTACCACATCAATAGCAACAACTTAAGCACACAGTCAGTGGTGAGAGATCTGGGCACATAGGTTGATAGTAACCTTAACATCGATCACTATGTCTCCACAGTGGTAAGAAGGGCATTTTATATCACTCATCTCATAAGTAAGGGCATTGTCTCCAGAAAAAAAAGAGGTTATAGCCCCCCTGTACTCTTCCCTCATCAGGCCAAAAATAGAGTACAATGCTCACTTTGGTATGTTCCTTTCCAAACACCTGCATTGGAGAGAACACAAAGGTTCCTTAAAAAGAAAATTCAGGGTCCTCAAGATCTGTCTCATGAGGATAGACTGAAATCATTGTCCCTTTAGTCTGTATTATACAGACTGCTCAGAGGTGACCTGTGTCTTACATACAGATTAATCTCTGACTCAGCTCTGATGGAAATGCTGCACATTCTCAAGTCAAATAGCACATGGCTCACTTACTCAAAGGATCTTAACCTGGTATGTGACATCAACAGAACTTGCTGGAGATACACATTTGTCTCACAGAGGTTGCCCCACCTTTGGAACAAGCTTCCTATTCATGTTAAACAAAGCTCCTCATTGGACCTATTTATGCACAATTTGGATGATTGGATGGCTAACTGGAAACACCCCCCGGGGTTCCATCTATGTCCCTCTTGGAAAGGGACAGTAGATGCTGATTTTAGTGTCTGCTTGAACCAGACACCCTTGGGAACATGGGTCAAACTTGGCTAGGCTTGTAAGGGCCCTGGGGCCAATAGCCTAGTAACCTCCTATGATTCTGTGATCCTATTTATTTTATACAAGATAAATACATTGTTTTCATATTTATAAATTTAAAAAGTTATGCATTTACAGGCATATATACATATAAATGTCTATGTATTACTATTTATCACTTTTATAACATCTTCATTGTTATTCTTTCATAATAAAATCACAACACATAATAAACCCCATATCCTTCTTCCACAACCATAATCTGATATTTTTGGAATATATCTGCCAAAATCCATTTCATATTTATCAAAATTTAATTCATTCTTCCATTCCAAATAATCCATATTACACAAAATCAATTCTATCTACCCCCTCACATATTCGTTCATCTTGGTCTTGTAGTATCCATCCATACATAACCATATTCATATCTATATTGCTTCTGTCATTAATATTCTCAAAATGATTTCTTCACTATTCTTTCACATTAAAAAGAAATGGACTCTGTTGTTTCTTCCTCCCCATACAATATACACACTCTTTCAACTTTCTTTTCATCTGGTGCATTCTCCTTTATTAGTAATTAATTTATTACCAGTCTCCATTTGAAATCTTGACACTCTACTATCTTGGTGCACCATTTTTTCCGCACTTTAATGGCTTTAATTACTTCTTTTGGTAAAATATTCCATGGATTTACATAATGATAATATTATTTTATCATATACCACATCCTTTGATCTTTCTCTGTATCATCAGTTTTTATTTTCCTTGTTAGTATTTTCCTTGATAATTTTTAATTTCTTCATTCACGTATATATATATTTTTATTTTTATTTTCACCTCCAATAATTGTACATGTATTTAACATTCTTATTAACCAATTCTCATTATTTTCCTTTGCCTACTTTAATACTCTACACATTTAAAGAAGCAGTATAAACAATTATATTTAGCAACCCCAGTCTCCCTACATCTTCAGTCATATACAGCACCTCTTTTCATTTGGTTTAATCTTGAACCCCATATGAAAGAAAATACCAGTTGTACAATTTCCTTTTCATATTTTATTGGGATCATATAGACATTTGACATATGTGCTTCCCCCCATTTAATACTCAATTTACCAGATGAACCTTTTTCCTGAACAATAATCTATAACTCCTCCACAGAAGAAATGTTCCTTTCATTTCTTTTATCAGTGTTTCCCAATACATCATAACTGTACCGTTTTCCCCAAATTTATTCTTAGAAAAGATACTTCATTCATTGAAAAATACACACTCTGGTTTTCATCACATAACCCAATCCCTTACATTTATCTCCATTCAAAATTATTCCCATTTCCTTTAAACATCCATTCAGACAACCCACCATTTCCTTCATCCATATTTGTTCTTAGCAAATACAACTATGTCATGTGTGCATGTCAAAACTACTGCTTTTACCAGACTTTTGCATCATATAAATCCCATCTTTCGCTTTATAAGCTACTTCACTCACTATTGCATTCATCATTAATTCAAACAACATTTTACTCATGGGTCATCCTTCTGTTATTATATGCTTCTTTACTCAGCCACCCATTCACTAACATTCTCACTATCTTATTCTGATAGGTTGACGTACTCTTCTTATTTTATTAAATAATTCATACTTCTTCATAACATCCCACAAAACATAAAGTCCTATTGTATCAAATGCCTTGCTAGTGTCATCTACCATACATTTCACATCCAGCCTTTTAATTATAAAATTATCCACAATTTCTCTCACAGCCAATGACTCCTCTTGACATCCCTTCACCTTTGCACTATATGTATTGTCTTTCATAACATCTCTCATCCTTTCTTCCATTTTCATCTGTATTATTCTTATAAAATGTTATCATCCTTTCATTTATTGTGATGGGTCTCCTTTTTTATTTCGTTCTTCTCATTTTTCTGAGATATAAATTTTAATATGTCACTACATAACTCTTCATAAACAAAACATTCATTCAACCATTCATTCAGTACATTCATAAAATACCCTGTTTTGCAGTTTAATTTCTTGCACATTCTATACCCTATACCATGAGAGCCTAATGCTGACTCAACATTTACTTTCTTAAAAGTACTTCCAGTTGACTAATATTCATTTCTTTTTCAAATTCTTCCTTAACCCAGTCTTGAAGAATTACCTACTTACTTTCCATTCTCTATTTTCTATCTTTGCATTCTTATATACTTATACTTTCATCTTGTGTTGCCTTTACCTCTCCTTTACATTTTTCATACCTCTCATTATGCTAACATCCTTCTTCACAATTTTACTTAGATATGTAGATACCTCATCCCTTCTCCCTTGTAAATAATATCTCTGCTTAAACAGTAATGCCTTATTTTTTCCCAATTTCTTTTATACATTTATTTTTCCATATCATAATACACTCTTTCATTATTTTCTAAATTCTATAAAACATTTCCATAAATTTTCCTATACTTTACTTTCTCTTCCTTTCTTACATCAATCTGCTACTAAAAACACTTTTTATACTTAGTTTAAATTCAGTACTCCATTCAAACCAGTTTTATAGAAGTCATTCATGGTTATATTATTCTTCCATAACTACAATGCTTCCCACTCTCCAGTTTTACCCCATAATTTCTCATTTTTTTATTATTCCCTTTCCTGTTTTAATACATTCCCTTTTGTCATCACCTCCATCCATATTGCTGAATAATCTGAAAAATCCATTACAACTGTATCAACATCTACTACCCCTAAAATATAAAATAATCAATGTCAGATCCAAGGGCCCTTTCTATAAACCCATTGGCCTTTGTTCCACACAGCTAACCTATCACATTCTATCACTTTTTGTATTTCTATATTTTTCCTTTTTTCTACATCTTCCCCTTAAATCACAATTGACGACGTTTCCTGCAATTAATATTTTCATATTAACCACCACATAGTCTAAGGTTTAATTACACCAATTCTTTCTTTTCTTGCTAGTTATATATGCATACAATTATATAATTTTTAACATGTTCTCCCCATCTCATATCCATAACAGTTAACCTTCCCATCCTTACTATTTTTACATCTAGTATTTTCACTTTTTTAAACAAATGGACACTCCAGAACAATGCTCACTTACTAAGTTCTATATTATATTCCACTTCGCAATTTTTCAGTTTGTAGTCTTTCTTCATTTTTCAGGAATCTTCAGGAATCTTACATTGTCTAAATGAATAACATCCACATTATTTTTAGCACACCATTCCATTATCCTTATCCTGCTTATAATGTTAATAATACTGCTCATATTAATTGAAAGTACTCTAAAATTGATGTTTTCTTATCTTTAAGTTTAGGGGAAATATTTTTAGTTATTTTTTGTTTTACTTATTTTACTCTTTCCCCTACTGAATATTTTCCATGGGTTTATGTACAAATAATCCTTGATCCTCAGAATCAGATTTTTCACTGTTAGAACTTCAAAAAAAACTTTCCCAAGAAAACAAATAAGACTTCCAAAACTGGTGAAAAGACAAATGGCAACATGACTGGAATAGCCACCCACAAATTTATTATTAAGCGCTTTTCATCCAAAACATATAACTGAACTTCATCAGATAAAAAAACATTATCACTATACAAGTTTAAATGGGGATGAAAAGTCAGCTGATTGTCCAACCTTTCAAAAATTTAAAGAAACAACACTTAAAATTCTAAAAGAAAACCAACTTTTCTTATTATTATTTTAGATGGAAGCAGCAGCAAAACCTTCCTAAAATGTGCATTGAATACAACACATCATATCATACCTTCAAAACAAAATCCTTTACTTTTCTCTTTATTTATACTTTAACCATTTTTTTAATTTATACTTAATTTTTCATTTACTTTTTTCCATCCATACTTTATTTTTAAGAGTTAATATAATATCATCTGCATAATTATACGTGATTGGCAGTTATATTTCCTTCATCGTTTTGTATCCACCGCTACTTAAACTTTTATTAATTTCCTTCACTATTACATTCATAAATAATGAGAAAATTATACTACTAGCTTGTCAGCACTTCTTTATTCCACATTCTATTTTTATTTTTCCCCAATCCATCCATTTACATTTAGTTTCACATAGTTCCTTTCATAAAATATTTTATTATTTGTAATATTTTTTGCTTACATTATATGCCTGCAAAATTCCCCATAATGATTTATATTGAATATTGTCATAGGCTTTACTCATATCCCCTATCATAAACTTCACTTCTACATTTTTATTTATGATATCATCAATTATTTCTCTTATTAACCATAATAACTGTTATCTTTCTTTTCCTTTGCTTCCAAATACATTTTGGCCATATATTCTATCCATTTTTGTAACTTTTTTATTATTATCATAAAAATGTTACAATCCATATTATTCAGTGTTATAGATCTCAAAATGTTATCTCCTCTTTATTTTCTTTTTTAAATATACATTTTATAACTCCTGTACATATCTCTTTCTCTTTAACTCCAGTGTCTAGCCATTCATTCATAACTTCTATAAAAATAATTTTTGCCACTTTCATTTCTTTATACATACCATATTCAATTCTATCCAGTCCTGTTACAGAATTTATGTTAAGACGTTTAGAATATCATTCAATTTTTTCCTAGTTATTTGTTGTTCTAAATACCCATTATCTTCATTATTTAAAGTTTTACCTTTATACATTTGTTCTATGTTTTCTTCTCTTTTAACAAATAATCCCCATACATATTCTTTAATTATTTTGTATATTCCTTCTTGCTGTCTTATTTGCTTACCTTCCTTATTTTTTGATTATATTATTATTTTTATTTCTTTTATTATTTTACCCAAATAGGGTGCTACCTCTTCTTTCTTTCCTTGTAAACAATATTTTGCTTATATAACCAGTTGTTAATTTTAATTTGATTCAGTTTATATATTTCATCTTTCTTTTCCATAAAAGGAATTTTTCTTCTCTACTAAGTTTCTAAATGTTTCTTGACTTAGTATCATATCTCTTTTTTTTTTTGCTTATTTTTTCCTTATACATTCTAAAAACATTTTTATATATATATTTAAACTTAAGCCACCAAACAGTCCAATGCTCTTAAAACTCTCTCATATTCATATGATTTTTCCATAATTTCATACGTTCTTTTTTCTCTTCTAAAACTAATTCATTTTCATTAATTCTTTTTATTCCTTTTCTTGTTCTTATATAGTCTTCATTTTCCTGTACTATAACCAATATAGCCATATGATCTGAAAATCCAGCATACTTAACTAGTTTTTTTACAACTTTTAAACCATCAGATTTTAAAAATAATCAGTTTCTGTCCCAATTTCATTCCTTTTATAGGTCCAGTGGTTATTCTCCCATACAATTACCTTTCTACATGCCATTATTTCTTTAACCATTTTAACATCACGATTGCTCTTATTTTTCCTTAAATTACAATTAAAATAACCCACCACTGTAATGTCCATATTTACAAACATATTGAAGAATATTTTAAACATCATTTCTCTCTCTCTTTTTTGTTACATCTGCATACAAAGCTATAATTCTATACACATATTTTTCCATCTGGCGTCTATTACTGTAATTCGTCCTAGGTCCACTATGCTTGCATCTAATATTTTTAATGCTTTCTTGACATAATATGCATATGCCTGAGTATGTTTCTTTCCCCATGTTCCAAACTATTGCACTATTCCAAAGTTTTTCAGTTTGTGTTCTTTCATCTGTTAATAATCCAATATCTTCTAAAACAATAATATGTGCATCTACTGCAGCACACCATTGTAATATGCCTATTCTCCTTTAAGATTTTTCATACTGTTCACATTTAAAGCTAATATTTTTCAGCTTTTAAGAACAGTTATTATAATAAAATGTTTATCCTCTCCTTTCTTACTTTTTCTAAGCATTATGTTTTTGAATTTTCTTTTCTTTAAGTCTTTTATCTATCAAATTCTATTTATTTCTTACTATGCACTAATCAGCTTCTTCCTCGGTTGTCTCCTCTGTTGCTTTTTCCTTGCAATTTTTAACTTCATGTATAACCTCTTTATCAGTCACATCTTTTTTTCCCAAACGCCTTTCTTAAATTTACACATATGACAAAGGCAATCTTACATTTAAATAAATGAAAACATGCAAAAATGATATAACTTTAGTTGCAAACAGTTTACATCACAGACTCCATTGAAACAACTGTAGTTTTAAACATTATACATCACTTATAAACCATCCAGTCATTGTCAGTTAAGCATTATATGGCTGATTCAGATCCTGCCTCTTATACCTCGTTCCTGCTCTGCATATATTGTTCCCAAGATTTTCATTTTTCTTATGTAGTTTGTTCCTTCCACTTTCTAAAGATCTCAACTCTAGTTGTTTTATCTCTGTTACTTTATTCACTACCTTTAGTAAGTTGATCTAGACTTTGATTTCCATTTTCTAGTAATTGCTTTTTTGGCAGCTGCCATAATTAAACTCATTTCTAAGCAATTCTGATTGTGTAGCATAACACAAAAAAATAATCGCCCCAGTCAGTCCAATCTGCTCACCCAGCATCTCTGAGCGAGTGGTCTGCAGGGAATTCCAAAAGTCTGCCAGCTCATTAGCTACCACAAAATATGTTCCCAGCTATTTCATTCTTGCACATCACACCTAGAACATCTGCTATCAACCTGAAGAAATATTCTTTGGACTCTACTTGGGGTACATCTTTTGTACATTTTCCTGTACTTTGGACTCTACTTGGGGTACATCTTTTGTATATTTTCTTGTACTTTGGACTCTACTTGGGGTAATTCTTTTGTACATTGTCTTGTACTTTGGACTCTACTTGGGGTACATCTTTTGTACATTTTCCTGTACTTTGGACTCTACTTGGGGTACATCTTTTGTACATTTTCCTGTACTTTGGACTCTACTTGGGGTACATCTTTTGTATATTTTCTTGTACTTTGGACTCTACTTGGGGTACACCTTTTGTACATTTTCCTGTACTTTGGACTCTACTTGTGGTACATCTTTTGTATATTTTCTTGTACTTTGGACTCTACTTGGGGTAATTCTTTTGTACATTTTCTTGTACTTTGGACTCTACTTAGGGTACACCTTTTGTACATTTTCTTGTACTTTGGACTCTACTTGGGGTACATCTTTTGTACATTTTCTTGTACTTTGGACTCTACTTGGGGTACATCTTTTGTACATTTTCTTGTACTTTGGACTCTACTTGGGGTACATCTTTTGTACATTTTTTGTATAGCACATTCTTCTATTCCTATCTCCTGTATCACTTCATTTTCACTTTCTTGCACATTCATTTTACATTCTGAAATTGCTGAAATTGTTGGAGATTTTCTCCCCAGATCTCCGCTGAAAAAGGGCTTTTCAGCTCAGTCAGACAATCCCGGTCAACAAATGTAGAATAAAATAAATAAATAAATAAATTATATCCATGAATGACCAGTATTAATGCATTTTTTACACTTTAAAACACATTTTGTTTGCATTATGCCTTGTTATACAACATAAATAACATTTTTTTATCACATTCATTCATTAAATGATCATTTTTCAACAAAAATAACAAGTTTTTGGTTGACGCTTGTAATTCACAAAACCCCTATTACCATGACTATTAATAATACTATGTATGTGCATAACATTATTATTTCCATTTTCAGTATTACTCACCACATATTCGGACCATGGATAAATATTTTTCTTTGGTTCATATGCAAGCTAATATTTTTCCATGGCCTGCCCAGTCTCAAATATCAAGTCACAAAAGGTCTCTTTATTATTTAAAATAAATGTTTACCTGTTTTGCCTTGACACCCAGCAATGCTATGGCAGAGGCCCAAACATCATACTTTCTTCTTTTTTTACTGCTCACACATTCTATATACTTTTTGTTTATTTTATTTCTTCTTTCTTCTTTGTTGCTTCTCCAACAGTTTGTGCATAAGTTTTTGTCTCTGGAACTTTTTCTGGCACAGTCCCTTCTTTGTCCTTTTCTTCTTCTATTTTTTTCCATGATGTACCCCTTGAAATTGCTGCTCCACTTTCTGGTTCACTTTGGTTTACCATTTCTTCCAAATAATCATCCCACAACCCCCTTATTGGAGGGTTGTAATTATACATTTCTCAGAGATAACTGTCTCTCCTTCAAACAATTTCCTCTGAAAGTTCTTCTCTGAACCCACCTCTGTTACAGCTACCATCTCCTTTCCTCCAATGTCACTGTTTTTTCTGCACGCACATCATCAGAAAAAACTTCTGGTAGCAATTCTAGCATTTCAAAAACATTTTCAGCAACTCTCACTCCAGTTTCAGAAAAAGCTGAATCAGCCATGTTTTCTCCCTGTTCTACCTGGCTGCCTCCATGCCTGGACAGGAAAAAAAAATTCAGGATGTATAATACACAAATCCTTCCTCCGACTACCAAGAGAAGGGGAAGTTTCCTGAAGGCTAGATTAATTTCCTCTTGTAGTATAAATACCATCTCAGATCCCCTGCAAAAAGGTATCCAGCCTAGTGGATCAAAACTGATTAAAAAAAGACAAATAAATAAAAAATAAAAATATTATAATCAAAGAGACAGCCGTGGGGTATGCCATATGATGGCAGATATGGGATTACATGCAAGAGATGAACATACCAACAGGTATGCATCGGATATATGACACCTGCTGACATTTCTTGGCAGTACTTGATACAAACATGAGGCTGCTATCCTTTTGTAATGTGAATTCCAGTCAAAGTGTGTATATCCTTAAAAATGCATACAAAAACAGCTCAGCACACACTTTCCTCAAACTGTCAGTAGATCAAAGTAATGCTGCTAGTTCACCTAATACTGCTGACCATATATGCAATGCAGCTCTACATAGCTTACCATCGAAAACAGCAGTACACCTTTAATGCCATGCAAGGTTAACTTTTTTCCATAGCACACTGACATATTAGATCAGGATTCATGAGCTTCTGTCTGTCTGTATATTTCACCATCATTCACCTGCAACATAAAGTACAGTCTACTGCATATGCTCATCTCTGACAACTCATGACCACGAGCTCATCCTGGGGACCCACATGGGTAAATATGTCGTGCTACTTTCCCAGTAGCTGAGCTGCAGAAATCATTTTGCAGGAGCGATTCATCAGTGCTGTTTGATTACTGTGAAAGTGACACCATTTTCAGAGGATATTCAGGAGAATAACAGCTTCTGCTGGTGCCCACTTCACAGTGCCCATTGTGCAGTGCCAGCATAATTTCTGAAAGTACAAGTCTGACCCTCGTAGTAGTGCACTAAAATGGTGGATGGATGGTATTACCTAACCGAGGGGTTACCTTTGGTCATGGATGTTACCAGGAGGTGTGAACAGTAGCAGGATCGCTGATAACCTGTATGCAAAGTACAGATAAGATAACAACTCCCTCAATAATATAGTAAATATTTTTATTGTTGTATTTTCTATACTAGTTTCCTACTGTATTTTTATTTTTTTTTTCTGTTTTCTGTTTTATCTTATTTTAGTTTGATATTGTTGTTGCGACTGGCAAGCAGTTGTCCAAGTCATCTCAGGAATTAGGTGTCTTCTACTGTCTTCCATGTCAGATGGAGGTGGTGATAGTAATGTATGTGATACCCCCACTGCATTTTGTGTAGATTTACATGGGTCCTGCTCCATTATGAAATTACAGATCATCTTCTCACTGTGACTACATACTAAGTGGTGAGTCCCCATGAATACATGTGCCATATTATCTTAATCTATCTTAATGTTTGTGCATGGAGCACACAGTCACCTCCTACATCTCACACACCACTAATGGAGATTCATACAGGGTTGTATCTTTTATTCTAGAATCTTATATTACAGTTATCATGGTTCCCTGATGAACCCTTTTTATTTCAATATGCACAGAGCATGACACAAATTATGTCACCTCAAACAGGAGATGAAGAGGCTTGGATTGAGCCAGAGGTAGTTTCCTTCACAAGTGCTAACTGGTCTGTTACAAATATTCAGTTCAATGTCAGGCTAGCTTATCATTCGGCTACCTTTCCATTGCATCTCCTCACTGCTAGTCCGGATAACAAATTTGCTTAGTGGGTACTGTCACCATACCTTGCTCCTGCAGAGGTTACAGATTAGGTACATGAGTGTGATGTGTCTAGGGGTGCCTCAAAAGATGGTGTTCTGGACCTTCAAATGCATGCAGCCTTCCTGTATTAACTACAATGAGAAGAAAAAAAAAAAAACAAAGAAACTGAATGGTCATCAGAGAATAAAAAATACAAGAGTAATAAGAAATCGTAGTGTCCATAACTACTAATTTGAATAGTTTGAATTAAATTAACCAATGTGGCTAACATCTCCAAGAATAGCAGTGACTCTGGAAGATCAAACAATATGAAGAAAATAATCTTTTTCTCACTGTTTTTATTATAGCAGGTGACATGATAGGTGTGGTGAGAAAAAGGAGTGAAAATCAAGGGTAAACCGTGTCCTGAATCCGGCAATATCTGCTGGTAAAATTCACTGCACAACCTCTGAATGCAAAGAAAGTAGCAGCTGAAATTAGAAGTAATGGAATTTCCCTGATGACCTGGCCAAATGTCTCCTAGCAGTATAAATACCACGTCAGCTCTATCCTGAAAAGAGGCTACAAGCCGAGTGGGACTAACCTGATCAAGAAAGAAAGAAGAAATAAATAAATATGATGACACAGAGAAAACGGATGGAGTTTTTCTTTATTCTAGAATATTAGATTTTACCTCTGCATCAACTGGGTATGGTTATATGCAACCCTACAAATACATATTTATAGTTAAAGTAATAATGATTTTAGTCACTTGATCAACTACAAAATGTAGCTTCAGTTTTGGTTGACTTCTGATATGGACAGATTCAAAATGTTCTTGCCATCTCTTTAATTGTCCCTCTTCTGTTTTTGCAGTTTTTTTTCCATTTGCTAATGTAATAGGTGGTCTCTGTTTATTCTCGTCCATAAGTTCTTTGGCAAAACGATATAATGCCCTGGAATTTCCAGTCGTTGCAGCTGTTTCTGCCGCTGTTGCCAGTTTCTCAACCCATAACTTTTTCTCATTTTGCACATCTTTTTGACCAGTTTATCTTTCTACTGATATTCTTCAATCACAGTGTCTAATGACTGGCCAGTTTGGTACGCCTGCTCTCATCTTCATTTGCAATCATGCCATCCATCAATGGCTTTCCAGCTTTCAACTGTTATCTATACTTCTTTCCTTTTGCCTCTCTTATGCCCAATTGTTGCTTCTGCACTCTCTTTGATGAATGTCCTGAAATGTTCCCATTGCTGCTCAGTGTTGTCATCTACAGCCTGTAGAGCACAGAATCATTTTTGGGCCTTGATGTTGTATCTCATTTGTACATCAGGTGACATCAAAATGTCAGTGCTAAATCAAGGAGATACTGGCTTTTTCATTTGATTTTTGAGTTTTGTTTTCATTAATGCAATCAAGGTAGTGATCAGATGTGA
The DNA here is from genome assembly GCF_019279795.1 of Protopterus annectens. NCBI lineage: Eukaryota > Metazoa > Chordata > Ceratodontiformes > Protopteridae > Protopterus > Protopterus annectens. The sequence goes on along the minus strand of NC_056737.1, from coordinate 994,359,534 downwards.
CATCAGCTCTCCATTGTACTCTGACATCTTGAAGCATACTTGCCCATCAATGAGATATGCAAATGTAATCAATCTGATTCACCATGTATCCATTGGGTGAATGCTTGTTGCCTTATGAATGTCTCTATGTTCAAATATGCTGCTCCCAACTTTATGGTCATTGTCACAACAGAACTGCAGTAGTCTATAACCATTATCTATTCTGTTTTCTAAAGCAACAGAGCCACATCCATGTTCAAATCCCTCTCTGTTGCTTCTGATTTCAGCATTGAAATCACCTATCACAAGTCTAAGATCATAACTGGGAAATGAGGTCATCACATCTTGGAGCTGTTCATAAAGTCTTCCTTTTCAGTATCTGAGATGGCTTCTGTTGGTGCACAAACTTGTATTAAAGTTAGTTTGGTGAAATGGCTCTATAAGCGTACTGAAATAATTCTGTCACTGATTGGTTCCCGACAGACTAAAGTTTTTGATGCCTCCTTGCTAATCAGTATGCCAACTCTATTCTCATGCCTAGTGCCACCTGAAAATAGAAAGGTGACATCTTTGAAATAATCTTGCCTGATCCAGTCCATCACATTTTGCTGATTCCAAGAACTAATAGATTGTAACGCTTCATCTCATGTATGATTTGTGCCAATCTACCAGTACTATAGGCTGTGCAAACATTCCAATGGCTGATACGTGTAATGGATTTAAAAGTTAGGATTTCTCTCATCGGGGACCTAACTTCCTTTTGGCTTTCATCAGATCCCTTCATCAAGTTGCAAGTTCTTTGGTTCAAAGACGTTGCAACTGAGCTTTCTGCCACCATGCTGAGTTGAACTGAGTTATGTCTTCTTGTGGTTTTTGTTTATTTATTTTATTTATTTTATATTTGTTAACCAGGGGTGTCTGACTGAGCTGAAATGGCCCTTTTTCAGCAGAGGCCCAGGGAGAAAAGCTCCACAAAGAAAAATTACAGATATATTTAGTTAGACATGATCAGTATACACACAAATTACAAAAGACATGTTTTTGCAGTGGTATGCGTCACATCAACAGTTACAGTGGAGAGAACAAACAAAAAAATATTAATTTAAAAATAAAGGTAATTAATAGATTTGTGGTGTACAGCTGAAATTTGGAACATAGGTAGAATACATACGTAGTACACAGGTACAGTACATACATTGTAGATTAGCCAGTGATTGTTGCAGTATACATTTTTACCTGAGAGAATTGCAAGCTCTCTGCAGAACCTGTTATCCAGGATTGAGTATCGCCTGTGTTGGACACCCATTTTTCGGGGTTCCTGCTGAGCCTGTCCATGTCATGTAGTGCCCTTGGTGATTCTTTGGTCAAGTGAACTTAGCCATAATAGTATATCCTCAGAAGGCAGTCCCCTACATGGAGTGTTCACCTCTCCACCACTATGAGGTACAGGTCAGATTTTAGAGGAGTGTCCATATCAGTAGTCAGTGAATCTGTGCTAAACTGCCATACACCAGATGATCTGCATGACTTTGGTAAAGATGGCCAAGTGTCAACAATGATTCTGGTTGTGAACTTGGCAGAATTTAGTGAGATTGAACTAAAGGAAGCCATAGCCAAACTAAAGAATGGAAAAGCTCCTGGGACAGACCAGATGCAATCAGAGTTGCTAAAGTATGCTATGTCTTCAGTGGAATATTTCACATGTCTCTTGAGCAACCTACGTACTCAAAAGAAAGGAACCCATTGAGTGGAAAATTGGCATCATCATCATCATCATCATCCCTTTACTAGAAAAGGGAGATCTCAGAGACTGCATGAAGTGGCATGGGATCACATTCTTAATGACAGAGAAGGCAATGCATAGGTCTTTGCTTAGGAATCTAAAAGATGCTGAATAAAGGAATTATCCTTCTATTTTTTCAAGAAGGTTGGATTTTTTTAAGTATGTGATCTTATTAGTTTGGAACTTCTGGGATATTTCCAGTTGTTCTACTGAATGATATCCTCAATGAGCAATGTATTAAATAATTGGCCAAATTAATGCTGAATATAAGGGGACAATGATCTCTTTAGATCTGGATGGTATTTCTTTGACAATTACCTTCACTAAGTAGAAGGGCCTTTTGACTACAGTCACTACATGATTATCAAAGGAGAGGGAATTACCAACCCAAGTTCCAAGGTCTTTAACAGTGTTCTCATTTTGAAACGGGTTGTTGTCTATGTTGTATGCTGGGGGAGAGGTTGTCTATCAAATATGACAATATTGTCCTTTTCAGAATGTAATTTGAGGGGATTTTAGCACACCTGGTATTCATGAATGTAAGTTCTTGGTGAAGGGCTTCGTCTTCAGAGGGGCATTGACAATAACTCCCAGTATATAGTCATCTGTCTATTTACGATCTGATGAAGGCTAATACAGCCAAAATCGCTCATCGTTCTTTTTGTGTTTTTACTGATTAAAGGTGGTTTTTAACGTAAGTGTTCACCTCGCTAAGTTTTTATGCTTAACAGTAGTCAAGCCATGGTGCCTGCTGAAGATTTTGTCTTGTTTTATCTGCAAACTTGGTTGACTGGAGGTTTTGATTCATGGTCTGGAGATAAGAAAAGTAAATGCCAAATAAAAGAGGTGCCAGTATTGTGACCTGTGGGACAGCACTGGTCATCTTCACTTTCTTCAATAAGACACCTACTACATGCATACAGTCAGTTCTTTATTTTAGCCAGTTTGCTATCCATCTTACCACATATGGATCTATTTACAATGCCTTAAGCTTGCTGTTATAACATGGGTGATGGTGTCAAATCTTTGACCAGATGAAGGTACACAGGTTGGACAGCATGGCCATTATCAACAGCCTGTATTACCCTTTCAAAGACATTAACCAGCTGTGGGGCTAGCCTGGTGAGATTTGCAATATCCTAGTTTATTAAGTCAGTTATAATGTTCCATGGCTTTGTAAATAAGACTCATCTGGGTGATGGGCATATATTAGCTGGGGACAATGGTGGGGCCACTCTTGAGAAGTGGCATAACTATTTCTGTTTGCCAAACCTCGGGGACAAAGCCAGTAGCTAAACTGAGGATAAAAAGTTTAAGTATTGTCTCTGTCAGGGCTTATTTATTACTGTTCATTCCATGGAGGAAGTATTTCCAGTTTTGGAGAACACTATCAGTACATTTTATTTAGTGGTAATAGGGATGGAATGAGAATTTAAGGACTTTGCAGAGTCATCCCCGGTAAAATGTGCACTGAATTTATTTGCTAGCATGTTGATAATGTATATTGAATCGGGGTCTATATAAGATATGCGAGCGCTTAAGTGTTCGAATCACTAAAGAACAAACTTTAGTGATCGAACACTTAAATGTCTGAATATCTAAAAAAAAATATTTAAAACAAAAAAAAAAGTAAAAGTAAAGGGTTTAAGCAGGGGGCAAGCCCCCCTGCACCCCCCCCGCTACTTAAATATACCAACTCCGAGATCACACTTCAGTGTGCTACAGTGCGGAAACAGAAAATTTCCCATTTCCTACACTGTAGTGCGATCTTAGAGTTGATATATTTAAGTAGCAGGGGATGTGGGGGTGCAGGGGGACTTGCCCCCCTTACACCCTTTAGTTTTTCTTTTTTTTTACTTTGTTTTTTTTTTTTATTTTTATTTATATTCGAACATTTAAGCATTCGATCACTAAAGTTCGATCTTTAGTGATTTGAACACTTAAGCATTTGAATATCTAATATAGACCCTTGAATCAGAGTACATGCTGCCTTTATAAGTTCAGAGCACTGTTGGAGGTTATTTCTTCATTTTCTGATGTTGCTAAAGAAAGATTTGCAATTGTCCCTTGGTTTAGATGCTTATCTAAGTTCTAGGGTTGTTTTAGTAAATTTAATATTATTTTTCACGTGTTTTGTCAATTTTCTGATGCTGTGCTTTATACGAGTGTCTGTTGATCTATTTTATACTTTAAGGAATATTTTTCTTTCATTGCAGAGTTTATTAATTTTTGTGGACCACCAGGGGTGGTTGTTTTGATCTGTTTGGGATTGCCAGCTGTGCATATTTATGTGAGTGGGCATACAACTCCTTTGTGAAGTGACCTGCTGTGGCAACATCTGAGGAGATGCTGCTAGAAACGAATTTTAAAATGTTGTCATACAATTTGATTAGAGTGGAAAATTTTAAATACTGAAATTCTGAGATATTGGTTTCGGTGGGTTTAGAAATTCTGAAGGTGAAGATCACCTGTTTATGGTTGTCTTAAATGGGGAAGGAGCTACTAGGGGATTAGTGCACAAAGAAGCTGTAGTTTTAAGGACCAGTTCAAAAATATTAGGTTCTATATTATTATTATTATTATTATTATTATTATTATTATTAATAGTAGTAGTATTAGTAGTAATAGTAATAAATACACACATTTTGGTTATATTCAGCATTAGAAGTATAGGCACTCCAGTTTATTTAAAGTCTCCTAAAGCAGCAGAGTTCTTATCTGAAGGGAGTTCATCATCAAATACATTTGGAAACCTTACATGATTTTAAGGGAATATAGTTCCTGTAACAAGCTTTGATTTGTAGAATTTATAGTATTAACTAATGCAAAGGCAACAAGTCAGTCAATAATAACTGTAATAGCAACACTTTCAAAAAATAAATGAGAGGAAATAATCCATATATGTAATTAAGTGTTATTTACACGCAACATGAAATAATATTTAAGTAAACAGTTTCACGTGATCTACAGATATTAATAGCTTTACTTAACATTCCCCAGGATTCACAAAGCCTCAGTGTAAGAGTTATAACTCTTACACGGAGGCTGCAGTTAAACGGAGTGATGTCAGCATGCTTTGCATATTCATGAGAGCATGCTGAATCACACCTAAGTCTAACACGGTCCGTGTAAGACAGTAGGGGGCGTGTCCGTAGGCCGAGCCCTGCAAGCGGACACGCCCCCAGAAGTGTCAAAGTGCCCAAAGTAAACACCCACAACAGAGTCCACGAAAATGTGAATAAACACAACACAACACATGCCCCCACAGACTATAAACATAAAAGATATATAAATGAACATGTTATATATTTTTTAAATTGTAAAGATGTTTAACCGTGAGTGCGCTCGTTTGCTGGCGTGCCGTAAGCGCAGCTACAGTTAGCAGTCAGTGGGAAAGCATATAAGAACTAAATATGCAAAATAAGCCAGGAAGCAATAGCGCAGCGGTAGAGATGTTGGCTGAAGAGCAGGCATTCATGGTTCGAGCCCCCACAACACCAATTTTTTTTTTCAAAATAAGCAGGAAACAAGTCCCTGACAAATATGTACACATAAAACCCCAATATATGTAAAATGTAATGAAATTGCCCATTTATATTGAAGAAATGTGAGGTAACAAAAGAATAAAAAATGCCAGATGTGCCCATAGATGAGCTACAGTTTAACAGGGTGAGTGCATCTGCCCGTAGATGAGCAGTGGTTTAACTGGTGCAAAATGAGTGCCCGTAGCTGAGCAGTGGTTTAACACGCTAAATCTATGTGCCCCTAACTGAGCTGAGCGTAATATGCGTGCCGATAGCCAAATGAGGCTTAAAGCAGCGTACCCCATTTGCGCGGAGCTGCGCACCGTGCAAACAAGCTAACCGATGGGCAACGTTGAGCAAGCCGTATCAAAACTGCCTTTACACAGACACACCCCTCAGCATGTCTAGACAGTCATGGAAAAATAAAAAGCAGTGGCCAGGTTCGAACCCACGATACTATACACCATAGTCAAGGTACAGAACCACTAAGCCACGACAGCAGTACCTGTAAATGCAATAATAGCTAATATATAGGAATGAATACAAACTAGAGCATGACAATGCAGGTTTACTGAAGATGATACAATTGAAAAATGGCCAATCACAGATATGTGCGGGAAAAACGGACTATATAAGCCCCATAGGCGGGAATACACAGCATAAACGATTGTAGAACAGACCTGCAGGCAGAATGTCAGGAGTAGGAGAGGGTAGTCGCTTTCGAGCACAGAGGTGGGGTGTTGAGGAGTCCAGGTACATGGCCTGGCTCCTAGTCCACAATCATGAGGCCCAACTCATGCAGGGCCAGGTCCTCTGGGGAGCATACAGGGCTGAGGTGTGGGACCGATTGGCTCATGATCTCACCAGTGCCACAGGGATTCCAAGGACTGGTGAGCAGGTCCGTCACCACCATGCGGACCTGAAGAGACGCAAGCAGGACCAACTGAACCTTTGGATCCAGGAGGCCCGGCAAACACCCAACGCCCCACTACTGAGTAAGTAACATTTAATTATGTATGTAAAAAATTAAACTAGCTGATATTATGGAGATGTGTATTCCAATATTACTTCATTTATATTACAGCTGCAGGTGTCCGTTCTGCGAACCGCAGAGCCTATGGCGATAGGCTGGTGCGGTTGCGCCACCAGGCAGGTCAGTAATCCACTACTAGTAACTGTAAAGAAATATAAAAGTATGACAGTCAGCAAAAGAGTGCAGTGTAGTCAGTAAGGAATAAAATCTGCAAGTAACAGTGTGAAAGTGTATGCAAGTATTGCTTGATTACAAGAGTTTTCAGCCTGTAAGTTTAACCTAAACATGAAACTGTCCGACATATATTCTGAAATAAAAATGCCCTGCCTGTAAGAAAATAGTACACAACCTGCAGCAGGCTGAAAAGTATAGCTGCAGTAGATGATGAAATCACGTGTGAAATATATCCCTGTGGAAATACTGAAACATGACAGAAGTGAGACTGCTGGAAAGGATTGTAATAACTGCTGTTAAAACATGTCAATAAAGCCTAGAAGTACCATCCTGAATAGTAAAATGAAAGCAAGTGAGAGAGTGTGAGAAAGTGCCATGAATCCAGCAATACAGTAGTAATAACCCCTGAATAAAGTATACTGCAGTCAAGACAGAATGAAATGCATGTGAGATTCAAAACCTAACAGCAAAATCTGTTCAAAGTGTTGCTGCATCTGGAATGTGTATCCCAAAATCAGGATATGTTGCTCTCAGTCTGCAATATGCGGATAGGATGTTTGTCTGATATACCAAACATCCACACTTGTCTACAGCTATATAAAGCAAATGTAGCCCTGATGTAGCTGAACAAAGCTAGATATGAATGTGTATGAAGAACCATAAAATGTATATTGATGTTGCATTAACAGTCCTACCACCAAGTTGAAATAGTTATCATATAGGAAACTGTAGTTAGAACAGTAGTGTGTATATAACTGTAGCTATTAGAAATGTACAGCATATGTATTGTTATTTGAAGGTGTTAATATTACTTTCTTCACCCCACCCTATAACCACATATAACCCATTCCACGTGAAAACGGTATGTGCAATCACAATTAACACCCTGGACGTTTGTCCTGTTGGGTCATATATATTTGCATGTCTGTTGATGCATCTGCCCTGTTCATACATCCACACCTGATGGCCTGTTGCCATCAATTAACCCTGCATGTTGTTGGACTGTGTATTTCTGTTCAAATTATGCATGTGTTATGCACGCTGTTCAATGGTGTGAATATCTGGGTGTTTGATTAATGGGAATACTAATGCATGCTGTTACAACTAATTGTGAATGGTATTATATGTCACTAACCCAAACTGTCATGACATAATGCAAAACATAGTACGACAGGGAAGGCGGGTACCAGCGGACCCACCTCTCCCACCTCAGCTGGCGAGTGCACCTGGCACTAGTGCCGAGTCCGGACCCTCCTCCGGTGGCCCTGTGCCACCTGCGGGTGGAAGCGTTGCAGGGGATGGGGCTCGCCCCCCCTCTGCAAGTGTGGCCGGAGGAGATCCACCACTCACCCTCTGTAGCGTCCGGACTGTGGTGCGTAGGGACATTCGGGACTCTGTTCTCGAGCCCCTACACCAGCTCGAGGCACGGGTGGCGCAACTAACAGGCATGCCTGTTGCCCCGCCTACACAGCCCGCAGCACAGCCCCATCCTGGGCAGTGAAGGAACAATGGCAACTGCCTATGGGTGGGGATATCAGTTCCACTGTTGCCATCTGTGGGCTCATGGGCTCTGGATATCCAAACCTCCGTCCCCGTCAGTTGTGTAACCCCCCCACATGTGTCATACACTGCCCCTGTATGCGTCTTGTTTGTCTTGTCTGTTTACCTACCCAACATACCTCCCCAGCTGTACCGACTACCTTCACCTGACATACCACTCTCACCTGAAAAAATAAAAAAAATAAAAGGGCACTCTGTACCCACAAAAAAATTACGCCCCGTACATAGCTGCCCATTCTGCACACATGACTACTGGACATGGAACCTATCAATTCCAATTGGCTGTACAACACATATTATTGTTGTCCTGACACCTCTCTCAGGGGTGGAAGGTTTCAAATGTCACACCAAATTCTATACATATGCACAGCTGTTGCTGATGAAGAAATGGGCAGCTATGGGCCTTACCTACATCCCTCCTGCACATCCCAAGCTTGTTTCCCTACTGTCCTACCCTCTTTGTGACCCATTTTTCACCACTTTCCTGTATCCCCATTTTTCTTTTCTTTCAAAGAAAATAGTGTAGGTGTGCGCAAGAGTAAGCACGTTTAAGCAGTTGTAAGTGGATGTGCGCAGAGCTAACCGCCAGTGTGCATGCGTGAGCTCCACACAAACCAGCGCTAGCCCGGTTACAACTGCTTAAAAGTGCCTTAGTCACTTTGATTGACAGGTCCTGTACTCAGTTCAAAAGCAAAATAAAATCCCACTGTGAGTCCCGAAACCAGGACCTTGGCAACTGTAGTCTGCATGACTTACCACTAAGCCATGACTCTTATACAAGAACATTGTGCTAAAGTAAATATATCATGTAATAGTAGGAATGAATGTAAAGGGAATATAGATGTGTAGTACACAAAGCATGACATTTAGAATTACTATCAAAACTAGTGGATTTCCATAATAGTAGTGTGTGAACAGAAACAGCCATGCTAGTTGGAAGCTAGTAGGTAATAATGTCACTATAGCACCTTGCAAGACACACACATACTCACAGCAGGATAAGCACTGCCCATACCCCACAACCTCTTACAGGAACACATCTGGACCAAGTAATAAAATATGTGGAGCAAAGGCCCAAAACCAGGGACACATTACAAATAATGTTACAACAAACGCAGACAGTTCAGAAAGTAACAGGGTCTGCACTTTGTGGGATGTTTGGAAGGGTATGCAGTCTGGAACTTGAATGTTTGTCACAATATTCTGACTTGAGCCCAGAGTGACTTGCCAGAAAAAGGTGTGCATGAGATATTGACCAAAATATGAGGCAGAAATGTGGACAACCTGCAAATATCTGTACACATGACGGGTCCAACACCACCATATTTGAATAGTTAAGAGCCTAGACATAGCAACAGTGAATGACTTACAGGGATGCCCCACAGACCCCATGTGAAATGTACAAACAGTAGGCAGAAAGGTGTAACACATGCAATGGTAACTATGGAGTCCTGAAAGTATTCACCACTTGCATGGCAGAAAAGTGTAGTAATACATATGCTCATGCTAACCCACAGTCACAACTGCAGCATACCAGACATTTTAATGGGTGTACCCCACTGATATGTACCATTCCATGAGGCACATAACAGATGAACCTAAAAGTCTCTGGGGCCTGCTCAGCAGCATACTCAAATACCCTAATAGATGTCAAGGCCCACACCATGGCCAGACCACACTGCATGCTGTAACACCCTAGCAGATATAGCAAGCATTCCAAGGTGTGAATGTACATGGAAAATAGGAAAGCTACAGCAGCACACTACAGTCAAGACACCTAGCAGGCATACAAGTAGTGACTGTAAAGGGCAACTATTGAAGCCTTAGCAACAAAGTGCAAGCAAAAGTGAAAGGAAAGCACACACACATTAACAGTAGTAGTAGTTGTAGGTGTCAGTGTACATACACAGTTAGTACAGGAAACTGGAGAAATGAATGGAGGAATGTTAATCCACAACACACCTGGAAATATGAGAGAGATACCAACCTTTACACTCACAGAACATTGTCCACAGCATAACAGCATGGTCCCTGCCCTTAAAATCTGAAAGGGCTATGCCTATCTCACATACCTTTTTATAGCACTGTTCTGAAATCACAGTGAGAACTGCAATCAGTACACAACTGGCTGCATGCAATTAGCAAATGCTGGCTAACAATTGGTGCAGAGGCCATCACATGGGCATATGCAGATACCTACAAAAGTATGCTGTACTCCATGTCCACACATGCAATACTTTCATTGCACCCTGAGAAGGACGTGAGAGACAGACAGAGAGAGAGAGAGAGAGAGAGACAGAGAGAGAGACAGAGACAGAGACAGAGAAAACTGCAATTAAGCAGACAGAAACAAATTGTTCAGCAACAGCTACCTGGAAGCTGACAACTGGGAAGTGGAGCAGCAGGACAGAGAACCAGACAGCAACACAAGCAGCTGTGACAAACACAGGTAATGTAAAGTAATACTATAAAGGTCTACATACTGTGAACCCTCCATATGTGTCATTGGTCTGTATCCATATGTATATGAAGATGTGTAAAGGGCAGGGGACATACAGCAACTATCAGTGAAGGCTGTACATACATTTGTATGTGAGAGCATCTATGTGCACATATCAATGTTGTTTGATTGTAGGTTGTAGTGCCATGTACAAAGTAGGTTTCACAGTTATGTATGTTTAGCAGTATGTTAGTGTGTGTATACAGTATGGTAGACAAATATGTTGATATACATGTCTAACATATGGATACGTATGTATGTCAACATATGTATGTGTATATATATATATATATATATATATATATATATATATATATATATGCATATATGTATACATACATAGAGAGAGAGATGTAGGAATACATAGACAGATGTAGATAGAATATTGTACAAACATATCTATGTAATGCACACATACAGATATAGATATATGTAGATACATATACATAGACAGACTGATCTGACTACCTACAGGTATGACTGTATATGACGACCTGCAACACAGCCTGTCCCACCCCCTCTGTCACTCACACCCCCTCTGTGCCCCCCTCCACATCTATAGCAATATATGTACATCAATATATATATGTGTATATGTATACGGACATATATATATATATATATATATATATATATATATATATATATATATATATATATATATATATATATATATATATATATATATATATATATATATATATATATATATATATATATATAGAGAGAGAGAGAGAGATGTATATAACTTCTGAGTGAGGCACATGTGTACAGATGTATTGCAACAGGTGCCTGGTGACAAAGGCATGGAGTGAACACCAGTGTCAAAACCGGAGTACCATACCACATTCCAGATCACCTACACCAGTAGCCACCAGAAATGTGATTGGCTGCCCACCACTGCATGTGTCAGGGGTGAACAGGGTCATAAATGTGTACAATAGTGGCCCCAATGATATTCACAGTGGCACACTATCCCTGGAATACCTGCACATGGTATGTGTCAGCGGACATGGTGAGTCAGCTATGGATATGTAGGTCGGTGTACCCCTCCACACCACATAATGGATGCCATGGTATGGACCTCACATGACAGCTACAGATATGGAGAAGGACACAGTGACATGTACAACACTGTGACAATGCACTCAAACACATTACCAATGCACAGTGACTGACAACACCACAGAGTACACATATGCTACCCACATAGAGGTTACCACTCCCGGATTTACATATGTAAGTCACACCCATGACAGATGTCCAACAACCATAGTAACACCTCACACCATCCACAACCTAAATGTCTGCTGTGTGTCATCCGTGCTACTGCAATAGAGTGCACATGTGGAGGTAAGAGTTCCTACCCACAGATAAGACATACCCTGCAATAAACCACACAGTGTTAAGAAGCAAGACTCACCATGAGTACATGTCACACATACCCCTGCTGAATGTTAGTCAGATAGGTAATATGCCATATGAGTCACCCTGTGTAACTGTGTGACAGCAGCAGGTACCATCACACCACATGTGTCACAATGGTCAGGGTAGCAGAACAGTACGCTGCTGTAGTCCCAGGGCAATAGCATATTGTATAGTATTGTATTGTAATGTAATGTATTGTGTTGTATTGTATTGGTATGTTGAGGTGCCTCCTTCGTGGAGTGGAACCACTGCTGCTGTGCGCCAGTGTACAGGTACATATCCTGTAGTCAGTCTAGTGTTACATAGCACTTCTATATGTGTGTTTAGCTCCTGTCAGAGTTTATGTAGCATGCAACTGGGGATACCATCAGGTCCCATCCATGTTGTGTATTCTGCTGTCCTGGTGTCTCTCACCTGGACATCTGTGATAACAGGGAGGTTACAGTCAGCTGGGATAACTATGCCTTATTTCGGGGAGAGGCGGGGTGACACCTGCACTGAACCTGTCTGCCACAATGTTGTCGATATCTGTGGTGTCAGTGAAATATTTGTTGTTGTGTACTACCTATGGGCATAGAGGATGGCTCCTGACCAGGTTGCTAACATAACTGAAGAAGGCCTTCTGGTTATCTGTAGTGTCACTCTTGATTTCCCTCTCAAAGTTGCCCATGTATTTTGTATGATGGAAAATAGATCCTTACTAGTGCTGCTCAGACATGCCCTCCCTTTATGGAATTATGCTCTGTCTTGCAGTAGCTTCCATCTTCTGTAATACAATCTGTCTATGGCTGGGGTCCACCAGACAGGATGCTGTCCCTTTGTGGAGAGTGTCTTGGTCATATATGGGATTGCATGATCCATGCATTCTCGGAGATGTCTGTAGAAAGCAATTGTGTAGGGGTCAGCATTGTGGGTTGTATCTGCCACTGGCCCAGTGGGCTGAAAGGATACCATATCACTGTTACAAAGTGTAAAGTTTGTATCTGTAATGTTATGCACTATAGTCGTTTGTGCTGGCGGTGGAGGTGGGATATGTATATCCAGGGCAATCAGTGTGTGGTCAGCTCACAGTAGTTGATGATGTAGGCCATACAGTACCTAGATACAAACCCCCAGAGTGAGGAGGTGCTCTTGACCTGAATCAGTGTTCTGACTGCTGGGGTTTGGTAGTATGTCATATGGAGTCTGCCAGGTACTGTTGCACAGTTGCTGGCTGAGCACTGATACCTGGCCATCTACATGTGTATCCACCAATAGACAGACAGATGCTACATATGTGAGATATGTTGTATCATAACAGTCGAGTAGCATGTGTGCCAAATTCTGCTGACATATATTGCTGATACCAGGTTATTTCCTTTCGCAGGTACATGGCCCACCCGCGGAATCCCACCTACTCCACAGCTGAGGATGAGGAGATACACCAGAGCCTGGTGCGGGATTATGCAATACTCTTTTCCGCACCAGCCAGAATCAGCAGGAGAGGGCTGCACTGTGGCAAGACCTTGTCCGTCGGGTAAATGACATAGGCACACATAATAGGACATATGAGCAGGTACGACATCACTGCAGTGATTTAATCAGACATGTCCGTCAGCGTGCGTCAGATATCCACAGGCAACAGGTCGCCACAGGTGGTGGGGTGGCTACACATCCCCCACTCACCAGACTGGAGGGACTACTCATGAGTGTAGTGGCTCCAGTCCGCCAGCAACAACAACAGCAGCAGACATGCATTATGATGGAGGCTGGAGCCACACAGCAGCAAGACAGTGAACGTGCAGGTAATATGCCATATGTATAGTTGACTGTTGTGTACACTGGTAGTTAATGCATGTGTGAGGTGTGTCCTTGGTTTGTAGCTGTCACCATAGTATTTAATGTGCAAGTGTGATATCCTCAATATTAGCTGCTGACCTGTGAAAGGCAACTGTTGTACTACTGACCTGTATCATACTCAGTAACAATGGCACAGTTGTGCCCACTGACATTAGTTTTTCATGTCTGCAGGACCCTCTGGTATAACAGCAATGCAGCCTATCCATGCTGGTGAGTGTGTATTAACAATTCCTGTAATAGTGTTGATAGTAATAGTACTATTTGGCTCACTTAGTAGTGCTCTTTGTATGCATGTAGGTGTGTCTGTGTCTGTGTGTTGATATCACACATACTGAGTACTGTACAATTGTGTGAAACTGTGTGCATGTGTGCATGTGTGCACCTGTGCATGTGTGCATGTGTGCACCTGTGCATGTGTGCATGTGTGCATGTGTGCACCTGTGCATGTGTGCATGTGCACCTGTGCATGTGCATGTGTGCATGTGTGCATGTGTGCATGTGTGCACCTGTGCATGTGTGCACCTGTGCATGTGTGCATGTGTGCATGTGTGCACCTGTGCATGTGTGCACCTGTGCACTTGTGCACCTGTGTATGTGTGCATGTGTACACCTGTGCATGTGTGTATGTGTGCACCTGTGCATGTGTGCATGTGTGCATGTGTGCATGTGTGCACCTGTGCATGTGTGCATCTGTGCATGTGTGCATCGCTGGTAATGTGTAGACATTGTAAACTCTGTTTCCTGTTTCCCTCCCACAGGTTCTGTTGCTGCTCTGGTGTCATTTAGCAGGGAACCTGAGTCAGGTGCCGTGGGTACTGATAATGATGACATCTGTGTAATGGCACAGGAAGGTATGCCAGGGTCTGCCATTGGTCAGCCAATTGACAGTACACAGCTGTCGACCCCATCAATGCGCACAGTTATCCTGCCAATACACCCTTTGTCACCAATGTCCCAAGGTGATGGACAGCATACAGTGGGCATTGACTAGGGTAATGTGGTATCTGTGGCACATGCCTCCCCACACAGCAGCCATGGGCATGGCCCAGAGATGGTACCACACAGACAGATGTCCAGGGGTTCTCGTGGGAGCATCCATGGGCATACTGCCCCTGTCAGACGTGCCCACAGAGGTCTTACAACCTCAGTTATGTTTCGGACTGTCATGCAGGCACAGTCACGTATGGAACGGTACACCAGACAGGGTCTGAGGGAGCTGACAGCATGTCGCACAGCCATGACTGACAGTATGCATGACATTGCGGCTGCCATCCGTGATTTCACCGATGTCATAGACAGACGTTGTGGGGACATATTAGACCGGTTCCACAACTACATGTAAATGAGCCAGGGTGATGGTGGGCGGTTGAGGCGTCGACGTGGCCGTATGCCAGCAACAGCAGCAGCTGGCAGTTTTGACGACAACAGGGCCGCGGCCGCCCCCGTAGTGCCAGCAGCAGCCCCAGCAATGCTGGGTCTGTGCTGTCATCAGACCGCCCCAGGAGACCATGTGCACGTGGCTCTGGCCAGGCCCGACAGGGATCTGTGTCCAGTCAATGAACACCTGCTTCTGATGACAGTACCCAGTCTGGGTTGGTACTGGATACAGTCCGTAGCACCCCTGCAAGGCACAGGTACCGTGTCCGTGGCCAGAGACACTGATCTGTATGACCTGGCAGGTACGGTCTGTGGCTGTCCACAAACACCAGTATATGGCAGCCATGAGGTGGAACTGTGTGCATCCATACACACATGCAAATTGACAACACCTAGGGCTACCGCATACACGCACACACTGCATCAACATTGCCCCACCTTCTACTGCTGTCCCTCACCAACACACATACGCATACATGTCAATTGGTGGTATCGGTGGCTGACTCAGGCATACCAAGTTCACACCCTGTGCATATGATGAAACTGTGCCACCTCCTGCAATCTGTAACAACTGTGCAGGTACAGGTTAACATGTTGCTGATGCACAGGGTGACCACATAGATGTGTAGTAATAGTATCATGTTGTTAACAGTACTGTGTGCTGAATTAATTGTGGGTATATCACAACATGCCTGATGCAGTAAGTGTGTGATTGTCATGTCCTGTTGTCTACACCCATGGTAAGTACCATAGTGTATCATCTGCACATGTTGGCATACTGGTGGTAATGATGTCAACAGAAGGCTACATACATAGGTAGCACAGGGGTAGGGTAATGAATGTAGTAATACACAATGATGGACATGTAAATTGCAAGTGGCATGTTGCCCACACTAGACTCTGCAATGCAGATGTTTGAGGATGTTGATATGTGTGCAGTACTACACAACTGGTACAGGACACACAGGAGCACCCTAGCACTGCATGCTCACATCTCATACCATGCTAGACAGCCCCAACACACATAACTAACTGTCACAGGAGGGGAGTCCCCATATATGTCAGGGATACTGTGGTGGCAGGCCAGGAGCATACATCCTACTAAGTATGGAACCACTGAGTGAAGGCTCAGTGTCTGTTATTTGACATGTGTATTACTGCAGGTATGAGCACATTGGTTTCTATCCAGTTATTGTACATCCTGACAGTACATGGTCTGTACACTTGTGTGCACTGAGACTGGACCCTAGCCATCTGACCCGTGTATTTCCATGTACATGTGCATAGTGCCTGCATATTTGCAGTGTTACCTACTGGAACTGGTACAGCTTGTTTGTTGTACAATGGACTACATGCAGCCCTGTTTACTGTAGCTTTGTTTGCATGCATGTTTGCTTGCAATTACCCTGGAATACTGATCACACCTGCAATGCATAGTTATAGAGCTTCTGTGGACTCCTAGTGCCATCTGCATAGCCTACTATATGTATGTCCATGTCCCACTTGACAGGATGTCACTGTTTGTCCTGTTCACATGTACATTGCCTGTGACACAGTGCATATGACTTACCTGGCATGTGTCCACGTGAGCAGTCATATATGCTACTGCTAACTAATCACAGGCACTACACCTTCACACATTCATCTTCTGTTGAACTACCTGCTTTGCTAGGGACAGCCTGCACCTGTCACCCCTGGGCTTTCAGATATTGGCAAAGGCTCATGCTACCCCCATAGTGCCTATGTTAGGCAGGGCTCAAATGACAAACCCACCTTCATAGGTATCACAAGGGATAAGAAACTAAGAGCAATGCTACCCAATGCCAGAAGTCTAAACCTCCAGATGCATGCACCCAAAACACTCCTTAGCATGGAAAACATCGATATCTGTGCAGTAACAGATGCCTGGTCCAGGGCTACTGAGAGCACACCAGCACTACCAAGTTTAACCCGGTTGATTTCTTTGAAACAGTCACCAAGGCCATTGACGAGGGGAAGGTGGTTCACACAGCCTACCTGGACCTTGCAAAAGCCTTCACAACAATACCCCACTTGGGCATTCTAGAAGCTCACCAGCTTAAATATAAGCCCCTATGTCACTAGATGGATTGCACAGTGGCTCAAGGACAGAACCCACATGGTTAGCATTGCTGGAGCCATGCCAGACCCCACACCAGTTACGAGTTGTGTCCCACAAGGCTCAGTCCTGGGACCTCTCTTGTTTGGCATATATTTATTGGAGGTACAGGCCAACACAGACGGACTGTGGCTGTCCAAATATGCAGATGACTGCAAACTGGCCACCATAATCGACTCTCCAGCTGACACAAGCATCTTCCAAAGGGGCATCATAGCAACAGACAACTTGTGCCAGAGCCATGGCCTTCAACTGAACAGTGTTTAGAAAGGGTAATGTGCATCCTGTAGTCTGTTCACCTAGTTGCCAAAAGGGACATTGTCCTCACACACACTAACCCCCCTCAGCCAAAAACACACACTTGCCAATTGCAGGATTCAAACCCCTATCTGACTATGTTATGACACTTGAGATGGACGCATTAGCAGAGCACGCTATTCGCATTACTGGGAGCTTTCCCTTCTCCTGCTATACTTATAGAGTGCTGACATCATCAGTGTTTAGAAAGGGGAATGAGCATCCTGTATTCTGTTCACCTAGTTGCCAAAAGGGACATTGTCCTCACACACACTAACCCCCCTCAGCCAAAAACACACACTTGCCAATTGCAGGATTCAAACCCCTATCTAATTATGTTATGACACTTGAGACAGACACATTAGCAGAGCACGCTATTCGCATTACTGGGAGTTTTTCTTTCTCCTGCTGTACTTATAGAGTGCTGACATCATCAGTGTTTAGAAAGGGGAATGTGCATCCTGTAGTCTGTTCACCTAGTTGCCAAAAGGGACATTTCACTCACACACACTAACCCCCCTCAGACAAACACACACACTTGCCATTTGCAGGATTCAAACCCCTACCTAACTATGTTATGACACTTGAGACTGACGCATTAGCAGAGTGCGCTATTCGCATTACTGGGAGGTTTCTTTTCTCCTGCTGTACTTATAGGGTGATGACATCATCAGTGTTTAGAAAGGGAATGTGCATCCTGTAGTCTGTTCACCTAGTTGCCAAAAGGGACATTTCCCTCACACACACTAACTCTCCTCAGACAAATACACACACTTGCCATTCGCAGGATTCAAACCCCTATCTAACTATGTTATGATACTTGAGACGGACGCATTAGCAGAGCGTGCTATTCGCATTACTAGCAGGTTTCTTTTCTCCTGCTGTACTTATAGGGTGCTGACATCATCAGTGTTTAGAAAGGGAATGTGCATCCTGTAGTCTGTTCAACTAGTTGCCAAAAGGGACATTTCCCCTCACACACACTAACCCCCCTCAGACAAACACACACACTTGCCATTCGCAGGATTCACACCCCTACCTAACTATGTTATGACATTTAAGAGAGACTCATTAGCAGAACGCACTATTCGCATTACTGGGAGGTTTCTTTTCTCCTGCTGTACTTATAGGGTGCTGACATCATCAGTGTTTAGAAAGGGAATGTGCATCCTGTAGTCTGTTCACCTAGTTGCCAAAAGGGACATTTCCCTCACACACACTAAGCCCCCTCAGACAAACACGCACACTTGCCATTCGCAGGATTCAAATCCCTACTTAACTATGTTATGACACTTGAGACGGACGCATTAGCGGAATGCGTTATTTACATTACTGGGAGGCTTTTTTTCTCCTGCTGTACTTATAGGGTGCTGACATCATCAGTGTTTAGAAAGGGAATGTGCATCTTGTAGTCTGTTCACCTAGTTGCCAAAAGGGACATTTCTCTCACACACACTAACCCCCTTAACAAACACACACACTTGTCATTTGCAGGATTCAAACACCTACCTAACTATGTTATGACACTTGAAACAGACACATTAGCAGAGCGCGCTATTCGCATTAGTGGGAGGTTTTTTTTCTCCTGCTGTACTTATAGGGTGCTGACATCATCGGTGTTTAGAAAGGGAATGTGTATCCTGTAGTGTGTTTTCCTAGTTGCCAAAAGGGACATTTCTCTCCCACAGACTTACACACACACCAACCCCACTCACACAGCATTTGCAGGATTCAAACCCCTACCTAACTATGTTATGACACCACATTAGCGGAGCGCGCTATTCGCATTACTGGGAAGTTTTATTTCTCCTGCTGTACTTATAGGGTGCTGACATCATCGGTGTTTAGAAAGGGGAATGTGCATCCTGTGGGGAGGCAGACACCAAGCACACTCTGGCTAAGCTGTCATTCCCTAGGGCAAACAGCCTAGTGTTGACCTCTACACCCATATGTTTAATTGTTAAATGCACATTATTTGTTGCTGATAGACTGTTTGTACATCTTTATTGCCATAGCATTCCCTGTTTGTATGAACAACTTGTGCATCTGTGGAAGATGTTTGCATATGGGAGGGATCCACTATATCACGTATGTCTCTGTAGTCATTTAACTGTGTGCACTGGGCAGACTGCTGTAATGTGGTTGGTTCCTGGAATAACACATAAAAATACCAGATATGTGTGTCCAACTGCTAAACTGAGATTTGGCCTAAGTGTGTGAGCATGCCCAGTTCAGCCTTCCCATGGCATGTTGTCTGACATATGTCTCATTTATCAAAGTGTGTGAGCATGCCCAGTGTGAGCATTCCATATGTTGGACTCTGCAGCCCACCACATTTGTGGATGAGTGTGAACTTCAACAAATATCACCCGTTTATGGTTGTGTGTTGTGTGTCATGTTGTGTAGTTACTGTACAACTGCTTTGTGTGTGAACACAACAGGATTATACTGTGCCTGCAGTGTGTGCATGGGATACTTTGCATACAGTTGTCAACATCCTTTCACACTGACCTAACACTGTAGTACTGTATAGTGTACTGGTAGTACTTTGACTGTGGTGGACAGTATCCTGGGCTTTAGTGCTATCACTGCTTTACATTTCGATAGTGGGCACAACAGCCTGGTTAGGGGCCAGTTGTGTACATCTGACCATGTTGCATTCTGTTCAGATATGAACTACTTAAACCAGGCTTGTCCAACATTGGTAGTGTATTCCACAACATAGGTGTACATTTGCAAACACTAGCAATGTGCCCTAGTCCATGTCTAATGCTAGTTGGAGAGTGTGTTTGTCCTTCAACACACATTGTAAGTGGAGTTTGCCATGACATATGTCATGGTTAGTATACTGTGCCTCTGTCTACCTGTGACATGACAGTGATATCCAGGATAAATTTACCATCTCCCATCCACTCATCAAGATTCCTATTGAGGAAGATTGATAAGTGACTCTATGGGTAGCCTGTACTGGGGGTTCACTCATGGGTGGGGGTGGCTTCTGTGTTATGGATCACGCAGTACAGCTTGTCCTATGTAAGTCAGTGCTGGGGTTCAGGTCTCTCATGTGCATAGCTCACTGCCATTCAGATTGTACAAGGTGCAGCATGTTTATTGATGCCAGCAACACAGGCAACACATGGCATCTGTGCAAGCTCTTTGATACTCCTGATGAGGTACTGTTGGGGACTTTATGGTTGATGGAGGTGTCTGCTGAGGTACATCCCACAGGGGCTATTGTACTCAATTGTACCGCTGATGAAGGATGACTGCAGAGCCACAATGACCTCCCCTTATCTAGATCTGACAACCTTCATGATTAGGTGTGTATATGGTATGTTTCTGTAAACACTACAGCACATGTTTGTCCAATGCAGGATATCTATCACCTTGTGTCCCCAGGTCTCTCATTACATGTTAACTACATAATGGGTTAACACCTATGTGGTAATTGGTGGGCACTTACTGTATATCCACGGGGGTTGACTATACACGTTTCTTCAATTAGCTTGCTGACATGGCAATGGCACCAGTTGTCTGTTTCTATGTGGCCCTTTTGTGGGATGCTTGTGTCAGCTGGTGGATCATATGTGGTGAGCAGTTTGTAGTCCTCTGCAAACATGTTCGGACACAGTCCTTCCATGTTTGCCTGTACCTATGGGACATATATACCAGACGAGGGAGATCCCAGGACAAAGCATTGTGGGATGCCAGTTATATCTGGTTTGTAGTTTGACATGGCTGCAGCATGTCTGACCATGTCTGTTCTGTCCTTGGTCTGGTTTGCAACCCCTCTACTGACATGTGGGTTTATATTTAAGCTGGTGAGCTTATCTATAATGAACATGTAGGGTATTGTATAGAAGCCTTTGCAAGGTCCAGCTACACTGTGTCGACCACATTGCCCTCATCAATGACCTTAATGACTGTTTCAATTGAGTCAAACATGTTTAGAGGCAGGATCTGCACTTGAGAAAGCCACACTGGGTTGGGTCCGGTGTCAGTAGGTCCCCAACATCTTTATGTCTGTGGTACATGCTGATCCTTTCCATAGCTGTGCAAACCGAGCTTCTCAGGATTCTGGGGTAGTAGTTTTCAGTATCCATTCAGGCAACACCTTTGTTGAGAAGGACCACTGTTGTTGTACACTGCTCTTTGGGTACATATTCTGTGGTAAGGCTGGCATTGAGCAGTGGTGTGGTTTGGTATTCCATTCATCTTGGAGTCCATGTTGCACTAAGCCCAGGACACCATCTCATACCATTGCTGCTGTGTGTTTTGCTTTGTAGATGTTGGCTGTTACCTCAGCATCTGCAATATCAGGGGGCCAGCAGTTTGCTGGGATAGATATTCTGCATCTGGGGTTTGCACTGCACCTGTCAGGATGTATGTTGGGAATATGTGTGTGTGTTTGTGATATTTGTGTGATTCAGGGCATATCTGTGAATTCCCAACATGGTTCCTACCATCAGTTGTGAAAGCCTTGTGATTATCCTTAGTGTCCTGTACAATTTGTATCTTCATATGTTCATAGGTTCATACTAGGCTATCCACCCTAGGGCATTTGTTAGCCTAGCCAGAGTGTGTGTGGCTTTTGACACCCCTTGCTATGTGAATACTATGGCCATTTATGATTTGCTTTGCTGTGCCTCTGTCTGGACATGACACAGTGAAGACCCCCAGTGTAACTCTACAATCATCCATCCACTTGGCAAGATTCCTGTTGAAGAGTGTCAGTGAGGGGCTCTGCCTAACATGGAGTGGGATTCTGGTCCAGGGTGTGGGGAGCCTCTGGATTATGTATCTGTCCCACCAGCACATCCTATTTCATTATTTGTTGAGGTTGACATCTCTCACTCTCACAGCTCCGATGGATTTGAGTTTTCTGGGGTGGAGCATGTCCATTACTCCTGTGTTGGGCATGGCCTCCTACAACAGGCATGCAATGCCTCTGTGTGAGCAGTATGTGACTGCATTCAGCTGGGGTGTCTACAGCCAGGCAGCATATGACATATATTTCAGACCGTTTATCCTCTTGGTGAGGTACCTTTGAGGCCTTTCTAACTGCTGCAGGTGTCAGGTAAGGTACATCCCATATGAGGCATTGTACTAGATTATGGGTGTGATTAGAGAACAGTATAGGGCACAATGACCTCTGTTGACGAGATGTGAATCCTTTCCTGATACGGTGTCAAATGTAGACAGTCTTCCGAGCCACATTGGCAATGTGGGTGTCACATAACAGGTTACTGTCCACTTGTGTCCCTAGGTCCCTGGTTACTCCTTCCATACATAATGGTTTACCACCTATGTGGTAATTTGTGGTACCTTGTTGGGTATTTGGTGGACATTCATACTGTCCAGTGTCTTCAGGACGGCTGGGTGGGGTTACTGTGTGTGAGAGTGCGGTCTGTAGCATGCCACAGACTGTACAGCAGTCTTGCCTACAGTTAGTTGCACATGGGTGGACTCCATTGCCTTGCATTGTCAGTTACCTGACGTATGGGTGTCTGTGCTGACTATGGATACTCACCCTCCTTTTATGTTTTGTTCCAGGTTTTGGGGCCATGACACATGATAATGAGTATAACCTGGTAGTGCTGGTGTGCTGCCAGGAGGCTTGCAGCAGGTTTCTGTCACTGCACAGACATCGATGTTTTCCATACTGGGATGGCCTTGGGAGCATGCATATTAGAGTACACATCTGGCATTGGTCAGCATTTACCTTATGTTTCTTCCCACTTATGTTTTCTAGGGTGGTGGGTCAGTCTTTTCAGCCTTGCCTACAAAAGGCTCTATGGAGGTGGCAAAGGCCTTATCCAATATTCATACACCCAGGGGTAACAGGTGCAGGCCATCCCAAGAACAGCTGCGTGGCTTGTCAAGCATGACATCCTAAGCAGACAGACACTGAATCCCCTTGGAATGACACCAGTAAGTGTGCCACTTGCTATGACTGATCATTCCGTGTTTGTACTGTGGCATTATTCTTGGTAAGGGTAGGATGCTGCAAACAGTGAGTGTCATACCGGCCTGGACTACATAATCAGATAGCTCATCTATGTCTCTTTTCATATAGTCTAGGGCGGTACATCTCAGGTCATTCACACCAGCATGGACTATGACTGCATCATATTTCTACTTGCTTTGGAGTGACCTGCATACTTCTGTTATATGGCATATTGTGGCAGCCTACAGGCAGCTTACTGTACCCTTTCCCTTGTTCAGTCTGGTGTGTGGGACAGCAGTGTGTCTGACTATGGGGTCACCTATTACAACTGTATCAGGCATGTTGTTTCTCCTTCTGGCCTGTGACTGTTTGGCACACCAGCTTTGTGTACTATGTGTTGCATGTGCTATGTTTGGAGGTTGTTTGATTGGGTGTCTGCTTTAGAGGCCTCTGTTGGTGTGCTGTGTTTGTAGTTTGTGCCTCCGGGAATGTTTTTCTGTGTTTATGTGTTTGGTTTGCAGTTGTGATAGGTCTATGTGGGACTGTGTTTGTGGTGTGTGTGGTTACCTTCTCTCCTGACTTGTTTTGGGAGTACTGAGTTGAGGAGCTCAGCCTCCAGTTTGGATAGATGGTTGCATCTCTTACATATATTTGTATTTCTTGGGTGGAGTTGGGGTTGGCTGTGTACTTGGGGAAGGTGTAACATTGCCTCAGGATTCACAGATTCCACTTGTTGTGGCTGGCCTTAGTGGATTGTATGTGTGGACAGATTTTATTGCCATACTACTGATCAGTGATTACTTCATTGTTTATGTTTGCTCTATCATGTAGTAGCTTCCTCATTCTCTTGCATGGTTTGGTTATGGTTGGTCCACCATGCCAGATTTCTGTATGGCATTGTGTCTTGTTTTAATTTAGGACTGCATAATCCAAGCATTCCTGGCAGTGTTCATGGAATGGCTGTATTACAGGTTCTGAGGTGTGGCCCATATTTTGCACCTGCACTGGACCTTTAATGGATTCCACATCAGTTTGGAGGAGTGCAAATATTGCTTAACACATGTTTTCCACTGTGGTTTTCTGGCCAGGGACTGTGGTCAGGATTTGTATATCCAGTCTGATTACTCTATGGTCTGGTTTTACCAGTGAGCAATACACTTCTGATCTTGCCATCCAGTACGGATGTTGCTGATTATCATATCCAGTATGCTTACCCCTCTTGTGGGAGTGGTACGTTGTTCCTGGGCCTTTTGGTTTATGGATTCTATGAACTTTTGTCCTACACTGTTGGAGCTAGTATAATGCTTCCCAGTCTATGTCTGGGTATTTGCAGTCACCCAATATAATGTGGTTTGGAGGACTTGATATATTCATGTATTCCAGCATAGGCCTGGTGCAGTTCCTGGTGTTGGGACAGTAGTCTGTAGCAGGCTATAAACTGGGGGGCAGTTTTAGCCACTGTTACTTGAGCATGGCTAGTCCATGCTGCCTTTTGTTGTGGTACCAACATGGGGGTGTGGTTATCCTTGACAATTCTTGCTAGTCACCTCCTTTGTAGCTTGTTCCAAGTTTTGAGGCTGTACAGCACAGTATGAGGTGTAACCTGGTAGTGTTAGGGTGCTGTTGTGGGCCTTGGCTCAGTTTTCTGTTACAGCACAGATATCAACATTCTCCATACTGGGTGAGTTTAGACTGCATGCATCTTGCTGTTTCAACTTATCCCTTATCTTATTCTTATCCCTTCTGATACCTATGGAGATAGGTTTGTGTTTTGAGCCTTACCTATTCAGGGCTCACTGTGGGTGACAACAGCCTCAGTATCCATATGGCCTGCACTGATAGGTGCACGCCAGTCCTAGCAGGTGGTGCATCATGTCATTCTCAGCATGTCATCCCAGACTGGCACACATTGGATCCCCTTTGACTAACTACGATTGTCATGTTGTGGCATGATGCTTGGTGAGGGTAGGATGTTAGTCAGGGTCCCTTGTGGGTGTGCATATAGTACATGGTGTTACATTACTTAACACATAGCATTCATGCCTCAGGTGGTGCTGCAGGGCTGTCTCTGTCGGATGCGCATATTACACTTCCCTGTACATGTTTGAGAGCAGGTTGTGTCATGTTAGGCATCCCTGTTACTACATGAGTGAGTCAGAGGGGTATCATTCCCAGGTTCCTACTGAGCCAGTGTATGTGCTATGCGTTGCCTTCTTGCCAAGGCCAGGGCATACTGGGCACACCTCCTTCTGCCTACTGGGGCAGGCTCAGGTTGTTCCTCCCTCTGAGTCATGCTCTGCCTTGTGATGGCCTTTGGCAATGGTGGGGGCTGTTTGGCCCGGCCCTATGCTGGTCCTGCTGCAAACTGTTTTCACAAGATCGCTATTATGTCGCATAAGCACATACTCATGACACCATTTGGGTACATGTAGTTGGTGTGTACTTTCGCAAGGCTCCACCAGATAGTCCAGACACCGGAACCGCGGACTTGAGTAGTGCAGCCCAAACACACGCCTATTACATTACGTGGTTTGTGCGCAGTCTCTATTATGGGCGCTCCTGTTCAGATGTGTGTTTCTGATGGGTGTCATCAGCCACGGCTCCAGTGTGATAACCTGCATCCCCCACTTCAGGTGTCCTCAGGCGGGATGTCCTCTATTGGCAAATGTCTGGGTACTAGCTGCGCGGCCAAATGCCAGATGTGGGAATCGCAGTAGCTCCCCAGGACAGCCAGCACACACATTCATTATTATGCCCTGGGCATCACATACCCACCTGGCAGTTGATGGGTGAGGGGAAGCTCCCTGGCGTTGATGTATGCCTCTACTCCCCGGCCACCGCTGGTGCTTTTGATGCGATAAAGGCAGAGAAACAGCTGCACCCACTACCTCAGGGTATTCCGCTTATTTGGCTGGAAGAGACGCGATATTGCTGGGCCAATACCTCACGGGCATTGGGTACATGATCACCGACATGTGCTGACATGGCATCCAGGAACTGGTGCAGTACCCCGGAGGCTGATGCCTGCGGATATCCCCATCATATCACCAGTTGGTCTCTGGAAGGTACCTGTTGCTAGTATTCTTAGGCCAACACATACCTTGGTTTCCACTCGGGATGGGTTCCCTTGCTGGTTCTTGTGTGTGAGGCGTGGCCCTGCACAGCCCACTATTTGCTGCAGGGGAGGTCTCTGGTCCACCTATAGCTTCTATCTCCAGCTCATGTAACCCCTGTGGTAGGTGACCCTGGGCCTGTACACTCTTCTCCGCCTCCTCACTGTGGTTGGGTCTGGCACCATCTGCATTAAGGTCACCACCTCCAGCAAGTTGCCTATGTCTCATTATGACAGCTATGGCAGCCCCTAACATTTCTGCTCTGAGTTCAGCTTTTCAGTTTTCTACTTCTGATAACTTAACTTCCTGTCTTGCAGTGTCTCTTGAGAGAAACATCTCTGCACTGCTGTTTGCAGAGTTTTAAGTGCTGGGCTGGGCTACTATTCTGCTCTGTGTAATTGCCTGCATCTAATTCAGAGCCACCTGCTAGCTCCAGCAGTAGTCCCCTGCTAAATTCCTACTAAATCTGTTGCTTCCTTTTTCCTTTCTGTTTCTCAGGAGGAGCCGGTGCAAACCACAGCAGAAACATCGCTTCACAGTGGCTTACACGAGCGCATTAGACACATACACAGTTCAGAATCTGCTTTATCTCGGGTTTAACACGCGTACGCTTCACGCGAAACGTGTTAAACATCTCCTAACACGCCCCACATGCTCAGTCTGCCTTACACGCCACGCCCTTTCAGCCAACTCCCACTCGGGGCCGAAACTCCACAAGAAACTTTGGTTGGAAAATTTCCCTTTCCCTTTTTTGCCTATCTTACTTTGGACACCCCCCTAAACCTTAAAAAAAAAAAAAAAAAAAAAAAAAAAAAAAAAAAAAAAAAAAAAAAAAAAAAAAAAAAAAAAAAAAAAAAAAAAAAAAAAAAAAAAAAAAAAAAAAAAAAAAAAAAAAAAAAAAAAAAAAAAAAAAAAAAAAAAAAAAAAAAAAAAAAAAAAAAAAAAAAAAAAAAGAAAAAATAGAAAAAAAAAAAAAAAAAAAACTTTTTTTTTCCTGGCCTTTTCCCACCCTTTTTTTTTAAACTTTTTCCCTTTTTTTTTTCCAAAAAACCAAAAAAAAACCTTTTTTTTTCCTTTTAAACTTTTTTTTCCTTTTTTGGGGGGTTTTTTTAAAACCTTTTAAAACCCTGCACCTGTTTCTTCCCTTTAAATTTAAAAAATCCCGCAAAAATTTAAAACCCCCCAGGCGATAACATCTAATCACGTGATCTACAGATATTAATAGCTTTACTTAACATTATCTTTTTCTCTTAAAAGCCAGCCTCTTTTCTGTCATTTCTTATGCTGTTTGCAGCTTTGTCTCTTCCAAATGAATTGTGTAGTTTATCTGATTGACAGTCATTATCTCAGTTTTTTAATTCAGTAACATAAGTGTGAATAGTTACTTGGAAAGTCTACGCTGTCATGCAGGACAAAAGCCGAGACAAATGTTTCCTCATATTGCAGTACCCCTGAACACCTGAAACCACTGAACTTCTGCTTAACCACAGCTACTCATTTTCTTTCTGTCTTTGGAAACATAAAAATATTATACATTTTTAGTTCCTGTTCCATGTGATATGGAAAAATGTAGCATGCTGTACATTTTCAGACTTTTCAGATAAGAAATAACATGAATTTATGGGTCAAAAGTTTTCAATTCTTATACAAAGATACCTTGCAACTAAGGATACATTGTAGGTTACAGCATAACCAATTGTAAAACGAAAGCTGGAATTACTCAAAGGTTTCACTTCTGACACCATTTAACATTGAGTATTCATCAGCACATTAATAAAGAGTCAGTACAAATGACTGTTGTGGCCAGTTTTATCATCTTATAATAATATCACTGTGCAATAGTAAAAGAAACCTGCCTGTATTATTTTATAGGCTGCTTTACAATTGCTCATGTGCTAGTAACTTATAAAACACTTGCTGTCTGCAAGTGACCCAACTACGACCAGCTTGTTCCTAGATAATTATCTAGTTCCCTCCAAATGCCCAGCCATACTGAACTACATAGCTTTTCTAGACTTCTAACTCTGACCTTGAAACTCCCACACGATCCCTAACCCTAATGGTTGGACTACTCTCCATCCTGCCCCCTAATCTAAAAACCTTTGATCACTCCCTAAACCTAAAACTCCTGTCCTGCTTCCTTACCCTAAACTCCCCTCCAACATCTTTACCCTAAACTCCTCTCTTGCACCCTCAACCTAAACTTGCATACCTCCTCTCTAAATCTGAAATCTGCAATTACTCCTTGACCTTAAACCTCCTCCCCCAGGATAATATGTTTATAGGTTAACATTACTCAGTTTTATTTATTTAATTATTTATTTGTTGCAGTTGTTAACCGGGAAAGTCCACTGGGCCTATAAAGAGCCATTTTCAGTGGAGGCCCAGGGAGAAAAGCTCCACATTAATTACTTACCAAAGTAAATAAGAATACATATAACAGAGATATGAGCAGTATACTCACATTTTAAGAAGAAAAAAAATAGCAAAAATATGGATAATGATTATAATCAGGTATAAATGTTGCAGTAAAAGATGACAAGAGTTTAAATAACACATGAGAAATGTTTTTGTAGAGCATGTGGGCTGACTACAGGTTAGAAAGGAGGTAGCACCAGGTCTATAGGAAGAAAGATTCAGGTTAGAGAGACAGCACGAGGTCAGTATGGTAGAGTGAAGGAGAGGAGAGGAGATGTTTGTTATAGAATCGTCAAAGTTGAGACTGGCGAGAGAGAGGTCAGGAGTTGGGGTTATATGTTGGGGTACAGGAGCATAGCCAGTGGGAGGAGAGATGTAATTTGAGGGATTTTTTAAAGGAACCAGGGTTGCTGATTGCTGTGAGTGATGGAGGGAGATTATTCCACAACTTGGAGACAGTATGAGAGTACAACCTTTGGCCAGCTGAGAGCTTGGATTTCTCAACAGTCATTAGCATTTTGTTTGTAGACCTGAGATGGCGATTAGGATGGTACATAGTCAGTATGGAGGAGAGAGAAGGGCAGGTCTCTGGTCGATAGATTATCTTGTGGGCTGTAGTTAGTTGTAGATAAGTGAGATGGTGAGGGAATTCTAGCCAGTTTAGATGATGCAAAGAGGAGCAGTGGTGGGTAGAAAATTTAGCATTTGTGACAAATTTTGCGACTTTGTTGTAGCAAGAGTCAAGTTTAGTTTTTAAGGATGATTGTAGATTGGTAAGGATAGGGGCACCATATAGTAGAGTTGGAAGCAGGAAGGATGATGCCAGGGCCTTTTTAGCATAGAAGCTAGGAAAATAGTTGTGCCTATAAAGAGCACCATGCTTCTGATGTTTTTTTTGATGTTATTATAGATGTGAAAGTCAAAAGTTAATTTGTCATCAATGATGATGCCTAGCAATTTGGAACTAGGGACAACTTTGATGATAGTGTTGTTTTGGGAGTGAACAGTGAGTAGTGTAGGGGTGAATATTAAGAGTTATGTTTCATTGGGGTTTAGGGTGAGATGGTTCTGAGACATCCAGGTTTTGGTGGAGGTAAATGCTTCTTGGGTGAGATGCTGTAATACAGTGGCAGATTTTGAACAGCAGATGATAGTTGAGTCATCAGCATATTGGATGACAGTGCAGTGAGTCAGAGTGGTATGAAAGTTATTGACAAATATACTGAATAGGAGGGGGACCAAAATTAAACCTTGGGGAACCCCTGTATTTGTACTGATGAAAAGGGAGGGAGAGTGCTGGCATATAGTAGCTTGCTGCCTATTGCTGAGATAGTTAATAAACCATTGTAGGGTAGGGAGAGATAGGCCCGGGTCAGAGACTTTAGTGAGCAATGGGTGTGGGAAATGGTGTCAAATGCCTTTGACAGATCAGGAATGAGGGCAGAGACAAAGGAGCCAGCATCTCGAGCTCTATTTATTGTGTCTAAGAAGAAAATGAAGGCAGTGTTGGTGCTATGTCTGGGCCTAAAGCCATGTTGAGTGGGGGAAAGGAGTTGGTGTTTTACTAGGTGACCTGTGAGCTGGGTGTGAATACACTTCTCTAGTATTTTAGAAATGGGGGAAATAATGGCAATAGGACGGAAGTTTGAGATGCCAGGGTTGCAGCCACCTTTGTGAAGAGGGAGGACAAATGCTTTTTTCCAGGTATCAGGTATGCATGATTCCTGAATGGACCTATTGAGGAGAATGCTGATGGGGTAAGCAATGGAGGAGGCTACAAGTTGTAAGTATTCTGCAGGTAAGTTATCTGGGGTGTTAGTGCATGGTTTTAGTTTATGAAGACGTTTTTGAATGGTAGATGTGGGAATAGGTGATGGTGAGAAAATAGGTAGAGGATTTGAAGGGGTATGTTCTGATGGTGTTACTGGGCTGATGGGTGGGAAGGTAGTGGTAAGTTTGGCAATGGTGTCAATGAGGTATGTATTAAAGAGTAAGGCTAGCTCTGAGGGAGTTTTTTCTGGGTTTGGGCATGGTGTATTATTAGTATCTGGGTGGAGTAGGGAGTTTATTGCTCCCCAGAATTTCTTGGGGTTTTATTGATTTATTTATTTTCAGTTTGATTACTGGGGAAGTCCACTGGGCCAGAATGTGCCCATTTTCAGTGGAGGCCCAGGGAGAAAAGCTCCATAAGCAACACGAATGCAAAAAAGGTTACATGATGCAAAGGTAAAATACATATATAAATCCGTACAGTTAGGAACAGCAAATGCTTAAATTGTACATTATAAACGCAATTAAAGACAATAGATAACACAGTTTACAGGTATTTACATTCAGAGTAATATGGTTCAACTGTGTGAAAAATAAGCATCTGAGGTTACTTGATATTTACAATGTTTAGATACCTGGAGTCAAGAGGGAGAGCTTGCTTAATCTGAGGATGCTAGCTTAGGTTTGTTTTAGGAGAATAGAAAACAAAGTTGTAAGGAAGCATGTAGCAAGGAGTAAGGAGAGATCAAAGGGGAAATTTCTTAGTTTATGTAGGGTGAAAGCAGTAACATTTACGTTTAGTAGACAGGTATGAGAAAAGTTGGATCTTGAAGGATTCAGAGTTAGGTATAGTCCTAAGTTAAGGAGGGAGAGAGTTCCATTTTTTGCCTAGAGAGAAAGAGAGAAGGAGTTGGCCTGCAGGACGTTTGGGTTTGTGGATAGAGATTACATTTTGGTGTTCAGATCTCAGAGATCTGATTGAGATGTAGGGGGGAAGGATGTTTGTTAAGGCTGGGCATTTCTCTGGATAGAATATTAGTTTGTGAGCGGTGGTTAGTTGGAGATAATCTAGGTGGTTAGAGAGTTCCAGCCAGTTCAGAGATTGTAGGGTAAGGCAGTGGTGAGTAGAGGTTTTGGATTTAGTTGAGAATTTAGGGATCTTATTATAGAAAATTTCAAGTTTAGAGGTGTTGGAAGAAGAGATGTTAGTTAGAAGAGGGGCTGCATATAGTAAAGAAGGAAGGAGGTAGGGAGTTGCTATAGTATGCCTGGAGGAGTTGGAGAGAAAGCGGTCATTCCTATAGAGCATACCTAGCTTTTGGTGTGTTTTCTTTATGTTTTGTTGCACGTGGATATCAAATTTAAGGTGTTTGTCTATGGTAATGCCAAGAAGTTTTGCAGAAGGGACCACTTCTATAGCAGTGTTGTTTTGGCTTAGGACTTTGAAAGCATTTTTGTCAAAAGAGAAAGCCCTGGAGGGAGGGAAAAGAAGTATTTTAGATTTATTAGAGTTGAGAGAGAGATGGTTGTGGTGCATCCAGTTCTCAGTAGTGGAAAAAGCTATTTGCGTTTTAGTCAATAGTTCAGGAAGGTTAGAGGCCGCACAGACTAAGGTAGAGTCATCACCATATTGGATAACTGTTGTGTCAGGGATGACAGTGTGAAGGCTATTTATGAAGATGTTGAAAAGCATAGGTCCGAGGATGGACCCCTGGGGAACACTGGTGGGTGTTGGCAAGAAGGAGGAGGTAGAGTTCTTCCATCTGACAGCTTGAGATCTGTCTGATAGGTAGCTAGAGAACCAGGATAGGGTGTCAGGGGAGAGATGAAGGTTGGAGAGATGAAAGAGAAGGTGCTTGTGGGAGATGGTGTTGAAAGCTTTTGAAAGATCTAGCAGTACTGTGGATACTAGTAATCCAGAATCCCGGGCTTGATTTACTGTTTCTAAGAAGGATAGTAAGGCAGTAATGGTGCTGTTGCTAGGGCGGAAACCATGCTCGGTGGGTGTTATGAGGTGGTTCTGAGTGAAGAAAGGCATAAGCTGGTGGTGGACACATTTTTCTAGAATTTTTGATATTGGCGAGAGTAGGGCAATTGGGTGGAAGTTGGAGATATTGGTGTTATTGCCTCCTTTGTGAAGAGGTAGTATGAAGGCAGATTGCCAAAGTTTGGGTACATATGGCTCTTCTAAAGATCTGTTAATTAGGATGCTGATAGGGAGAGAAAACCTTCAGCAGCAGATTTGAGGAAGGAGGAGGGTATGTTGTCGGGGGCATTTGAGCATGGCTTTAGTTTGGATAGGAGTCTTTTTATGAAAGTAGTTGAGACAGATTTGAGCTGGAAATAAAGAGAACAGTTATGAGGGTTCTTAGGAGAAGAGGAAAGAGAGTTAGATGGATTATTGTCTGGAAAAGATTTGGTTAGATTAGCTATGGATTCTGTAAAAATGTATTGAAGTAAGAGCTTAGTTCTGAGTCAGCTATGCTAGGGTCAGGGCAGGGATTATTCCTGGACCCTGGATGGAGTAGGGAATTAGCAGATTTCCAGAATTGTTTTGGGTTCTTGTTATTGTTGGACTGAAGTTTATTATAGTAGTTTTTTTTGTCCAACGTGATTAGTTTTTTTACTTGGTTGTGGAGTTGGGTGTATTGAAGCAAGGTAGAAGGCATCTTATTTTTCTGGTATAGCTTCCAGGATTTGTCCCTG
The DNA here is from genome assembly GCF_019279795.1 of Protopterus annectens. Lineage (NCBI taxonomy): Eukaryota > Metazoa > Chordata > Ceratodontiformes > Protopteridae > Protopterus > Protopterus annectens. The sequence goes on along the minus strand of NC_056737.1, from coordinate 994,325,949 downwards.
TGATGCATGATTTGTTTTGTTTCTTTGGATAGCCAAGGAGCAGAATTAGCCTTGACTCCTTTGTTTCTTGGCGGGGCTTGGGAGTTGAGAGTTTCTAGGAAGATAGAGTTAAAATGTTCAACTGCATTGTCAAGGGGAAGAGTATTTAGGATTTGCCAGTTAATATGTTTAAAAGTGTTTGAGAAATTTGTAGGGTTGAAGTTGCTGAGATTACGAGTGTGGATATAATGGTGTTGATATTGGGTGGAGTTAGCTGAGCGATGTTTGAAAGCAGGGAGATGGACACTGAAGGCGTATGGGATAGTGCCAGAGAGAGTTATTTTGTTTGGATGGGAGACTAGGATCCAGTCGATGATGGATCCTGGGGGGTGGTTTTTGTTAGGATGAGTGATTGTATGGATTACTTGGGTGAAGTTGTAGAGGTTAATGAATAGGGAGGGGGAAGGAGAGTTAATTTTGTTCCAATCAATATTAACATCACCTAGAATGTAGGTTTCAAATTCTATTTCAGTTGAGGCCCAGTGAAGAATATTTTCAAGGGTAGAGATATTGTTGCCTGGGGAGATATATAGGGAGATAATGCAGATATTTTTATGTTTATTTAACCGTAGGAGACTAGCTGTTAGTTCAGAATTTTTGAATTGTGGAGTTGGAATTTGTAGAGGGATTAATGAAAGAAGGTTGGAGTAGATTAGTGCAGAGCCTCCACCTTTTTTGTTTAAATGGTCACTTCTATGGATTTGGAAAGGCAGGAGGTAGGATTTCAGAGTCAGCAATATGAGGTTTTAGCCAGGATTCAGAGATAGCTAAGATGTCAGGTTGGTTGTGGAAAATCCAAGCTTGTATTTGGTGTATTTTGTTATTAAGGCTCTGGGCATTGATAGTGAAGAACTTAAGGGTGTTAAGAGAGGAAGCAGAAGAAGAAGAAGTGGGAGGGGGGAAGGGGAGTGTGCAATAGAAGCAGTAGGGGATGGGGGAAGGAGTTGTTATTTGTGAGGCAAGGGCCAGGATTGGGATGGATGTCTCCAGATAAGGCTAGGTCATTATAGGGAATAACTTTTAGCCTTTTGGGTTTAAGTAGGAAACTGTTTGCGGCTAGTAGTAGTTTAAGAGTGAACGTATTTGTAGTAGTGGAGAAGAGTTTGAGATGGAATAGGTACAGTAAGTTAGGAGGAATAAGAGAGGATGATATGATGTGGAAGTGGGTTGACATAAATGGTTGCAGGTGAGTGCAAGGGATAGTTTGAGTAGGAGGTAGGCATAGGGGTGTTTTGGAAGAGTAAGAAGTAGCAAAATAAAGAGAAATTAGTAGTACAAGAAGGGAGCACGGGACACGGATAGTATAAAGGATTAGGGAGGGCATGTTTACAGAAGGGAGGGACTGAAGAGAGAAATGTAGAGGAAGTAAGCAGGATAATAGGGGTAGAGAGCTAAAGGAAGTAGATGGGGTTGTGATTCTTTACAGGGGAGAGAAAGAGACTAAGTGTAGTGAAGAGTGAAGGTCAAGTAGAATGAGAGGAGTAAGAGTGGGAGGGGTAATAAGGAAAGGACTGTGATTAGTTAGTTGGTATGGGTGGGAGGGGTAAGTCAGGAATAAATGTAGATGTGCTGGGGGTGGGTGACATTTGGGGGCAGGGTAGGGGAGTGGAGTGAGCCCTCTGGGTGAACGGAGCGGGAAGAGCCAAAGGAAGGAGAAATGGGAGGAAAACAATCAGTACAGTGTGTGAGCCAGAAGGTAAGTTTGCACTGCTAAGAAGTAAGTTAAAAGACTGACAGCGAATTAGGGTTGTAGGTAGATATATAAAAGAAATAACAGTAGAAGAAGGTCGGAGGCTTTATGAGGGATAGAGATGGGTATATGTAGAGTGGAGAAGTGGATAGGTAATCCAGGGAGAATAGTGAGGGAGAGAGCAGTAGAAGAGTTGTCTATGAACTATATGGGTAAGATAAGGTGAAGAGTGGCAAAGATAGTAGAGACAGCAGAACGGTAGAGGAGCACCAACTAGTGGGCAGTCAGTTTGATACAACAGAGACCCCTATAGGGGAAATATCAGGTTAGGGGAAGGAAGGAATTATCATGAGACAGAGTAGGAGTAAAAATATAAGAGGGAGAGTGGGGTTATTTAATGGACAAGAAAAGGGAAAGTTTTGGCTGCTGGCTAACCTGGCAGGGAAGCGTACACTACCTACTAGAAAGTATGTATTACCTTTAAATATTGCAAAATGGTTAAAGCACTGCACATACTTTCACTGAAAATTCCTTGCAGGGAGCAGATGGGTTTTTAGTTTTAGAGTTTAATTGTCCTTGTATGTGGGTTCTTAGTATGGACTTCTGATAGGGTGCATTCAGGAGGTTAGAGCAGGATAGGCAGGAACACAAGTGTAGGAGAATGCGAACGCCGGAGCCAGGGCTGCACAGCAGCCAGGGGCAGGACTGTAGATTAAAGATGGTGCCACCTTGGATGGGGTAGCTAATTAGACTCAATAGAGTTTATGCTGTTCTTGGATAGCCTGGAGGTATTTTTTTTTTATTTTTGACAACTAAGCGTCTGGCCTGATTGTGGAGTTATTTGTATTGCATGAGGCTGGGAAGTCTTTTATTTTTTTGACAGGCTTTCCAGGCTTTATCCCTAGAGGACATAACTTGCTTTGTGGACTTTGCAAGCCAGTTAGCATGTTTTTCTTTAATTATTTTTAGCCAGAGTGAGGCCAGACTATTTAGGACCCTGAGAAATGTAGAATTAAAGAATTCCACAGCTTCATTGAGTGGAAGAGATTTCAGAGGACTCCAGTTAGTGTTCTGCAGGATGTTATTGAAGGTATATGGGGAGAAGTGGGATAGATCACTGGTATGTCGATACTGATGAATATTTGGTAATGAGGTGGGCTTAAGTATTATAAATGCTGGAGAGTGGTCACTAATACTGTCAGAGGGTGTGCCAGAGGAGGTGATTTTGTCAGGATCCGTAGCCAAGATCCAATCTAAGACTGAGCCTTTGTTGTGTTTGATGTCTGGTCTGGTGATGTTGGAGATTAGTTGAATGTAAACGTGAAGGTTGATATTGGTGGCGGAGTTATTACTAGAGATAACAAGCCAATTGATATTAACGTCGCCTAGAATAATAGTTTCAATTTTTATATTGTTGGTTGTCCAGGCAAGAATTTCTTCTAGAATAGGAGTGTTGTTGCCTGGGGGAATATATATGACTATGATGTATAGGTTTTTGCAGCTGTTTAGTTTTAGCAAGGTGACAAGCAGCTCTGCAGTGGAAAAGAGGGGAATTGGTTTAGAACAGGGAATTACTGTAAAGGTACTTGGAAATAGTAAGGAGATGCCTCCACCTTTTTTATGAAGTCTGTCAGCTCTGAGGCAGGAGTAGTTGGGGATAGAAATTCAGAGTCTTTGATAGATGGTATTAGCCAGGTTTCAGTGATGGCGGTGAAATCAGGTTTGTGTTAACTCAACCATGCATGTAGGTGTGGAATTTTATTTCTAATGCTTTAAAGATTAATTGTGCTAAATTTTAGGGATTTAATGGAATTAGAACAGTTATGGTTGGGGCGAGATGGGCCAGGGTTAGGGTGCATATCACCACATAGGAATAGGTTGCAGAGAATTTGGGAAATGCTAGGTAGGGGCTTCTTTTTTAGATTGTGGAGATATTTGTGGACTTGGTAGTGATGAGGGTTGTTTGTGTGGTGAGGTGGATACATTTATTTTGTAATATTAAGTCAGTTTTATAAAGGCTACAGCAGATCGCAGAATATCTAGGGAGGGTAGGAGAGAAGGGTGAGGTAGAAGGAGAGGGTGGGGAGGTAGATGAGTAGTCAGAATTGATGACAGTGATAGAAGGAGAGAGAGATAGAAAGTACAAGTGAGGAGACAGATGTTGAATATAAGAGGCACAGCTGTGTGATGTTTAATGAGAGATGGTTGGGATGAGAGTTGTGCTGTGAGAGTAGTGACAGGTTCTATTGGTAGGACTGAGCGAGTTTCACAAGGGTGTCAGAATCTGGAAGTAGAAATGTTAGGTTAGAGTAGGTTGATTGTAGCAGTTGCTCAAGAAGCTGCAATTCTCAAATCATATGTACCCACTGATGTGACTGGTACATACCTAGTTTCAGCCTCTTTGTTTGAGGGCTTGAGGGGCCAGGCCTAGGGTGACTTTACAACAGCCCATCCATTTATCCAGGTTATGCTTAAAGATGGTCAGGATGATACTTTATTTTTAATCTAAAGCAAGTCTATTCCATAAAAGAGTTATTTTCTATGATATATATCTTTCTCCCCAGCAGGTCCTGTTTGTGTTTTGGTGGAAGAAAAGATCTCTACAGTGGGTATTTAGGTTTTATTAGTTTTGTGGATATACGGGAGGTCACATAGAACTGTATCCTTTGAGGCTCTGTAGGTTAGTCAGAGGTCATCTCTCAAGAGTCTGTAGAAAACAGAAAAGAGAGAGAGCGCTTTAAGGCAGTCTGGGTAGCTCAGGGAAGACATGACCTTTATTATCTTAGCCAGGAAAAGCCTGCATGCTCTCAAGCTGGGTCATATACTTAGACAACCACATGCTAAGGGACCATTATAATTTATTGTGGGCCTGATGAGAGAGGAAAAATAGAGGGATAACTTCCTCAGATCTGGAAGAAATACCCCTAGTGATTAGTCAGGCTAGGTAAAATGATTTCCTAACAGTGGATATGTGGTGATCAAAGAACAGTAATTTGTCAGCAAAAGTGCCCTGATCCCCAATGGCAGAGTCAGCTTTAAATGAGGTGTTATCTATGGGGTAGGTGCAAGGGTACCTAGTTTTGCCAAAGGACATACTAACGGTTAGTTTGATATTCAGCAGGTAACATGGGGGATTTAATTTAATTTGAATAGCTTATCAATATTGTCAGAATGTGGGATGATATCAAAGGTCTTGGACAGGTCCTGATAAGCAGTATGTACCAATCTGCCTCAGTCTAATACATCCGTGACTTGCTCAAAGATGACAGGAGCTGCATTTAAGAAACTCAAACAGACTTGGATCTAGAGACTGTAGCCTGCCTATGTCCCTGCTAATAAAATCCATAATGATGTCTCTTCTACTGCTTTGCAAATAAGGCTGGTAAAGCTTATAGGTCTATAGTTTCCTGAATCAATACTGGGTCCCCCTTGTGGAGCAGGACGAATTCTGCACTTCTTCATTCCTCTCGCATGAATCCTGCAGAAAGGCTGAGGCTGAATAGACTTAGTACTGAGTCTACTAGAGAGTGTCTGGTGTTGACTAAAAGGCAGCATGTCCCATTATCGGAACCCGTGGAGCCAGTGTTTTTGGCCTTGGGAGAGCATTCATGACTTTCTTGGGGTGATCAGATGGTTTGGAGTGGGTGTAATTAATAAGTTAGGGAAAGCTAGGGGGAGTAATGTTAGAGATGAGTTTGTCTGCTAATATGTTGGCTGTATCCTCAGGGATGAGTAAATGCTGTTGTTACATATTAGCTCTGAGCATTGCTGAACATAGCCTCTAAGATTTCTGACATAACAGAAGAAAACTTTGTGGTTGCCCTTATCAGAGGTGACAGTTATGAATTCATATTTTCTTTTGAAGGATTTGATTTTGTATCTATGCTCATTCATCCTAAGTAACCACTTCACAATTTACACCAATAAGGTACAAAAGTAGCAGCCTCAAAATGCATCATTACAGCCTGGTAAGAAAACATACTACTTTTCACAAAAACACTTATTAATACATTATATATCCTTAATGAGAAGTCACTAAAGACTCTCCCCATAGATGATGCTGTCTCTGAGATCATCAAAATCTTGTTAGGTGTTCTAAACACAGAAGTCTCCCTCAGAGTATAAACAGTCAAAGCCAACACTTCCCCATGGCTATCCATAACAAATAAACAACTCATGAAACAAAGAGACAAAGCATGAAATTTCTGAACAAAAAATAAAGCAGATCCAACCTTATGGCATATAGACAACTAATAAACCTAACGACAATGCAAATGCTCAAAACAGATCTGCAGTTCCATTAAATTCAAATTAAAACTATCAGGATACAAAGAAAATATTTTCTCTTAGAAATGTAACATTCTCCATATACTCATAATAATAATAATATATATTCAAAAGACTTAAATATCTTAATACCTCTGTTTATAGGTTCGTAGTAGGTTACTAGGCTAATAACCCTATGGCCTTTACAAGCGTAGCCATGTAAAAACCCAAGTACCCTTATTAACCATAATTAGGTGGTCATTGTTAGCAGAAGGATTCTGTGATCAGCACTGACTGCCCCTGTCCATGAAGGACATAGGTGCCACCCCCAAGGTGAATTTATAGTTACCCATCCAGTTGTCTAGGTTGTGCTTGAATAGCATCATTGAGGAGCTCTGCTTCACATGGAGGTGGAGTTTATTCCAGAGGAGTGGCAGTTGCTGGGAGATATGTCTGTCTCTCCAGCACATTCTGTTAATGTCACAGGCTAGGTTGAGATCTCTGGTGTGATTTACTTTTGTCCCATTTGGTTTTGTAGATGTGCAGCATTTACGTTATGGCAGGATCAGAGACTGCTCTTTAAATCAGGCACAGGTTGCCTCTTAGAAGTTTGTATGATACAGACTGAAGTGACAGGGCTTTCAGTCTTTCCATGTATGTCATGTTTTGGAGGCTCTGGATTCTCTTGGTTAGAAACCTCTGTGGTTTCTCCAGTTGCTGCAGTTGTCTGGTGAGGTCCATACAGAAGGGAGTATTGTACTCAATTAGTGGTCTGATAAGGGTCAAGTACAGTGGAGCTATAACCTCCCTGGTCTTGGATGCAATAACCTTATTTATGAGATGCACAATGTGGAAAGCTTTTCTTACCACTATGGACACATGGCAATTGAATTTAAATGGTTATCAACTTATGTTCCCAAGTCTCACACCACTGAATTTGAGCTTAGAGGCGTATTGTCTATATCATAATTATCAGGGGCAACCTCTTTGCCAAATGGGACAATGATGCATTTTCTTGCATTACGTTTCAGTCTGCGTGTTTGGTACCAATCATTTGTCTGTGTCAGGCCTTTCTGTAATATGTTAACATTGTTGAGGGACTCTAAATGATTGCACCCAGTTGATCTGAAAACCTGGTAAGCCACAGGCCATCTACCTTGATCTGGACTTTGGAGAAATAGTTTCAAAACAGAAGAGGGCCCAGCACAGATCCTTGTAGTACTCCACAGGTAACCAGCCTACTAGTGGAGGTGGACTCACCAACTTTAACAGTGCATGTTCTGTCAGTGAGCCAGTTGTTTGGCTATCTAGTAATCTACGGGTTAATCCCCAGCTGAGAGAGTTTCTCTATCAACCTGAATGGGGGATTGTATCAAAGGCCATGGCTAAATAAAGGCAGTATTGACTGTTTTGCCCTGATCCAGGTCTTTGGTGACATTCTCAAAGACGTCCACTATGTTTAATAAGCAAGTTCTACCCTTGATGATTCCATACTGGGTTGGATCAAGAGTTTGAAGGTCACCTATGTCCTTGCGGATAAGATCCATGATGATTCCTTCCATGGCCTTGCAGATAAGGCTGGTTAGACTTATGGGTCAATAGTTCCCAGGGTCATTTGATGGACCCCCTTTCTGCAGGGGGATTACTATTGCTGATCTCCACTCTGCCAGGACAAAGCCATTTCTCAGGCTGTGGTTAAAGAGAGTGCCAAGTGGTTCCACTAGGTCTTGTTTTAGATTGTTTAGTAAGCAGCCTGAGATGTTATCTGGCCACATAGAGGCTGTGTTTTTGGCCTTGGAGAATGCTTGTATGGCCTGTTCTTTGGAGATACTCAGTAATGGACTGGTGTTAGGAATGCTTTGGGATATGTCTGTTGGTGACAAGGGGTAAAATTATTGCCAAATCTGCTGCTAGCAGGTTGGCAACTTTCTCAGGTTCAGTGCGAGTGGTATCATTCAGCATAAGTTTGGCACACAGCTGGGCATTGCCTTTTAAGTTTATGATGTAACTAAAGAATGTATTAGAATTGTCTTTATCTAGGGATGCTAATTTAGCCTCATAGTTAGCTTTAGAGGACTTAACAAGATATCTTACTTCTTCAAACTGTGGAGGGTATTCTTCATCTGTTGGGTTAGTTCCCTCCTGTTCTTAGATATCAGTTTCTTTCTTTTGTTGTACAACTTATTTATACTTACAGTCCACCAGGGTGGCTTATTTTTATGGGAAGACCTGGTTTTGTTCCTGTTAGGTACAGCCAAGTGAATGCATTTGTTTAAGTGGCTATATAGGGCATTTGTGTATTCCTCTGCATAGGAGTCCCTGTTGGCAGAGGCTTTGAAACTTTTTATCCTATTACTTAGTAGGCAATAGTTTGCTTTGGAGAAATTTTTCAGTTTTTTTACCACTGTGGGGGTGTCAGGTTTGATCTTTACATCAAATCAGACAGTTTTACAGTCTGACCTTACCAGGGAGGGCAAAAACACAGGAGTAGTGCAGTAACCGCCATGTTGGTGAGCACGAGACCCAGGACATTTGAGTCTCTTGTGGGGGTGCAGACCAACTGTTCTAGGGCATTTCAATTAACAAAGTCTAGAAACCTCATAGCAATTGTGTTTGTGCTCATGTAAATTGCCAGTCGATGGAAGGATAGTTAAAATCTCCCATTACCAAGTTATTGGGCTGTATACGGAGTGACTCTAGCACGTCCAGGTAGGCAGTATACTTCTCCTGGTTCATGGTGTGGGACCTGTAGCTAGTGATGATGTGGATGGGCATTTCACTGATAATTAATTGGACCTGGAGTATCTCAAGAAAGCTGTACTGTTTCACCAGTCTCAAGGTTTATTTCAATTTAATGAATATGGATACACCTCCACCTTCGGTTCTTTCATGCTCATTCTAGGGTTTGATCGTGTGAAAGACATTGCAGACTTGTACAGCCAGGGTGTTCTCAGTAGCCTTGTACCAAGTCTCAGTGACTGCACAAATGTTAGCATCCTCCAAGGTGAGGAGTGCTTCCAGGGAGTGCAGGTTACTGTTTAAGCTCCAAGCATTAAGCAACTTGATTCTGAGTTTGTCTGTCATGGATTTCTTCATGTCAGGCGTTTTATTTGGACATTGCCTAAAAATGGCACAATGGGGGAGGCAAGCATCTTTGCCAGTATCCAAAAACCTTGAAAAGACAGGTGAAGGGCAACTCTGGCAAAGTAGCGTGGGCCATCTACCATGTCATCCCAGGCAAGCAGCTAATGGATCCCCCTGGAGTGACACCAGAAGCTAAGCTAAAATTAATCATTTTTTGTCTGTATTGTGGCATCCTAGGTGAAGGTAGAATACTGATTAGGGCTAGGGACATACCTGCCTGGGACAAATAATCTGAAAATTTGATCATGTCTCTCTTCATATACACCAGATGGGTACATCTCAAGTCATCCACACCAACATGTACTATAACAGAGTCATAACGGTAATTGTTGCTGAATGACTTGAGTGCATGCATGATTTGATGGATCCTGGCACCTGACAGGCAGCTGACAGTGACCTTCTCCTTGTTCATCCTGGTGAGGTGGACATCTGTGTGTCTCACTACTGAGTCACCTATGACCAGAACATTTGGTTTTAAGGTATTTTGCCTTAGAGGCTTGATTGCTAAGAGACTGATATGTGTGTTCTTATGTGTAGCGGTGGATTCTGTTCATGTACCAGTATGTGTATGTTGTTTGCACTTGGGAGGTCTCTGGTATTTTGGCAGGCTCTTAGTGAGTACCTCCACATAAGAGAGTTTATGTGTCTTGACCTTATCTTGTGTGAGAGGGAGTTGTGTGTGCTGACAATCTGTTGTATGTCTCATTTATTGTTGTATGAGTGGACTGATTCTAGGTTTATGATATAGTTACATTTCTCACATACTTCATTTGTTTTCTTTAAACTTAGAATAAGTCCTGAGGCAATGTGCAAGGGGTTCTCAGTATATATGAGACAATTACTACACTGCCTCAGGATGCCCATGTCAATCAGGTTTGCCGGAGAAATGGTGGGAAACTGTCCATCCATTATTGCAGGTATATATTGTAGTAACTAATGGGGATTGGCTAGATGGAGCAGGGTTTGCTTGAGAGACTAACAAAGGCATTTATTCTGTGGAGGGCTAAGGGTGGAAGACTGCATCATCACCTCAGAATGCTCAGCTGCATTGATCATTGGGTAGCAATGTGTAGCTGTGCTGTGTCCAGAGAGGTAGTTGGACTAAGGAGGATTCTCTAACAGATATCAAGGGAAAAAATGTGTTTGTGTTTACATTTATACACAGCAGCACTAATCCCCATTGCATGGTGTGCAGCTATTCACAATGTGGTGGTTAAATACAAGCGAAGTTGAACAGTTTTAACACAAACTAACCAATGGGAAAACCAAAAACTGAGCCATATTCCAACATTCGCCAATGCAGATGTGACTTGGATGGGACACTTCTGCCACAAGGGTGCAGAAGGGCCTTCTTAATGTATGATGGCTGTATTTACTGGTCAGTAAATGCCAAACAGCCTAGATTCAGCAAGTCTGAATCTAGACTATGCTATAAAATGCAGAAGTACTAGAAATTCAAAGTGCACAAAAATAGTCACAGCAGTAGAACAGCAAAAAATGAAGGTGCAATTACTAAAAATGCAATTTATTTATTTATTTAGTTGACATTTGTTAACTGAGTTAGCCTGACTGGACAGCAGAGCCCTTTTTCAGCAGAGACCTGAAGAGGAAAAGCTCCACAGATAAACAAATACAAAAACAAAACATCATACAATAGTAACATACAAGTGTATATACACAGGAGAAACACAATACAACTTATAAATGAACATGTTAGAATACAACAGTAATACTGAGGGTTTAAACAGCCACAGTACATATTAAGTATATCATTCAAAAGCTCAAAAATTAGAATGCAAGCTCAGAATATAATTATACTTTGTTGAACACAGTGGATGCCTTGGATTTAATTCATATTCACTCCAGATCTCTGGCTAAGTCGCCAAACTTGGAGTAGCTCTATCTAACTTATATTAGTCAAATTATACATATCCCAAGACTGGCTAGACTTGAAACTTTTAAATTGGTCAAGTTTTAAGAATGAAGCTGTCATGTACATTAAAATCTACAAAACTGCATTACAAAACAAAACTCGGTGCTCATATCTCCTACATAGCTGGTCAAAAATACTGGACATAATAATAAAAAAAATGGACATCATTATATAGCCATAGCAAAGCTTTCTCTCTACACACACGCACACACACACACACACACACAAATATAAAGGAATAAAACCCACATAAGTTTATGAAAGGAAGACTTTATTATGCACAGTTTTAGTTGCACAATCTCTTTCCCCTTTCAACAACTCTTAAGAGATTTATACTGCTCCTATTCATTATTACCCATATGCTTAATGTATTTTAATTGAAATTCATGTATTAAGCATTCAGTGTTATATTTATTTGTTATTTTTCCTTCTTTCTTTTCCTGTTACCCTTTGCTGTGTATGGTATACTCACAGATGTAAACAGCTTGTAAATACTTTGATTTTTATAATTAGTTACATTTAGCTCATTTTTAATAGTGTGTCTTATTTTCCTGTGATTATGTTTATGTTATTTGTTTTCTGAATATATGTTTCATATTTTAAAATCTTGACAAAGTTATTGCAGAAAAAAGAACAACTTATCACCAAAGTATAAGAAAACCTTTGACTCAGCCAATCAAAACATATGCACTGATAATCCAAGATGAACTATTTAACAATAAATTAGTAAATCTAGGACGAGATACAGAGTAAACATGACACGCACAGAAACAAAATGAAACCATAGCCGACCAATTCAATACCCACTTTATTTATTTATTTATTTTACTTGACGTCTGTTTACTGGGATAGTCTGACTGGGTCAGCAAAACCCATTTTCAGCAGAGGCCCAGGGAGAAAAGTTCCAAATATAGATTTATCTAAAACTAATGACATAACACTTAGTGTATTACAGTTTCATCATGTACGTTCAAATAAGTGTAGACATATATTACAGTTGCACAACAATATCAAATCACTATATATAAACAACAGTGAGAAGAACTTTTGTTTCTAATGACTGTTAGCAGAGTAAAGAGAAAGTTTAAGAATGAGTTAGTGTCGAGTTAAGAATGAGTTAGTGTCGAGTTAAGAATGAGTTAGTGTCAAGTTAAGAATGAGTTAGCTTTAAGTTGTAGAGGATGAAACAGTGGAAGGAGATGAGCATAACGGATAAACACAAGTGACTTTATGCAGGCAGTATGATCATAAACCAACCATTTCATCTCCCATTTAAAAATATTAGAAAAATACATTAATAAGTGACTTGTCAACTATGTAATAGATACCCAGCTTCTGTTTTCAACCCAACATAGCTTCTGTCCTCATTACAACACAACTCCTAATTTGATGGCTTTTGTTAATACTGTCAACACTCATAGAAATGCTGTAAGCCTAGTCTCCACCATCTTCCTAGACTTATTAACAGTTTTTGATATTGATTCCCTCCAGAAACAATTACAAAAACTCCCATCCTTAGGGGTCACTGACTCCTCACTATGATGATTCCATATCTACCTCTCAAACGAAAGACAGGCAGTGACATGGAAAAATTATTTCTCCTCCTTGCTAGTAACTGTTGGTGTCCCACAAGGATATTTACTAGGCTCCATACTTTTCAGCATATTCCTCACTGACATCTGCATTGCTAAAAAATGCTACCCTAGTTCAAAAAGCTGTTGACTGACCTCAATCTGCTCTGACAAATCTCTCTTTACACAACAATTCTTCTTATTGATTGAACAACAGTCTCTAACCATAATAAAACTAAATCATTTCTCTTCACCCCAAAACACACCTCTACCAAATCAACAGTGACTTGCTCAAAGAAGGCAGGAGCTACCAGCATCATGATAGAACACTACTATCTCTGCTAACACCATCATAGAACAAGTAAAGGACACAGTGACTTGCTCAAAGAAGGCAGGAGCTGTCAGCACCATGATAGAACACTACTGTCTCCACCAACACCATGGTAGAACAAGTAAAGGATGCAGTGACTTGCTCAAAGAAGGCAGGAGCTTCCAGCACCATAATAGAACACTACTGTCTCCGCTAACACCATCATAGAACACTACTGTCTTCACTAACACCATCATAGAACAAGTAAAGGATGCAGTGACTAGCTCAAAGAAGGCAGGAGCTGCAAGCACCATGATAGAACACTACTGTCTCTGCTAACACCATCATAAAACAAGTAAAGGACGCAGTAACTTGCTCAAAGAAGGTAGGACCTGCCAGCACCATGATAGAACACTACTGTCTCTGCTAATGCCATCATAGAACAAGTAAAGGATGCAGTGACTTGCTCAAAGAAGGCAGGAGCTACCAGCACCATGACAGAGCACTACTGTCTCTTATAACACCATCACAGAACAAGTAAAGAATGCAGTTATTTGCTCAAAGACGGCAGGAGCTGCCAGTACCATGATAGAAAACTACTGTCTCCACTAACACCATCATAGAACAAGTAAAGGATGCAGTGACTTGCACAAAGAAGGCAGGTGCTGCCAGCACCATGACAGAACACTACTGTCTCTGCTAACACCATCATAGAACAAGTAAAAGACACAGTTACTTGCTCAAAGAAGTCAGGAGCTGCCAGCACCATGATAGAAAACTACTGTCTCCACTAACACCATCATAGAACAAGTAAAGGACACAGTGACTTGCTCAAAGAAGTCAGGAGCTGCCAGCACCATGATAGAACACTACTGTCTTCACTAACACCATCATAGAACAAGTAAAGGATGCAGTGACTTGCTCAAAGAAGGCAGGAGCTGCCAGCACCATGATAGAACACTACTGTCTTCACTAACACCATCATAGAACAAGTAAAGGATGCAGTGACTTGCTCAAAGAAGGCAGGAGCTGCCAGCACCATGATAGAACACTACTGTCTTCACTAACACCATCATAGAACAAGTAAAGGATGCAGTGACTTGCTCAAAGAAGGCAGGAGCTGCCAGCACCATGATAGAACACTACTGTCTTCACTAACACCATCATAGAACAAGTAAAGGATGCAGTGACTTGCTCAAAGAAGGCAGGAGCTGCCAGCACCATGATAGAACACTACTGTCTCTGCTAACACCATCATAAAACAAGTAAAGAATGCAAAATTACTGGGTGGGTGTTATGTAAGACCAGCTGAAATTCACCCACTGTGTATCACACATGGTTAAAAAAGATCAAAAACTTGGGACATTATACAGATTAAAAACCTACCTCACTTACTAGCCAGATGTATAGTCACTGCTTTCTTACTGCCACCTCTCCTGTGCTGCTCCAATCATCACTAAACTTCAAGTCTTGCAACTGTCCAAACTTGTTATAATAAAATAGCCAAATTTGCAGTAAACTATAATAGAACACACTACTACCTAGCCCTCAGAGAACTGAACTGGTTAAAAATACCACCTAGTTCTTTCTCAGTTAACTACAATGCACATATTTCTCTGTGAGCCAGAAAGTATCCCATCCAATAACAACTTAATACTTTACTAGTTCGCAACAGAATTAGAGAGAAATCACTGATCACTATAACCAAATTATCGAATACTCCGGGTGACTCACTGTATTCAAATAGTGTAGCAAACTGTGGAACCACAACCTGCCACCAGGGAAATCTGTTCAGAACACAAACTCATTACAACACAACTAAAATGTCAACTATCATATCAATGGATCTGCTCCTGTACATCTCCAGGGTAAATGCCAATGTTATCTGCAGCTTGGTTGTCATAGTTTCATAGGTATGTTCTAGGCTAGCGTCCACCAAAGCCTTTATAATTCTAGCTGTGCAACCCAATACAGCTGTGGACCTGTGTATCATTAGTGTTTATTACGAGGAGGTATGTTAGTCAGGAAGTTTCTAGAAGGTATGTGAAGGCAGTATATGTTAGTTTGGGCATTACTGTCTGCCTCTGTCATTCAGATACAATAAGGGCAGCTATGGGGAGAATTTCCAATTTCCCATTCATTGCCCAAGGGTACACTTAAATAGAGTTAGGGATGGACTCTGTTTAGCATGTGTAGGGAGCATGTGCCAAAGCATAGGGATCCTCTGAGACACATATCTGTCTCACCAACATGCCTTATTTATGTCACAAGCAAAATTTAAATCCTTAGATTTAGTGGTTCTGATGTTGCACATTTTGTGAATGTGCAAAAGCTCCATCAGAGCTGGATCCAAGGATGCTTTGTATGCCACTCACAGATCGTTTCTCAGTAACCTGTATGAAACTGAGTAGAAAGATGGGGCTTTAAGGTAATCAGTATAGGACAATGTGTTTATACTCTGGATTCTCCCAGTAAGGAACCTTTGTGGGTATTCCAGCTGGTGTACTTGTCTGGTTAGGGGGTATTATACTCAATGATGGGTCTGATAAGGACCAAATAAAGTGGCACTATGACTTCCTTTGACCTGGATGTCATGCTCTTACTTATAAGTTGGGTGACATTGAATGATTTTCCTACTAACATGGCCACAGGTTGGTCAAAGGCTGGACTGCTGTCCATATATATCCATGACTTTAGCACCAGTTATTTGTTCATGCTAAACCTTCTTGTAAGATGTTTGTGTCATGGGGATTCTATGATAGCTCCTAATTTGCAGTCATCTGAAAACCTGGTCTGTCAAAGCCCCTTGACATTAGTCTTTACCACCAAGAAGTAGATGTCACATTGGAGTGGTCCAGCAAGGAGCCTTGAGGTACCCTGCTGGTGACTGGTCTCTTAGTGGAGGTGCTCTTACCAATCCTGACTTCCTGAGTCCTGTCTGTGAGCTAGCTGGTGATCCAGTGAGTTATTCTGAGGTTTACGCTGAGTTCAGTGAGTTGGTAACTATACCCGAGTGGAGTATTGTACTGAATGCCTCAGCCCGGTCCAGGTAGTTGGTATGCACCATTTTCCCCTCATTCTTTGACTTGGTGAACTTCTCAAAAAAGTCCAACAGGTTTAGTAGGCATGACCTTCCCTTGACAAAGCCAGATAGGATTGTGTCCAGTGACTGAAGGCTGCCTGTGTTTTTGTTGATCATTTCCATGATAATTTGTTTCATGGCTTTGCATATTAGACTAGTCAGACTAATGGGTCTGTAGTTTCTAGGGTCAGTTGATGGTCCACCCTTGTGAAGTGGGATAACCATTGCAGTCCTCCATTCTTGTGGTACAAAGCCTGTTTTGAAGCTATAGTTGAAAAGTGCTTCAAGTGGGCCTGATAGGTCATGTTTCCAGCTATTTAGGCGGCATCCCTGGACATTTTGGGGGCCAACTGAGGCTGTACTTTTGGCCTTAGCTAGTGCTATCAGGAATTTTTCCCTGTTAATAGTTGAGGGTTTGTTTATGCTAGTAGGTATGTCATGAGGGGAGGAAGGGGGTAGGGGAGTGAAGTTTGAGCTGAATTTGTCATATAGCAGACTTGCTATGTTGCTGTGTTCAGTGAAGGTGGCACCACTGACCTGATGCTGTGTGCTGCTTTTGAGGTTTTGGACAAAGCTATACAAGGCCATGTGGTTGCCTTTAACCTGTGAGGCTATCTTGACCTTGTAATTGGCCTTGTTGGACTTAATTAGTCCTCTTAGTTTCCATTTATTTTAATTAAGGAGCTCCTATCATTATGGGAATTGCTCTTCCTGATTTTAGCCATGATTATTTTCCTTTTGTTTTATACCCTATTGAGGTTAGGAGTCCACCAGTGTGATTTTTTTTTTTTTTAGAGTTTGTTTTGGGCTTACTTCTAGTAGGTACAGCAGCCTATATGCAGGCATTTACATGGTTGTACAGGGTCTCTGTGAACAATTCAGCATAGGTTGCTGTGAATTTGGGTTTGAGAGGGGCATTGAGTTTTAACAAACTATCACTTAATAGGATGTCGTTTGGTTTAGAGTAGTTCCTAACTGTTACGGGATTCACTGGGGTTACAAAGTTGATTTCTATTTTGAAGGAGTCAGCTTTGTGGTCTGACGTCAAAAGAGATGGTAGTGTGGGGGTGCAGTGTTCTCCCATATTGGTAAGTACCAGGTCCAGTCCAGATCCAGTATGTTTTAACCTCTGGTGGGTGTGCACTGTCTGTTCAAAGGAATTTGTATTAATAAAGTCCAGGAATCAGTGAGTTTCAGGCAGTGTATGTTTCCCATTTTATAGAATGGTAGTTAGTCTCCTATGCAGAGGGTATTTGGTTTGATGGTGAGTTTTCTCCATTAGGTCTAGGTATGGGCTATGGGATTCCAGGGACATACAGAGTGACCTATAGATTAATATGATATGGTATGGGACTTTGTCCATGGTGAATTGCACATGGATAAACTCCAGGGCATCATCCTGCTTAACCATCCTGGAGTTATACTTGTCGATAATGTAGACTGAAACTCCTGCACCTTTTCAGTGTTTTTCTTCATCTAGAATCCTAGCCCCACAACCAGTCTTTACCAATACTTGAACAGTCTAACAGTCTTTCTAGAATCTCCCAGCTATAGACATTATTTTGCAACACGACTCACCTTCCACCTCTGTTTTTCTAATATAATCTTTATAATAGCCATATATATATAATTGTCTCTGAATCTGTTTTACATTTCATATCTTAACCAAAATATTAACATTTTCTACCCTACCTAGTTCCTTCTCTCACTTCTATTTCTTTGAATTTCTAAACACTTAACACTAGATTTATTATCTGACAAACCCACTAATATACCTCTTCAAATGCACAGTTTTCAACAACTAGTAAATCCAAAGTATCTCATACTGTGACAGCTGCCTCTACTTTCACATGAATGTAATCTAATTAGCAAATATACATTATTTAATGTCTGCTCATATATATTACTGAATGTCTGTTTAAAAATGTCTGTAATACTTTGGAGATTTTCTCTCTGGGCCAACGTTATTTTTTTAAAAAAGCCCAGTTTGGCAAATCTGATAAACAAAGGCAACATAAATAAATAAATGAATACATAATAAAACAAACCCTCAGAAGTTCTGGAAAGGAATATCTACCCTTATCAATCCTGGCAACTTACTCAACCCCACTCCTGACCCCAATGCTTCTGACAATGACTTAGCTACACAATTTAACTCATTTTTCATAGATTCCATCTCCAAACTAACATCTTCATTCTCCGATACCTCTCCATCCTCCACTTCTCCCACTAGCACTCCTCCCAACTCCTCCATCTCTACTACCACTCCCTCACCATCTCTGTCACCCCCTCTTCACACACCTCCTCCCTACTCCTCCATCTCTACTACCACTTCCTCTCCACCTCTGTCACCCCCTCTTCACACACCTCTATCACTAAAACCAATTCCGACATCCACAATAAAAAAACTTTTACAAAAACTAAAACCATGCTCCAATGCCCCTGACAACATTCCTTCTTACTTCCTCAGCATTTCTGCTGAGGCCATAGCCTACCCCATCAGTATATTAATCAACCGCTCTATCCAAGAAAGCATGGTACCCCAAATCTGGAAAAAGGCCTACATCATACCTTTACACAAAGGTGGCAATAACAACAATATTGCAAACTTCTGCCCCATAGCTATCTTATCCCCCATCTCTAAACTCCTAGAAAAGTGTATCCATTTACAGCTACTACCTTACCTCTTAGGCAATAATCTGCTCACTCCAACTCAGCACGGTTTTAGACCCGGCCACAGCACTATGTCAGCCCTCCTCTCCTTCCTAGAAACTGTAAATAAAGCTTGGGACTCTGGTCATATTGTCTCTACCCTCTTACTTGATCTTTCAAAGGCCTTTGACACTATCTCTCACAAGCTCCTTCTAACCAAACTCTCAACTCAACTTATCTCCTTCCTCACTGTCCTGGTTCTCTAGCTACTTATCTAATAGATATCAAGCAGTAAAATGGAAAAAGGCCACATCCTCTCTTCTAATCACCCCAACTGGAGTTCCCCAGGGCTCCATACTGTGTCCTCTGCTATTTAACATATTCATTAACGACTTCCACAACTCTATTCCATTCTCCAGCGTTATCCAATACGCAAATGATTCAACTATCATCTGCACTGCTACATCCTTCCCAGTACTACAAATGCTTACACAAGATGCCTTCTCTTCCACTGAACTCTGGATGAAAGATAACCACCTTGTTCTTAATTCCTCTAAAACCAGACTAATGGTATTTACCCCCTCTAAACACATCTCTATCAGTACTAATTCTCTATTAATTAACAGCCACAACAACACATCCCTGGAATTGGTGTCCAATGCTAAATTACTTGGTGTTCAAATAGACAGTCACCTTAAATTCAACTCTCACATTCAACTCAACATAAAAAAACGCATCAAAAACTAGGCATGCTATACCGAAACAATCGCTACCTTACACCCTCCACTAAAATCACTCTCTCTACCTCATTCCTCATCCCCTCTCTTCTCTACGGAGCCCCACTCCTAACCAACATCCAATCTTCCCTTAAAACAAAACTTTCCACCTGTTACAATAAAATTGCTAAATTCGCTACCAGCCATAAATCTTCTACCCACCATTGCTCTTCACTCCATAAATTAAAATGGCTTGAACTTCCTAACCAACTTATCTATTCTCAACTTACTCTTGCTCATAAGCTCATTTTCAAACCTGACCTCTGTCCATCTCTTTCTTCTGCATTTAAATTTCACCTTCCCAGCAGGGTACTTAGATCTAACAACCAAAATCTAATCGAATTGTATAAGCCAAATCTTCCCCCTGGTAAAAATCTCCTAAACTTTAGCTTTGCACGACTCTGGAACTCCCTACCTCCTGCCATTCACACCACTTTCAACCACCTTACATTCAAAAAATCTCTTCACTCTCATCTACTTTCCCAGTGGGAATGCTCATGCTCACATCCTTTATGATCCATACTGACTTGACACTTTCCATTTTCCTCCTAAAAAAAAAAAAAAAAAAAAAAAAAAAAATGTTTGTACACTACATTGTCTGCTCTGTTGCAATTGTTTCTTACTTTCTAAATTGAAATGCTTACCTTCTCTAGCCTGTATCATCTATAATGTTTACCACCAGTTGTTCTTCCTAAAAGTGTTTGCTCTAACTGTAATGTGAACAGTACTCTGTCTACCACATATTGTATGCTCTATTTGTAAAATTCTTGTAATTATTGTAATATGGATGTAAATCCTACTGTAACCTTATTTGGAGCTTTTCTCCCCAGGACTCCATTGAAAATGGGTTCATTTGGCCCAATGGACTATCCTGTTAAACCAACTGCAAATAAATAAATAAAATAAATAAATAATAAATACATAAATAAATGGCTAGATGATGGGGTATTGTCTGCTTTATAGCTGCAATTTTCTTCCTCTTAGTGTATAGTCTATAATATAATATATAATAGTATAAGGGTCTATATACTGGAACACTAGGATGAGCAATTAGTCAAAGGACCAGAGTTACAATTATATACATACACTATCAATAAATGAAGGATACTCAAGGCATTAAAAAGTGGAGCAATAACTAATGAATATGCAAATCAGAAACTACCCTCCCCTTCCTTAACCCTATAACTCCTGCTCCAATAACTACCTGAACCCCTAGTGTGCACCCCCGCCCCCTGCTATCCCCACCTTGCAGCTGCTACACTTACCTTACTCAAAGCAGGCATGGTGTGGCAGCACCACTCTCTGCACATAGATGCCACACCTCGTCCAAACAAATAGTTGAGTTTTGGTACGAGCAGCACCACATGTGATCTACAAGATGCCTAACTCCCTTCCTTGTAGACAGTGGTCTTTGAGTGTGAGGGACTTGGGAGATTATAGTAGAAACTGATTCATAGAATATTACTATGAATATTTTTATGCCGTGAAGTCCTTAAAGAAATATTCCAACATACATAACTGTAACTCTGGTGCTTTGACTCATTGTCCATCCCACAGAGCTTTTTTTAGCCTATGCCAAACTGACAAACCTTCCAACATAGCCAAATCTACCCACAGAAATCTAAGGTGTTACTGTTCAACGCCAGGAGTCTAAACAAGAAGCTCCACTCACTCTGAGCTCTCCTCATCCTGGAGATTGAGAATATCTGTGCAGTTTCTGAGACATGGTTTAAAGCCACAGACAGTACCCTGGCAGTGCAAGGCTTCAGTGCCTTTTACACTTTTAGACCAGCAACTGTACAGACTTGGATCAAAGGCAGATGTGTCTCCATCTACATCAGTAACAAGCATGCCTTTAGGTTGGTTAAACAGGATGGCACAGTGGAGTCCCTACAGATCCAAATTACCATGGACAAAGTCCCATACCATATCCTAACAAGCTACAGGTCACCCTTTATGTACCAAGAAAACCATAACATTCAACCAAATATCATACTCATGGAGGGACTTTAATTACCCCGGTATAATCTGGGAATCTTACACAACCTCAAATTTGCAGGCACAGAGATCCCTAGACTTTGTAAACACAAACACAATGGACCAGATAGTGCATACACCTATCAGAGGTACAAACATTTTGGAGCTGGTACTCAAAAACATGGGAAAATGTTGCACTCCCCACTGTAACATCCTGTCTGGTAAGATCAGACAGCAAAGCAATCTCCTTCAAATTTAAAGTCAATTCTATAAATCCTGCAATAATTAGGAACACCAAGGTAAATTACCTTTTATTAAGCAATACCTTCTCAAAATTTCAAAACCCTCCAAACCCAGATAACACAGCAGTCTATGTGGAACTATTTACAAAAACTCTGTATAACCTTGTCAATGACTGCATAGAGATGGCTCTGCCTAACTGAAGTAAGCACAAAACTAACTTAAAAACAAACCAGACTGGTGGAATCCAAAATTAATCAGGCTGTACAATAAAAAGTCATAGAAAAATCAGGAAGTGTAACACCAAACATGAATAGAGAACTAAGAGGACTAACAAAGAAAATTATGAGGAAATATTGTGGCCCAGACCAAGAACAACCATAAGGTCTACCTCATCTATGTCTGAAACCTAAAATGCAGAACACAGCAATGTGCTGAACTGCTGGTAAATGAAGTCACATTGACAGAACAAGGAGATATAACAAATCTTCTGGCTGACAAATTCATCTATAAAGTTACCCCCTCTCACCCCAAGACATCCCAGGAAATACCATCTAAGATAACCCCCTCTAACTATCAGTAGGGAGCAAGTCTTAAAGGTGTTCTTTAAGGCTAATAATGCAGCCCTGATGAGACCTGATAATATCCCAGGATGCCTCCTAAGTAGCCTGAAATATCACTTATCAGGGCCACTGGAGTCACTTTCAACCACAGCTTTGAAGAGGTTTCATACCACGTGAATGGAGGACCACAATATTTATCTCTCTGCACAAGGGCAGGCCATCAATGTATCCCAGGAGATACAGACCCATTAGTTTGACTAGTCTCAGATGCAAAGCCCTGGAAAGAAATATAGAAATGATTAAAGGTGATGTAAAAAACCTTCAGACAATGGACCCAACCCAGTTTGGATAAGAAACCTTCAGACACTACTCAGAGGCAATCTCTGCCTAACATACAAAGCTATGTCAAACCCAGAGCTGTTGGACATGCTCCACTTAAAGAAATCCAAATCCCACTGAACTACATGCTCTAGGGACCTAAACCTTGTCACCACAATAAACAGAACATGCTGGAGGGATAGATTCCTGTCCCAGAGATGTCCCATACTCTGGAACAGACTACATATCTATGTCAAACAGAGCTCCTCATTAGCACTCTCCAAGAAAAATATTGATGATTGGATGGTTAATAAGAAATTCACCCTGGGGATCACTTCTGTGGTCCTGCTTGACAGGGGCACAGGAAAATAATTTTCTTGGGTGGGGAAAGCCAGGGTACCTTTTTGGCTAGGCTTGTATAGGCACTAGGGCCAAAAGCCTAGTACCTACCTATGAACCTATGAACACTGGACCCAACCCAGTTTGGTTTTGTCAAGGGCAGGCCATGCCTACTGAACCCAGTGGACTTCTTTAAGAATGTCATAATGGTAATGGATGAGAATAAAATGGTGAGTACAGTGTACCATGACCTAGCTAAAGCATTTGATACAATACCTCACTCAGGCATTTTAAACAAACTCATGGAATTAGGCATAAACACATATATAACAGGATAGCTAGCCAGCTGGATCACAGATAGGAACATGGAGGTTAGGATTGAAGAGACCACCTGCACAAAGATGCTAGTCATCAGTGGAGTTCCCCAGGGCACTGTCCTGGAGCTTTTCCTCTTTTGAATTTATTTTTTTAAAAGTCAAGATCACTGCCAACACCCTCTGGCATACCAAGTTTGCAGATGATTGCAAACTGGAAGCAATGATAGACCACCCACCAAGATATTAACATTTTACAGGCAGGTTTAACACAGACAAATGACTGATGCCAAAGTCAATGCTTAAAACTCAATGCCACAGAATGTGTGTTTCTATGCTTGTGTAGGGAGCAATGCATTTTAAGCTAGTCACACTCACTACAATTCAAATGGCCTACTTTGGCAATCTTGCTGATGTCATTCACTGTGAAATACAACTTTGGGGAAGGCAAACTCAAGTAATCACTGTGGTGCGTCCTATAACAGCATCATGCTATAGTGTGATAAAGAACTCTGGTAGGGGTTCTATCCCCACACATGGCACTGGTGGATATTTTGTGTGTGTTTCTATGTTTGTGTAGGGAGCAATGCATTTTAAGCTAGTCACACTCACTACAAATCAAATGCCCTACATTGGCAATCCTGCTGATGTCATTCACTGTGAAATATACCTTTGGGGAAGAAGAACTCCAGTAATCTCCATGGCGCATCCTAAAATGGCGTTGTGCTATAGTGTAATATACTAGTTAGGTAGGAGTTCTAATCCCAGACACGACAGGTGTTTGTGTGTGTGTGTGTGTGTGTGTGTGTGTGTGTGTGTGTGTGTGTGTGTGTGTGTGTGTGTGTGGTGTGTGCATCTGTGTTTGTCATTCGTATCCTGTGAGGCGGTGGTTGTGAGTTTGTAACAACTGGACTCAATGTGGAGTGGGTTTTGCAAACTTCTTATATGGTGGGCCAAGTATATATCACAATGTCCACCATACAGGGATAACAGATGTGAAATAGCCAAGAGGCTGGTGTGCAAATCAATACCACTATATGTGACATCAAGGCCAGCTGAACAATGTTAGTAACCCTTGTATTACCCGGGGTACACTCTCAACCCATGTCACATACACACACACACTTGCCTAGACAACAACCACTATGTTGGTAGTACCCTGCATATTGCCCACAGATAGTAACCATGGTGTGATTGCAGTGGACTACAGAGGGCATGGCACCCTGCACATCAGTCCAATAGGCATGCACATGTCGACAGTGCACCTGCCCCATGTTCCCCACTGGACACCTGCAACACCTGTGGTGCCATTGAATGTGACCCACAAAGGACATAACATGGCTGAAACACAAGCCCTGTATGGACAGATGCCACTGACAACAGGGTATACCGGTATCATGCTATCAATGTTAGTGCATGGCCAACCTGCTCTCCATGAACAGTTCCCACCACATGAGGCCAGGACTGGCACATCTGATGATAATGATCAGTGTACACAACATAGGCCAGACACCCCAGGTAAAGTCCAAAATGTCACTGTACATGCATGTGGGAGGTGTGCACATCCCAGACACTGTCCATATCATGGACTAAGGAACACATACATGGCAAGCAATGCACATTTGTACATATGTCATGCAGTAAGGGGTGCATATGTACTGTACACCATAATTACTGACATATCTGATGACAAGCCAGTGAGATATCAGACTGCTACACATGTAATGTATAGTGGGGGTTATATTTGATGACATAACCTGGACATTCTGTGGTTGTGTGTACAGTACTGAGGTCTGTGTACCTCTGGTGATTGTTGGCAGTGTGTATTGTTAATATGCACCTTGGCCTGTGTACAGACTGCGGTAGGTGTCATTGTTCTTGGTCCTGTTCTATCTGATGTTACATGCTGCTCCACTGTATGTTAAGCTATCCGCTTACATGTTTGTAGGACCATACACACACATGTCCCATACCACAGACAGGCAGACTACACTGTGTAGCAGCCCAGTATATGTAGGGTGAGTGTGTGGGTGGCACATATGAGGTTGGTGTTGAACAGATAGTCTATATACTGTAATAATACACTAGCATGCCATATGTAGCTGTGGCTGTGTTCACATTGGTTGTGGTGATGCACCTACACACAAGTGTATATTACTCTGTGCTGTGGCATGCCTGTAGAGCCTGCTATCTATGTGCAGGTACATGTGCATTCCCCCATCGGAAATGTAGTCCTGTGTTGAGCCGGTCTGCCTGTAGCCTGAACAGTGCCTAGCAGCTTAGTATACTTAACCAGTGAGATGTAATGTCCAGTTACTTGCCAGACGTTCTGCTGCCGGGTCACCATAACAGTCATGTATGTCAGACAGAGCAGTGGGATGCTGTACAGATGTGTGTCAATATCTAGTGGGTGGTATGTGGCCATGGTACCCCCTTACCAGCGGTTATTATGTGGCAGGACAGACGGGGATGTGTGAATGCATTTTCTATGGATGCAAATATATACCAGTTGTTACGTGTTATACCCATCTACATGGCTGTTAACATCCACATTGTCAGGATTGGTCCACACGTCTTGCACTACGGGGTTATGTGTATACCTCTGGACTGTTCAGAGTGTGCAGACTGTCCACATATATTGGACATTATCTCTGCTGCAGTCCACAGGAGCATTACATGCTAGCAGTGGTACTGTACTATGATGTCCTTAGGTTCAGGGGTCAGCTTCCGGTGATTTCTCCTGTCCACCTGGTGAATCTGGGCATACTGGGGCTATGCAGCAACTGCCTCATGTACAAAGACAATCCTCTCCTCCTACCACCCAAAACTACAACCTGCGAGAGATGCACCTACATAGCCAAACTGGAAGCAAAGCTCTCTCTGGTCAAGATTGTGCTAGACAGTCAAGAGGAGAAGGCTAACACCTGCATTACACCTCTAGCAACTCATAGCCCTTCAAAACCCACACCATCAACACCCACACATAGCAACACTAAACCCACATATGCGGGGGCCCTTAACACTAACCTGCCCAAGCAACAAGGACCTCCGAAGCCGAAATGCAAACAAACACCAGTCACAACCAAAGTGACACATAGCTCACAACACCAGTGTGCCACCCAACAACAGCCCCTAAGGCAAGACAATGTACCCAACACCTTAGTCATAGGTGACTCTATAGTCAGGCACACTGATGTCCCACTCACCAGGCTGAACAAGGAGAAAATTACAGTCAGCTGCCTGTTGGGTGCCAGGATCTAAAATCCACTTACGTAGAAAAAAACTTGTAAAACAAAGGATTCAGTGAACCTTGGATCCTGGTTTCCGATAAAAACGTCTTTATTACAAACTGGACCAAAAGTACAAACTGCAACAAACCAACACTAAGCGCTTTCACCCTAATAGTAGGGCATCATCAGAGTAACTAAATCTCACTACCATCATTCCTTAAATATTGAATAGTTAACACAACCAATTAGAATAATTGTTTGATTTGAGTGAATAATTAAAATGAATTAATCCATTAAATAAAGGCTGAACCTTTACCTATGCTTAACATAATTAACTAAAAAAGAAAAAAATGCCAGGATCTGCCACATAACGCATGCACTCAAGTCACTCCACAACAAGTACAAATACGACTCTGTCATTGTCCATGCTGGAGTGAATGACTTGAGATGTACCTCCCTGGACTACATGAAAAGAGACATGAAAGAGCTCTTGGATCATGTGACCCGAGCAGGTATGACCCTAGCCCTGAGTAGCATCCTGCCTTCGCCCAGAATGATACCACAGTATAAGGACAAAATGATTGACTTCAACAATTGGTTAAGCTTCTGGTGTCATTCAAAGGGGATCCAGTATTTGTCTGCCTGGGAAGACATGATCGACAAACCACGATGCTTTGCCAGAGATCGTCTGCACCTGTCATCCCTGGGATTCAGGTTACTGGCTAAAGCTCTTGCCACCCCTATAGTACCTTTTTTAGGCAAGGTTCAAAGGATAAAACCACCACCGTAACAGATACAAGCATGCAAAATCTGAAGGTAATGCTACTCAATGCTAGAAGTCTAAACCTCAAAATGCACTCTCTCGAGGCACTCCTAAAAATGGAGAACATTGATATCTGTGCAGTGACTGAGACCTGGTTCAAGGCTCCAGAGAGCACCCCTGCAATACCAGGCTACAATTCTTACCACACTTTTCAGCCACAAAACCAAGACCGAAACACTAAAGGTGGAGGAATGTCCATATTCACCAAGGATATTCACACCTCCAGGCTAGTTGTCCAACACAATGCATCTGAAATTCTCCAGGTGCAACTAACACTAGGTAAGACTGCAATCCAAATTGTAGCTTGCTACAGATCCCCCACCATACCCCAAGATTCTCACTACACCTTCCTAAACATACTGGAAAATATTAAGATACAACCACACACCCTAATACTGGGTGATTTCAACTACCCTGCTATTAATTGGGAAAACTACTCGGGTACCAACTCCTTTTCCCAACAGTTCTTAGAATTCATAAATTCTAACACCCTGGATCAACTAATCCATTGTTCCACCAGGGGCTCCAATATCCTAGACCTGGTCATTACCAACATGGGAGATAGATGCTCCACACCAGTGGTCACCCCCTCATTGGTCAGGTCTGAACATAAGCAAATCACCCTTGACATCCACATCCCACCCCCACTCCCCAGTTAGGAAACCTCCTTAAAAAAACTTCTCCAAAGCCAACTTCATGCTACTGAAGTCAGAAGTGACAAACTTCACAACACCCATGCAGATGGGATCTGGAAGTTTGACTGCAGAATCCTACACTAAGGCACTGTACGAGCATATCCACTCATGCATGAATCGTGCCATCCCAAATAGAACCAATATGCTCTTCTCCAAAAAAAGAAAAACAATCTGGTGGTCCCCTGCTATAAACAAACTATACAACAGAAGGAAGAAACTTTTGCAGAAAAGACAAAAATCCCAGGATGCAAAAAACTCCCTCACTAGCCTCAGTAAGAAGCTGAGATCCCTCATAAAATCCTCAAAAGCTAGTTACGAAAATAAAATTGCCAAAGATTCCAAAGACAACCACAAGGCATTCTATAGTTATGTCAAGAATCTAAATGGCAATGCTCAGATCTGCTCTGAGCTACAACAGAATGGCATTAAATACACTGATCCCAAGGCTATTGCCAATATCATGGCAGATCGATTTAGTGCCAACTTCACTCCCCCTCTCACCCCCTAAAGGGCCCGTCTCAATACCAAAAGATTGCCAAATTCTGATAATCACAGCCACACAGGTAGAAACAGCACTCTCCAAAGCTAAGAATACAGCCTCCATGGGAGCAGATGACATCCCAGGCTGTGTACTACATGAACTATAAAATGAACTGGCACCCCACCTAAGTGTCATGTTTAATCATAGCCTCACCTCAGGCTTCGTGCCCACTGAGTGGTGCACAGCTATAGTTATCCCACTTCACAAGGGAGGATCTGCCTTGGATCTTGGGAACTACCATCCCATCAGTCTGACAAGCCTGATCTGCAAGGGCATGGAACGCATTATCATGGAACTTATAAACAGACATTGGCAACCTTCAAACACTGGACCCTACCCAGTTTGGGTTTGTGAAGGGCCGATCTTGTCTCCTGAATCTGATTGACTTCTTTGAATCCATCTCCAGAGCTGTGGACAAGGGTAAGGCAGTCCACACAGCCTATCTGGACCTTGCCAAGGCCTTCAACACCATCCCCCACTCTGGAATTATAGATAAACTTACTAAGCTGGGCATAAACCCTTACGTCACTTGATGGGTTGCCAGCTGGCTTACTGACAGAACCCAGACTGTAAAAGTAGCCAACTCCAAATCCAGCTCCAGACAAGTGACAAGTGGAGTACCTCAGGGTTCAGTCCAGGGACCACTCTTGTTTGGCATCTACTTCTCTGAAGTACAGGCCAACACTAAGGGACTCTGGCTAACAAAGTTCGCAGATGACTGCAAACTGGGAGCCATTATTGAATCTCCAAATGATGTGGATATTCTACAAAAGGGCCTTACAGAAACAGATGCCTGGTTCCAGAGCCATGGGCTCAAGCTTAATGCCAAGAAATGTATAGTTATCCCCTTTGGAAAAAAACATGTACCCATGAACTGCCACATAGGTGGCAGGACACTAAACATCAAAAGTGTGATGAGAGACTTTGGGACACAAGTGGACAGTGGTCTCACTTTCGATAACCACATTGCCAAAACAGTCAGGAAATCCTTCTATGTGGCACACCTAATCACTAAGGGCTTTTCATCCAGAAACAAGGAGGTCATTGTCCCACTGTACTCATCCCTCATTAGACCCATTATAGAGTATAATGACCCATTTGGTATGTACCTCACAAGACATCTGCAACAGCTGGAAAGGCCACAGAAATACCTCACTAAAAGAATCACAGGCCTAAAGCAGATGCCATATGCTGACTGTCTAAAAAAACTCCAGCTATACTCTGTGGCATATCGTCTACTCAGAGGCGATCTCTGCTTAACATACAAGGCCATGTCAAACCCTGAACTGTTGGACATGCTCCACTTAAGGAAATCCCAATCCCTCAGAGCCACACGCTCCATGGATTTAAACCTTATCATCACAATGAACAAAACATGCTGGAGGGATAGGTTCCTGACCCAGAGACTCCCCATACTCTGGAATAGACTGCCCATACATGTCAAGCAGAGTGCCTCATTGGCCCTCTTCAAAAGGAACCTTGATGATTGGATGGGAGATAGGAAATTCACCCCAGGGATCATGTCAGTCGCCCTGCTAGACAGGGGCCCAGAGAAGTAAATATTGTAGGAAGAAATTTCCAGGGAATTGTTATGGTTAGGCTTGCAAAGGCCTTAGGGCCGATAGCCTAGTACCAACCTATGAATCTATGATCCTATGTCTGTCAGTAGCCAACGGTGCACATGTTAAAAGCAGATGTGACCTCCCACACACACCATGTCTGTGAAGACAACACAGCACCAGATTCCACATTAGAGAGGTTCAGAGGTTCAGAGACAACACAGTACCAGATTCCACATTACTATTATGCACATACATCTCACTCTGTTACTGTACACAGTCTGACCACAGCTTGACAAGTTGGGGTGTAAATGAGAAATATGTGGCTTCTTAGTCACAGAAGGTGTTGTGGAGTTAGTAGTGTGCAAGATTTGTTCTCATAGCTGTGTGTCAATCAGTTGTATTTCCTGTTTGCTGCGTATACATCTGGGATCATCTCACTGATTTCCCAGGGGGACAGGTTGATAGGCAACAGATATGGGCCACTTTAATAGACATTCTGGACATATCTGTACAGTTGTGGGGAATGATTCTGTATGCAGACTACTGCTACTGGCAGGATTCGAACTGTGGCTGTGTGTGCTAAGAAAAACAACAGTTCACAGCCCAGTTGCATGGGCTATTCAGTTTTTGTTGTCTGCATTTTCCATGTTTACTGTCTATGTGTCTCTCAGTTGTACTAAATGGCCTCTGGGGATTACACCTGTCATATACAGGCATCCCTACACATTCAATTTATGGTGCACGGTGTGGGTAACAGTGCTTAATACAACAGTACTATTACATGATTGTAATTCTACATTACAGTATGATACCAGAATATACACATGCAGCCCAGCAGTTAGACCATTTTTGGCAGGCTTTTACACTTTTATTGATATACAAACAATATGAGACTCTTCCTACCATATTCTCTAGTGTTTGCAGTACTTGCCTTGAACAATACAGGTCTTATACATGCAATGAATTTAAAATTACTTTTAGTTTTATTTCCTATGACAGTAAATGCATGAGTATTACTGACCTGCCTCGCATCGCAACCTTGCCAGGCGACTGATGTGAGCCTCCTGGTTCATGGCCCACTCCATTGCAGCTGTGGGGGACATAAGAGGAATATTTAGCCATACCTATCCATGATATACCTGAGCTGGCAATTATTACAAACATAATGGGGTGATACTTACACATGACTGGTACATCCCCTGCCCCTCTAGCCTCTTGAAGCCACTCCTCCAAGAGGTCCCCCTTATGCTGCTTCAGGTCGGCATTGTGGTGCCTGACCTGCTCACCAGTTCGGGGTATGCCGGTGGCACTGGTGAGGTCATGGGCGAGATGCTCCCATCCCTGGTACTGGCCGTGCAGCAGTCTCTGAGCATGGATTTTAACTAGGAGTCCTGCCATGACCTTGGACTCCTGGATGTACCAGTGCTATGCCTGAAAGCACACTCCTTCTCCCCTTACTGCCATAGTGCCTGCAAGGGGAAGCTACAACAAGTTATGAGATTTATTCCTGCCTCTTGGGTTTAAGAAGGGGCAATTTCCCACACTTTTCCATGATTGGCCGGTTTTGAAAAGACTAAGGTATGGGAAAACCTGCTTACCTATGGTTGGCATTGTTTAAAGGGGTATACCACTGGGCACAATGAGTTAGCCGGTCTACACATTGCTTACACCTCATAAGCTGGCCTGTGCAATGCTTAGCATTGCTTACATTAGACTTTGCATTATTTTTTTCTTTTTGGCATTGATTTCTTATTCATTACATGTTATATATCTGCCTGGTATCCATGATTAATGTGTGTGTACACTTTGTGGGGTCCTTGTGTTTTACTGGGGACTTCAACACTCTGTTACAAATAGACCTCATTTCTGGGCTTACTGCTGTACTCCAGTTCACATTTTTATGTCATCTAGTGGGTTATGGAACATATGACTGTATACTTATTCCTTTCACAGGTTCAGTTTGGTTTTACTATGGTGAGGATTTGTTTGCTACTACCTCATTCTTCTGTACTTCTGTAATGGCTTGTTGGTTAAATACTGTAACTATGGTGTATGGGGTCCTGGGTTCGAGACCTGCATGGCTCTTTATTTTGTTGATGGGCAGAACAAGGGCTATTGGATACACAGTGATTAAGACATTTTTGAGCAGTTGTAAGTGGGTTTGCGTGACGGTAAGCAATGCTAACCTGCCGTTACATCTGCTTACAGAGCATTAGCTTTAGTATTGCTTAACCATTTTTGGCATTGCTTACTGCCATGCAAACAGGCTTAAGCATGCTTATTAGTGCTTAAATATGTTTACTACTGATTATTTGTACTTAAACCTGCTTACTAGTGCCTTGTTCATTATGACACTGACACCTCACATGTGCATTTACTGCAGTACTCCATTTCATAAAAATATGTTATTTAGTGGGTTATGCAAAATAAATATTACTCATAATGTGCTTTGCTATGGAAAATGGAATCTGCTGCAGTAGTACTCGAACCAGGAATGCCTGCTTGCAAGGCAAATGTGCTGCCCACTACACTATTGCTGTGCTGTTTCATTTGTGTATATCTTCCTTGTTAACCACTTCAGCCATTTAAGCCACATTAACCATAGCTCAGTGATGGGCACACCCACGCACCTATGGTTAGCTTTAATCGGATTTAAATAAAAAAAGTGTTTCTTCATTTTATTTATGTATACTGTTACTGTTGTACACATGGCGGACTGTTGGTGGGGATATGCAGACACCTATGAGCGGTCTCGCTCAATTCATACCCTTTTCTGCTGTTTTTCATTGCGGGGGGGCAAGTATATTCTGAGAGCTCTGCTCTCAGACACACCCCTCTGCACTCTTACAGGCTCCATGTAAGCCTAGGAGGTCAGGTAGCGCCTCATTACTATGCATGGTGCACTGCCGTCCTGCTCCTAAATGGCAGCCTCCATGCAGGACTAAGCTAGTCTTGCATGGAGGAATAATAAATTCGGGGGTGAGACTGAGCAAGTGAAACATGGACAGACTAAAAGGTATACTCATATATGAAAATGGCATTTACTAAATATGCTATTCTGTATGTGGACCAATGGACAAGTCTGACCACTGGGGGAAAACAAAATAGTTTGAATTTGAGGTAGAGTATCTGAACACATAGAACTACAATGAATTAAATGATGCTTGGCCAGAATTTCACTGAAAGGTCCTAAGCAGGTGTCCAATATGTTAATCTTGCACAGCCTGTCATAGCACAATAACAGAAATGGTAATTGTATTCTAAGGATTCTTACTGTACACTCCACTGAACTATCTCAGACCTAATGTCTTCCCATCTAGATACAGTTTAATATGAAATGTCTTAGCTTGAGTTGGAATGTTTGATTTTTGTATGAAGACATGATAATGCTGCCATCTCAAGTACAATATGATGTTTTTTTCAAAGTTTATTTATACAGCTAATTTTACAAATTGAAATAACTTGATTTATCAACTCCCTCTGTTTAGCCTTTTATCACTTCTCCTACTGAAAAGAGTGGGATGAATACCAAAATATTTATTTAACCTTTTCTTG
This sequence comes from Protopterus annectens, assembly GCF_019279795.1. Classification (NCBI taxonomy): domain Eukaryota; kingdom Metazoa; phylum Chordata; order Ceratodontiformes; family Protopteridae; genus Protopterus; species Protopterus annectens. The sequence goes on along the minus strand of NC_056737.1, from coordinate 994,292,329 downwards.
TACTTCTTGTTCATTTTCCATTGGGATTCTGAGCTATGCCAGATATAGAATCTTAATGGATCAGTTTATTATCACAGTAAGCAAATTCAAACAAATAAGAAGTGGAAAATGCTTAGCGTCATTACTAAAAGTCACATGAAGAGGGAACATAGTAGCTTAGTGTAGCTGTACATATCTAGAGGCAAGAGACAGGTGAAATATCAAAAAGTTTTGAAAGTAGCACACGAGAATGAACAGAACCCATGACAGAAGCAGAGATGTTTATATGAACGGTTATATGTAGAAACACTTGGGAATGGACCGCGAATACAGGAAGTATGGGACAAGGAAATGGGATGGTGCATTTTTCAAAGTGACTATTTCAGATGTGATGGTGCTTTTTTCAAAGTGAGAATTCCAGAAGTAAAAAACAATATTATTAGTAGACTGTGCAATTGAAAATAAGGACAAAATTGTGAAAAAGGTATGAGCCATAAAATGAATTTTTGTTGCAATGTAATGGAAATAGGTAGTTCATTATACCTGTAGCACAAAAGGTTGTACTCATATTTCATCAAGTGCCATTTTGTCACACCTGAATGAATGACACAACACTCCTAAAACATTTAGTAAACTGATCTTCTTTCCAAGAATGTGACGATTTCAATGTTGTTATTTTAACGATGTGGCTTGCAAAGGGGTCTTCTCTGAATGGGGTGTGAGGTAGCTTAGTTCCAAAGAAAAAAAATCATTCAAATTTCCATTTTTTTTAGTGTGGTGCAATGACATAAGAGTTTTTGAACTGTGTTGTGATCATTTGTACTATAACTTGACAAGCACTTTTACACTCACCTTTGATCCTGAGAAAATCAGAAGACTGAGTACTGTATCTGCATACCAGTTGCTTAGATTCATAGATTCATGTTTCAGTATTGACAGAAGACTGCAACATGGTGTCAGAGACAGAGTTTGGTAATCTTAAGGTACTATTCTGTGGATGAGATGTCAGACATGCAATAAATGAGATTCTATCAACTTCAGCAGTGGTACTTTAAGCTTATATTAACAGCATATCTCTTTGACCAATGGCAACCTGAGGATAATTTAAAAAAGTATTTGAATATGTGATGCCCATGCCCTGGCCCAGCAATCAAGGAGCCTCAATCTTCACCACTAACACCAGAGAGGGTGTCTCAAATATGAAGGAAAGGATAACAAATGCACACAGTAAACTGCAATTTCCCTTAAGAGCACACAGAGATCACAGTCAGTCCAGGGCTGGTCGCTCCCTTGCTCTCCAGGTCCCCAATAAGACTCCCCACTGGCACAGCTATAGGGTCCAGATTTCAGCCAGCTGGGCAAGCTAAAATTTCCAGCACCCTCTCTGTCCAACCAGTGCTTTGTGTCCCTGCCCAAGTAGCTGATACACACACACTTTGAGATAAGAGTTTATACAACCACACATACCCTTCTGGGGAAGGCTGGCACAGGTTCTCCAGCTGTGCCCCTTTTACCCAGACTATACAGTAGTACAGCCTGCCACCACACAGCTAATATTTATTAACTACTCAAAGGCCCTTAAAAGGGTGTCCAATTATTACTGTACAATATTATTATACAATCGGCAGTATAACTAAGCAGTCAAGGCTTATTAGAGTGACTTGGTACAGTAATCACTATAAATATGCAATGTACTCTAGAACTTATATTATCTCTACACAAAACAGCCACAGTTGAAAGGTTTTGAAATATTTAATAATAAATAATAAAAACACAAGACAATACTTCTTACAACACAGTGCTTGTCAAGAGTTCAGAGATCACAGAGAAATACTTAAAATAATTCAGCAAGACAGTTCTGACATCACAGAAAACACTTAGTCTAATCTTTCTAGTTCCTAGCTATTTCTAAAAGAAAACACAAGTCTAAGATAACTTACATAAGAAAACAGACATAGTGCTGATGAGTAGAATGGTCAAGACAAAAATGCTTAACAATCTCTGGTTCTCCCTGTTTAAATTGAAATTGCAGTTCTGATTCACATTACATCATTATTTACACTTCCATGGGTTCCCAGGCTACAGAAACTACATTTACATTCTTAACATCTCCTTTTGTTATCTTGCAGCTGGTCAGGAAGCAGAGCAATAAAAATAAATTTTCATGTTTGAATCAAGCAATTTAACTCTTGGTTAAAACAATAGAAAGAATGTCTTCATCTAGACTATTCGGCACCACTGTCTACATCAAAGGGTCACCACATACTTTACTTTGGTCAGTATAGTGCACTTTTGTCACATTTTTGCAGTTCCATGTGTAACAGTATTTCTTTACATTTAAGACAACAAGCCTGTACTTTACATTCATATTTACAAATGACAGAATTATCTGCAAAATTATATCTGGCTAGGCTGGCAGCCTTCATATTTCTCCCCCCTGGAGAACTCAAGCTATTTTTTCAAGTGAACCTTGAGAAATGCTGCTTGAGAGAGTTAGGTCTATCTGAGTATATCTTACCCCATTCCCTGTCTTGAGATCCCATCTGCACTGGCATTGCTAATCCCACTGCGGTGCTGCACTGACATATATGCTTGCAACCCCAGGCTCCAGCTTAGCAACTTGTCATTTTGCTGGCTGGCTCTGTTTAACCATGTTAGGGGGTTGTGATCTGTCATAACAGTGAATTTTCTTCCATACAGATAAGGCTCAAGTTTCTGCAGTGCTCACACTATGGCTAGACATTCCTTTCCTACAGCTGCATAGCATTGCTCCCTGGGTTGGAGCCTACGAATGAGATAAGCCACTGGGTGCTCTTCTCCCTCTGAAGAAATCTGGCTAAGTACAACCCCCACCCCATGGTTCGAAGCATACACCTGCACAATAAATTATTCACTGTAATCTGGACTGCCTAACACAGGAGGTCCTCCCAAAGCTTCTTTATGCCTCCGGAATGCCTGCTCACATGCTGGGGTCCACACTGCCTTATCTGGCCTGTTCTTCCTTGTCAGGTCTGTGAGGGGAGCAGCTTTGGTACTATAACTGGGGACACACTGAATGGTGAAAGCCTGAATGGATTCTACTTTGGCATGTTCTGGCCTTATCTTACTACTCCCCACTCTATGTCCAAGGTAGGAGACCTCTGCCATACCCACCTGACATTTGCTCTGCTTAATGGTCAATCCTGCCCTCTGTAGTCTGCCCAGCACCTCCCTGGCATGCTGAAGGTGCTCTGGCCAAAAATGGCTGTAGATGGCAATATCATCTAGGTAAGCAAGGGAAAACCCTCCTGCTCCTACTAGGATATGATCTACCAGCCTCTGGAAAGTCGCTGGGGCATTCTTCATCCCAAAGGGCATCTTTGTGAACTCATACAAGCCAAAAGGAGTCACAAAGGCTGACTTCTGTTTAGCACTGGGAGTCAAGGGCACCGGCCAGTAACCCTTGGTAAGATCAATAGTTGTAGGATACCTAGACCCACCCAGCTGCTCTAGGGCCTCATCTGTCCTAGGCATGGGGTAAGCATCTGACTCTGTGTGACTATTTAATTTCCTGTAGTCCACACAGAACCCAGTGCTGCCATCTTTCTTTGGCACTGGCACCACTGGGGAGGCCCAGGGACTGTTGGACTCTTGAATAACCCCTAGTTCCAACATCTCCTGTACCTCCTCTCTCAGAGTCTGCTTGACTCTCTCAGGCACTCTATATGGGGCCTGCCTAATAGCCCTTTGGGGTCCTGCATCCACTTGGTTTCTTCCCCAGGTGGGAGCACCCAGGTTTTCAAGTGCACATGTCCCCAAATTCTTGCAGCACTGCTCGGATTTCTCGAACCTGGGTAGGAAATAGCTGCTGGGACATTGCTACCCCTTCCACTGAGGTGTGAGCCCAAGCCTCACTGAGGAGATCAGTCTGCAGAGCTCCCTCAGACTCCTCCTGCAATCCACTACAAATGTTCAGCATAAGGGTTTCCCTATCATGGTATGGTTTCATCATGTTAACATGGTACAATTTGTGCTCCTGCCTTCTGCCTAGCAGTTCCACCATGTAATTAACATCACTTACCTTTCTTACCACCTTGTAGGGTCCCTCCCAAGCTACTTACAGCTTGTTGTGTCTGACAGGAATGAGAACCATTACCTGCTGCCCCACAGCATACGCTCTAGCTTGAGCATTGACGTCATACCACACCTTTTTCTGTTGTTGGGCTTCTGCCAGGTTCTCCTTGGCCAAGCCCATGAGTTCCTTGATCCTTGTCCTGAGGTTTAGGACGTATGACACAACAGACTCCTTGTGAGACCTGCACTCACCTTTCCACTCAACTCAAATTAAATCTAGAGGTCCCCTCACCCTATGACAATACAACAACTCAAAAGGTGAAAAACCTGTGGATTTCTGGGGAAGTTCTCTGTAAGCAAACAACAGATGGGGCAAATATTTGTCCCACTTCCTCTTAAACTTATCTGCATATTCCTGTAGCATGGACTTGATTGTAGGGTTTAACCTCTTAACAAGACCATTAGTCTGGGGATTGTAGGGGTTGGTCTTCATGTGCTTCACCCCACAGGACATCCAAAGACAAGCCAGCAGGTCTGACATGAAATTGGCTATTCTGTCAGTCAGTATTTCATTTAGGAAACCTACCCTGTTGAAAATCTCTAACAAAGCATTTGCCACCTTCTCTGCCTCAATGGAGGACAAAGCCACTGCCTCAGGGTATCATGTAGCATACTCCTCTATCACTAGGATATACTTTTTCGTCGTGGAACTTGGAGTACTCAGAGGACCCACAATATCCATAGCTACCCTCAGAAATAGCTCCACAATCACAGGCAAAGGCATCAAAGGACCTCTCACCTAGTTTCCTGCCTTGCCTACCTTTTGGCACCGCTCACAGGTCCTGCAGTGCTCTGTTACATCTCTGGAAATTCCAGGCCAATAGAAGTTCTGCATAAAATGCCTCTTTGTATGTTTTATGCCCATATGAACTGCAAAGGGAATATCATGGGCTATGGCTAAAAGTGCCAGATGGTAGGCTCTAGGCACTACCAACTGCTGTACTCTCCACATTCTAGCCCTCCCTCAGGGGTGCTCTCTTAGTATAGTAACCCTTTGCCCCAGTATACAGATTCCCCCTTTCCTTGAGAATCAGGTGCCTCCCTAGCTACCTGCCTCAAGCCTTGCAATGTAGGGTCTGAGAGCTGAGCCTGTCTCAACTCTCTCCTTGTAACCCTTCCCAGCTCCCCTTACACAGGAAGTCTGGCATCCTCTGACAGTGATGCCTCACTGTCAGCCTGGGTACTACTACTCACCTCTACCTTTGCAGTCACTCTGTCCAAGGGAACATCAGTACCCACAAGCAGCTATGGCTCACCTTCAGTCTCACTGCTACAGGGTAGCTCTCTCCCTGAAGTAACCACCTCACCAGTCCTGGCTGCAAGTATGCAGTCTGTCTGGGTCTCCCCTAGGCTACCAGACCCACATGCTTGTCTCCTAGCCTGACTGCGTGTACCTGCACAAACACATGGGACTGCCTCATTCAAATCCTTCCCTATCAGGGCATCTGCAAGATGGTAGTTTGGTACCCTTGTCATCTCAAGACAACCTACTATTGGCATTTTGTCTTTCCCACTTACTGACTCCCTCACCTTTTGTTCCCCACCTTGCCTCCATGGACACCTTTATGCCACATGGCCCAACTGGTTGCATCCAAAACATTTAACCCTAGCTCCTGGATGTGTACCTGGACTAGTGGCTTCCCCTATTACTGGCAGATTCTGTTGGGGCAGTCTGTGCTGCCCACCATGGGTTCCTTTAGCCCCAGTGAGCAGTACTGGGGGTTCCCTTCCTGTGAAGGGTTGCACTGCTTGCTAGATATAGGTCTCCCTTCTTCCCCAACTCCTCTGAAGTAGCACTTTGTCTATCAGCTAACCAGATCCTCGTGTCCTAAGACAAAGTGCTAAGGGCTTGTTCCCTCACCAAAATGTTTGCCAGCCCTTCAAAATTGGTGACCTGACCTCCACTCACCCACCTATGGAAATAAGTTCTCAGTTCAGCAACATATTCACGCATACTTTCATCTGCCTTGTGTCTATGCTCACAAAACATTTTCCTATACATTTCAGGTGTTAGCTTAAACAATTCTAAAAGACATTTCTTAACAGCAGTATAATCAAAACCTGCAATGTCAGACATTTTTGACAATACAGTTACAGCTTTACCATGGAGTAAGGAGATCAGGAAGCATACCCAGAGCCTTTGGTCAACACTATACTGTTTGCATACTCTCTCGAACATAAGAATGAAAGTATCAAACTTATTCACCTCTTTAAACTGCAGAAGAAATTTACTGACCTGTTGTGCTACTGGGGTCCAGTTACTCCCTTCCCCATTACCTCCATGACTTTGGTGAAGAGTCAGCATTTCTCTCTCATGCTTCCTCTGCCTCTCCTTTTCCTCGGCTTCTATCTCCAAATACCTGGCCTCAAACTCAAGTCTCTTTAGCTCCAGGTGGATTTTTAAGTCCTCTGCAGAGAGGTTGAGGTGTCCATTCTCTGAAGGTATTATATCTCCACTGCCAGTCCAATTGTCCTCTTGGTTGCTGTTTTCTGATGCAGCTGTAAGCAAGGCTGCAATCAGGTCTGCCTTAGTAAGGTTTCCATGCACCAGTCCCCTAGCCTGGCACATCTCTGCCAGCTGGCTCCTTGTCAGATTTCCATACTCCTCTGCTGACATGCTGCCTGCTCACCTTGACTAACTAAGCTGACAAAAGAAATACAACATTTGTGATCTGAACTCTGAGTATTCACTGCATGGCTGATTTACAGTACAAAACACCTTCAAAGCTCACTGTACCCAAGCTACAGGAATTCACTATACCCACACCACTTCAAGCCAGTTTGTATTTGCCACCAATTAATATGTGATGTGGATATCCCACCTCTGCCAAATAATTAATATGCGATGCCCATGCCCAGGTGCAGCAATCAAGGAGCCTCAATCCTCACCACTAACACCAGAGAGGGTATCTCAAATATGAAGGAAAGAAAAACAAATACATGCAGTAAAGTGCAATTTCCCTTAAGAGCACACAGAGATCACAGTCAGTCCAGGGCTGGTCTCTCCCTTCCTCTCCAGGTCCCCAATAAGACTTCCCACTGACACAGCTATAGGGTCCAGATCTCAGCCAGCTGGGCAAGCCAAAATCTCCAGCACCCTCTCTGTCCAACCAGTGCTTCACATCCCTGCCCAAGTAGCTGACACACACACACACTTTGAGATAAGAGTTTATACTACCACACAGACACTTCTGGGTAAGGCTGGCACAGGTTCTCCAGCTGTGCCCCTTTTACCCAGAATATACGGTAGTACCACCTGCCACCACCCAGCTAATATTTATCAGTTGCTCAAAGACCATTAAAAGGGTGTCCAATTATTACTGTGCAATATTATTATCCAATTGGTGGTATAACTAAACAGTCAAGGCTTATTACAGTGACTTGGTACAGTAATCACTATAAATAAGCAATGTACTCTAGAGCTTAAATTTTCTCTACACAAAACAGTCACAGTTGAAAGGTTTTAAAATATTTATAATAAATAATAAAAACACAAGACAATTCTTCTTACTACACAGTGCTAGTCAAGAGTTCAGAGATCACAGAGAAATACTTAAAATAATTCAGTAGGACAGTTCTGACATCACAGAAAACACTTAGTCTAGTCTTTATAGTTCCTAGCTATTTCTAAAAGAAAACACAAGTCTAAAATAACTTACATAAGAAAACAGGCAGAGTGCTGATGAGTAGTACGGTCAAGACAAAAATGCTTAATAATCTCTGTTTCTTGCTGTGAACATTGAAATTGCAGTTCTGATTTACATTGCATCATTCTTCACACTTAGGTTCATAGGTTCATACTAGGCTATCTGCCCTAGGGCATTTATAAGCCTAGCCAGTGTATGTTTGGCTTTCGCCACCCATTTTAAATTAATTTTGCTATGCCCTTTTTCAAGGTTAGTATACTGTGCCTCTGTCTAACAGTGACACAGAAGTGATACCCGGGGTAAAACTATGATCTCCCATCCACTCATCAAGATTCCTTTTGAAGAGAGTCAATGAGGGACTCTGCCTAACCTGGACTGGGATTTTATTCCAGAGTGAAGGGTGCCTCTGGGTTATGAGTCTGTCCCTCAAGCATGTCCTATTTATTTCAGTGCTGAGGTTCAAGTCTCTCGAGCGTGTAGCTCGATGGTATTTGGATTTTTTGAGGTGCAGCATGTCCCTTAATTCCGGGTTGGACATGGCTTTATACGTCAGGCACAGGTTGCCCCTGAGCAGGTGGTATGCCACTGAGTAGAGCTGGAGTTTCTTTAACCGGGCAGCATATGGCATCTGTTTGAGCCCTTTGATCCTCTTGGTGAGGTACTTTTGGGGTCTTTCCAGTTGCTGCAGGTGTCTAGTAAGGTACATCCAAAAAGGGGCATTGTACTCGATTATGGGCATAATGAGAGATGAGTAAAGAGGCACGATGACTTCCCCTAATCTAGATGTGAATCCCTTCATGATTAGGTGGGCTATATAAAATGTTTTTCTAACCACTTTGGCCACGTGGTTGTCAAATGAGAGATTGCTATCAACTTGGGTCCCCAGGTCCCTAATTACTTCTTCTGTACTTAATGGATTACCACCTATGTGGTAATTTGTGGGCACTTTGTTTTTGCCAAAGGGGATGACTATACACTTTTTGGGGTTTAGCTTGAGGCCATGGCTCTGGCACCAGTTGTCTGATTCTATGAAGCCCTTTTGGAGGATGCTTGTGTCAGCTGGAGAGTCGATTATGGTGCCCAGTTTGCAGTCATCTGCAAACTTGGTCAGCCACAGTCCTTCTGTGTTGGCCTGTACCTCCGAGAAATATATACCGAACAAGAGAGGTCCCAGGACTGAGCCTTGTGGGATGCCACTTGTAACTGGTTTGGAGTCTGACATGGCTCCAGCAATTCTAACCATGTGGCTTCTGTCCTTGAGCCAATTTGCAACCCATCTAGTGACATAGGGGTTTATATTTAAGCTGGTGAGCTTATCTATAATGCCCGAGTGGGGTATTGTATCGAAGGCTTTTGCGAGGTCCAGGTAGGCTGTATGGACCACCTTCCCTTCGACAATGGCCTTGGTGACTGTTTCAAAGAAGTCAACCAGGTTTAAGAGGCAGGATCTGCCCTTAACAAAGCCAAACTGGGTAGGATCCAGTGTCTGTAGGTCCCCAATATCTTTATTTATGAGGTCCATGGTGATCCTTTCCATAGCTTTGCAGACCAAGCTAGTCAGGCTTATGGGACAATAGTTTCCAGGGTCCGTTGAGGCACCACCTTTGTGGAGAGGGACCACTGTTGCTGTACGCCACTCTTTGGGTACATATCCTGTAATAAGGCTGAGATTGAACAGTAGTTTTATGTTTGGGTTTAGCTCTTCTTGGAGATCATGTAGGACGCAGCCCGGGATGCTGTGTTTTTTGCTTTGGAGAGCGTGTCTCTTACCTGAGCATCTGAGATGTCAGGGGGGCAGCACTCTGTTGGGATAGATATTTGCCCTTTTGGTGGTGGGGGGGTTTGTGCTGAACCTGTCAACTACGATGTTGGCAATGTCTGTGGGTTCGGTGTATTTTTTGTCATTTTGGACTAATTCTGAGCATATCTGGGAATTCCCACCCAGGTTCCTAACATAACTAAAGAAAGCCTTGTGATTATCCTTAGTATCCTGTGCAATTTTTCTCTCGAAGCTGGCCTTAGACGATTTTATGAGTGCCCTTAGTTTTTTTGCTAATACTAATCAGAGATGCCTTCCCTTTTTGGGATATTGCTTTATCATGTAGTGGCTTCCTCCTTCTATTGTATAGTTTGTTTATGGCTGGGGTCCACCAGACAGGATGTCTGCCTTTGGAGGATTGGGTCTTGGTTTTATTTGGGATTGCATGATCCATGCATTCCTGAAGGTGTTCATAGAATGCATTTATAAAGGATTCTGCAGTCTGGGCCATATTTTCCACAGGCCTGGGGACTTTGAAGGATTCCACCTCAGTTTTGAGGAGTGTGAAATTTGCTTTAGAGAAGTTTTTCACTGTGGTTTTTTGGGCAGGGGGTGGGGTCGGGATGTGAATATCCAGTGAGATCAGTTTATGGTCTGATCTTACCAGTGAGGGATACACTTCTGGTCTGGAGCATAGAGTCCCCATGTTGGTGATGATCAGGTCCAGTATGTTTTCCCCTCTTGTGGGAGTGGTAATAAGTTGTTCCATAGCATTTGAGTTTGTGAATTCTAGGAACCTTTGGGCTAGGGTGTTGGATCTAGAGTAATGCTCCCAGTCTATGTTTGGGTAGTTGAAGTTGCCCAGTATAATGGTGTTTGGAGAGACCTTCATATTTTCCAGTATTCTCAGGAAGGCCGAGTGGGTTTCCTGGGTTTGGGAGGGTGGTCTGTAGAAGGCTATAAACTGGAAGGCAGTTTTACCCACTGTTAGTTGCACATGGATAGTCTCTGATGCTTCGTGCTTTGCCACTAACCTGGAGGTGTGGGTATCTTTGATGAATATCGATACTCCCCCTCCTTTTGTGGTTCGGTCCAAGTTTTGGGGCTGAAAAGCATGGTATGAGGTATAACCTGGTAGTGCTGGGGTGCTCTCGGGAGCCCTGAACCAGGTTTCTGTTACTGCACAGATATCGATGTTCTCCATGCTAAGAAGAGTTTCGAGTGCGTGCATCCTGAGGTTTAGACTTCTGGCGTTGAGTAGCATTACTCTTAGTTTCTTATCCCTTGTGATACCTATGGAGGTGGGTTTGTCTTTTGAGCCTTGCCTAAAAAAGGCACTATGGCACTATTGGCAAGAGCCTTTGCCAATATCAGAAAGCCCAGGGGTGACAGGTGCAAGCCGTCCCTAGCGAAGCATCGTGGCTTGTCGAGCATATCATTCCAGGCTGACAGGCATTGGATCCCCTTTGAATGACACCAGTACTTAAGCCAATTGTTGAAATTGATCATCTTGTCTTCATATTGTGGCATCATTCTTGTTGAGGGTAAGATGCTGCTCAAGGCCAGGGTCATACCTGCCTGGGCTACATGCTCAGAGAGCTCCTCTATGTCTCTTTTCATGTAGTCCAGGGAGGTATGTCTCAGGTCATTTACACCAGCATGGACAATGACTGAGTCATATTTGTACTTGCCTTGGAGTGACCTGAGTGCTTGTGTTATGTGGTGGATCCTAGCACCCGACAGGCTGTTCATGGTGACCTTCTCCTTGTTCAGCCTGGTGAGCGGGACGTCAGTGTGCCTGACGATAGAGTCACCTATTACAAGTGTATCAGGTGTGTTGTTTAGCCTTAAGGGCTGTGACTGTTCAGCACACTGGCTTTGTGAGATATGTGTTGCACGTGTTTTGTTTTGGGGTAGCGGTTGCTTGGGTGTCTGCTTTGGAGGTCTCTGCTGCTTAGGCAGATCTTTATTTAGAGCCTCCGAGTATGTTTTTGTGTGAATATGTGTTTGGTTTGCTGTTGTGGTAGGTCTATGTGAGACTGGAATTGTAGTGAGTGTGGTTTCCTTCTCCTCCTGACTGGTTATGCCAGTACTCAGTTGAGAGAGTTTAGCCTCCAGTTTGGCTATATGGTTGCATCTCTCACACGTGTTGGAATTTGTTGGGAGGAGGAGAGGGTTGTCTGTGTACATGAGGCAGTTGTAGCATTGCCTCAAGATTCCCAGATTCACCAGCTGGACCAGAGGAGATTGACAACTGACCTTTGGACATGCTAGAATAATATTGGGAATTCCTTTATAATTGAAAACAAGGGCCAATGGGGAGTGAGGGTGTAGTGCTTTTAATTTTTAGTGCTGACTTATATAATTGCTTTAGTGAGCAAGTGCCAGGTAACTTAAGTGCAATGTGTTACAGGTAACTTAAATGCAAAAATGACAAACAGTAACTTTCTTTCAAGTGAAACAAGGAAATAAGTACAGTAAACAATGCAGATATCACTAGGGATCCACAGAAGCACTGAGAAGCTGCGTTTTAGGTGGAATTAGCATTCCAGGGAAATAAGCAAACAAACAACAAGCATACAAACAAAGCTAGATTCAGCAGTCCTGGATCTAGTCTATGCTACAGCAAACAAGGTGTACCAATTTCAGTAAGAAACAGTTCAAATATGCAGGCACTATAAACCTTTAACCAGAAATTCCCAGCTCAGAAGGGCAGAGTCCAGCCTCTCCTCCCACAAGAGTGCAGACCACGAACCTTCTTAATGTAAAATAACTGGCCTGAAGCCCAAGTGCATAAACCAGAACTAATACACTTTAAGAATAACAGACACTGAGCTCTCAATCAGCAGTTCCCAACTTAGAAGGATGAAAGCTACCTGTCCTGCCACCACAGTGCATGCCACAAACCTTCCTAATGTAAAACAACTGGCCTGAAGCCCAAGTGCTTAATCCAAAAGACTTGGAATGATAGCTGCACTTACTACCCTGGGTTCCCAGGCTAACAGAAACTATATTTACATTCTTAACATCTCCTTTTGTTATCTTGTTGCTGGTCAGGAAGCAGAGCAATATAAATACATTTGCATGTTTAAATCTAGCAATTTAACTCTTGGTTAAAATAATAGCAAGAATTCCTTCATCTAGACTCTTCCGCACCACTGTCTACATCAAAGGGTCACCACATGCTTTACTTTAGTCAGTAGAGTGCACTGTTGTCACATTTTTGCAGTTCCACATGTAACAGTATTTCTTTACATTTAAGACAAAAGCCTGTAGTTTATATTCATATTTACAAATGACCGAATTATCTGCAAAATTCTATCTGGCTAGGCTGGCAGCCTTCACAGTATATACATACATAAATATTCTGTAAAGTAAACATTGCAAAACAAAAATGTGATACATGCAAGTTCAATTTTCCTGTCAGCATAACCAGTACAACCATCTGATCTAACAGTTTAACTCGTTAGCTGTTTGTCCTGAAGGCAATATTCAAAGCACACTATTATGTGAGAAAGACCACAAAATGGTAAAAAGGCACAATAGTTAATCAAGTACTGAAAAAATATCTTATCACTGACTCCATAACATTGTGGTTTTAATATTCCTGTCAGATGTATCACTGCTTTAACCTCGTACAATCTAATTATTTATTTGTGACATAGGACTTTTTCTCTTCCCATCTTTGCAGTCATCAAGGTGTATTGCCAAGTGAGTCATTTCATTGCTCCTCATTCTAGAGATTGAAAAAAAACTGGGAGAGATTGGATCCTGCAATGCTGATCCAGTGGTCCACATGCTTCTACAACCACACATATTCACACACACACCTAAATCCAGTTACAGGTTTCTTATGCTTTTGTTTCACCTTAGAGCTTCTACCAGTTACCAGTCATAGAAAGGGTCAAGCTACCATATCTTACATTATCTGTCATCTCCCTAGCCATTTTCTCCGCATGTCTGTGTTCATGATGGAAACCATGTCACTGGGGAAATAGAGATGCATCCCTCTGCACTATGGAGCTGAGCAGACACCAACAGTTTGCTGTGTATCAGCTCCCCTCATCTGAAATATCAATGACTGCATAAGCCAGTTTATTCAGGGTGAAGCTAGTAACACAATAAATATATAATTGCAGTCTGTAATATTGAACACTTGAAAGACTAAAGCTTTGTTCCTCTTGTTCTTCAGCCTGCCAATTGCTTTGCTGCAAGATCACAGCACAGTGAAATCTTGGAATTCACCAATTCCCTGCTGTTGTTTGATCAAGGAATTAGTGTATATAGTTACCAGAGGGTAAGAAGGGAATAATGGGGGCTTGCCCCCTGCAAAATTGTGGAGTTTTTTTGTCATTTTTTTAGAGTTAATCTAAAAAGATAGTTCTTTTTGTATTTGCTGTTTGGAGCATTCAATATATTGATGGTGGATAATAGAATCATATTTATATCTCTATCTATATCTATATATATATATAGCTATCTATATATCTATATATATATATATATATATATATATATATATATATATATATATATATATATATATAATCATATGTAATCCTATATCTATATCTAGTTTTTATATATATATATATATATATATATATATATATATATATATATATATATATATATATATACAGATACATGAATTGATATAATTATGCTCTTTGTGTATCTCCTGTATGTACTTGCCTGCCTTTTTAGTATTTCACTTTCAAATCAAAGTAGCATCCTATGCAATCTCTAAATTTTATTATGCAAAGACTTTCTGAATATACTGTGTAAAGGCATGTGGTTTGTTTCTTCCTGCACTCCTTAACTATATGGACTTTCTCAAATCTATTCACTGTTTTAACAATCCTTTATCTGTTTGGGAAATGTGTCTACTATATCCTTGATCACAGCCATTCTGATTGGCATTCACTTAGAAAACAACTAGTTTACTGTTGTTGTACTGTCCTAGTGTTGGTACATCTGTAACTAGTTTGTTGAGTATTTCAAACATATTTTCCTTTTCATAGCACCATCAGGCTAAATGTTGCTCTGGCAGCTTTTTAGATGTTTCTTTATCAAAGACTCACCAGGTACAGGCTTTGCAGGTTACCACGTTATTCCCACAAACCTCTTTAATGTCTGTTTATCTTCTTAGTTTCAAATTTAACATGACTGCTCTAAATTTTTCTCCCTTAAGTTTCAGAGAAGAAAATGTCAGAAAATGATCTTTGCATGCCAGAGTTTTCACTCTTATTTTACAATTACCTTTTAACTTGAACTTATGTTTCTTTAATCTATTTAGTAGCTGGAATAGTCTCTTACAATGTGTTTATACTAATCCCACACAAACATATCATCAGTTATGTTTACTTCACATTTCAAACCTTCAGTTACTTATGCAATATTTCTTTGGAATACCTCTAGTGTTGAAGAAACACCAAGAGATCTCTTAGAGGTTGCTTCATTATAATTTAGCTACCAGAAACTCAGTATTTGCTATTCTTTGAACACTTCTTTTAATGGTAAATAAATGGGTATTCTCTCTCTCTTTAACCGCTTCATTTATTTAAACATTTTGTAAATTATTACAAATGATATGAATTAGCAAAATATACAGTAGTAATGATTTTAAAACATAGCTCAACAACACACTAGATATTGTTCATTTTCAACCAAATTAATATTTACATATTTGTGTCATCTGTGCATAGACCAAACCTATGTGAAAGATAAAATATATGGATATTCTATTCTGAACCTAATTCCACTGTGTACTAGCAACTTAACTTTCTATACTATATTACTGTTAAATTTATCTCCAACCTGTTTTGGTAGATTAGCTGAATATTTTAAGTTACAGCCATTACAATAAGATTATTCACTTTTTAAAGAAAAAAAGAAAAGAAAAAATATCAGCTCCAATAAGTAAACTTGCACATAGAAACCTTAGAGGAATTCTCTGTGCTGGGTTGAGGGTGAAGGTTGAAGAGCTCTGTGCATCCTGTCAACCAATTAGACAGAAGGACTTAAAAGGGCCTGCAATAAGATTAAGAATGTTCTGAACCTCCTCACTTATTTTTTGCATAGTCCTAGAACAGAATCCAGATAACAGCACTGAATCTCCTGGATCTTTTCTGAAGGGAAATGAGTACTTCTTTTAAAGAAGTAAATTCTGGGAGGTGTGATTTACGTTTTTACAAAGACAATTCTTGTAATAATGATACCTGTATGTATACCGCACACCGAATTGCACAATTGCAACAGATCCTTATACAGAGCTGCAGCTATTAAGGCAGAAAGTGACTGCGAGGTAACAGGGGAACCCCTTAGACTTTGATATGCTAACCTGAGGCATACTAATGGCCTACAATTCAAGGCTAAAAAACTTTTATTTATAAGGGAACTAACCTGTCCTTTCATATGAACAAAGCTACTGCAGTCAGCCACCTGAAGTTTTCTTTTAATGATTTTTATTATCCAAATAGAAAGAGGACAGTAAGTGGAATTCATCTGCTTGTTCATCTACACCTCTGTGATGGTAGAAGTTCCCTTATTTTTTGACATTACTGCTACCTACTTGCCTGCAGTTAGCATCAAGCAGAAATGACATTGTCTAGATGCTGCCCACTTTATAGCATTCCACAAAGAAACAGGTTTAAAGTCTAGACATACCAGGAGCTGCCAATTAGCTTGTATAACTACCAGTCACAGGTTGTAGATGCATGTAGATCCCAAGTTTAGAGAAACAAGATACTCAGGGTGTATTCACAGACATTGCATTTAGGTATAGCAAGAATTTGCGCTGACATACCCAAGCACATCTGAGATAGTATTCATAGACAATAGCTGCGATTAAACACACTGACTTCAAGCAGTCTGAGAAAACTGTATGCAAATGAATTTATAATTAGGTATACATGAAGAATACATGGAAAGTCTGTGACTATCTTATACAGAATAGATGCCCACCTTTCACCTTTGTCAATATCTTTTGTCTGAATTCATGTCTTCTGATCTGTCTCATGTTTCTGTTTTTTAGTCTTTAGCTACCTTTATAACAGGAAGGAAACAGTTAAATAACAACAAAACTGCCATTGCTGGTCACAGAATATAAGTTGTACAGGGCAACCTATCACCGCAGTGGCTAATCTACAGGTTTTATGGCAGTTATTGTACATCTAGATACACTGAAGTTTTTTTTTCCTTCCTGCAAATGATAACTTCAATCCACCTGCTGCAGCACTAAGCCATGACTGTGTTCATAGTGCACGAAATTCATTAATGCCAAGCACATAAAGGGTAGAAAGTTGGGTAAAGACGAATATCAAAGAACGCACACTAGTGTTCAGAACTTACACATGTAAATGTAGTATAATTAAGTTCCACCCAACTGCTAGAATGCTTACTAGTTAGAGCAGTTTGTAAGAGCAGAAAAAGGCTTATATTTAAACCTTTGGCCTCATATGTATTCTGCTAATCTACACCTCAGTGCTCAAGGAGCCCTTGTCTAATTCTTTAGCTCTGAAGTAGCTGTTCTGTTCTCTCTTAAACGGCCATAATTAAAGCATTATCCCGAAACACCATCTTGGTGGCTTCCTTCCACATCAATGGACTTAAAAGGGGCCTGAATTTTTAAGTTCTAATTTTTTTATCTTCATTGATCTTAATGAAGTGTATGATTATATCCCCCTGAACAGCATTTCATAGGTTTTATGCTAATTGAATAAATTGCTTCAAATTATGCTTTACATTAATGCTTTTAATTTAAATTAATAGTCAAAGTAAACCGATGCTACTATTTGTGTCTATACTATATAGCCAAAGTTTTAAAACTTCGAATCTCACATGAGCGAACTCATATGAGCGAAGGGCAACACATCGACTATATAATAAAATAAAAACAAACAAAAAAAACTTACCTTACTGCTCTGAGCAGGGGGGGCAAGACCCCTGCAGTTCCCACACCTCCCCTACTTAAATATACCAACTCCAAGAACGCACTTCAGTGCAGAAAGGGAAAATTTCCCATTCTGCATGTGAAAAGCTGTTGACTTTCACCTTCGACCTTTCCGACCTTCGATCATATGATGTCGACCATCTATGATTCGAACACTGGAACAGTTGCTCATCTAATATAGACCCTACTATTCCCTTTATTTTTTGTTTTACATTTTAGCATTTCAGTCAAAATTCTAACATCTACAGCAATCCACTATCTTCTCATTTTGCAATGTGCCCAAGGTCTTATGCTTGAATAGCTCTGAATGGTGAAATGTATTTCTTATTTAATGCATGCACAACCATCTTCAGTTTACAATAATATCTTGCAGCTGGATGAGGTAAATCCTCTCCCCACAAAACATAGCAGTAAGTTCAATATAAAAGACATAACATTTTGCCATAACAGTCAATTCAGCTATTTATCTAACAATATATTTCCATTTATTTCTGTTGTTGCCAGAGATCTAACAAACCCTACTTACTTAATGTAATTTTTATAAGATCATAGCATAGTGTAGATAATTATAGGCAGGAAATTTCTTCACATAGGTTGCTTAATTTTTACTTATTTTTTCATTGTATGAAACCTGCTATGTTCATCCTCACTCCAGTTGGCCACCGTCCACTTTCCTTCTCTACACCAGTTCCTACCCACCCACCCTTCTCTAGCTTTATACATGCCTGAGCTCCACCTCACCAATTATCAGTAAATAATATTCCACAGTATATTCCATTACCTTGGTAACCATCTTAAATCATCCTTACTCGATCCACTAACTCCCAGCCCAACACTCTTCATCTATTCCCTTTTCAAGAATTTTTGCCACACCTACTAAATACTTCAGCTAATATCATCACCTGTCCTCCACTCACAACAAGGCACAAACTTTAAATATCTACATAATCTATGCACAAAACTTTCTCATTCCTTCTTTATTTAATCTTCCTTTCTCTCCTACTACTATAACCTTTCGCTCTACACTCATCTAGTTATCTTACTGCTTAATAACTTCATTCTTTTATTACATCAACACTTCAGCAAATTGTTACCCTTTCAAAATCAAACCCGTACTATCTCTTAGCACTACTCATATCTATAAACATCATGACATTTTTATGCTTAATACTACTGCTACAAATGGGTTTCTGGTCACATCTTATATCATATCTCTTGATACTTCTAGAAAACCACCCCATCATCCTCATACATTATACCCCAACCAAAGCCTCTCCAATGGTAATATCATACCTACCACACACCTATGTTATCCTTCATGCTTATTTAAATATAACTACTTCAGGTCATCTCTTACTTGGCATAGTTCTTGCCCTACACTAAAATCTAAGCAAAATGTTCTACACCATTTTAGGTACACCACTATAACTCTATCTGGAGATATCCACTCAAACCCAGGCCTTACCCAGCTACAGTATCAGAATATCTACACTTTGGTCACTCTGTCTTATCACTATCTTAACCTAATTCCATCTCTGGCTGCCATCTCTTCCTTGTCAGCCTAAGAAATATCTATAAAAAAGCTTATACAGCTTCATGCCTGGATCATCCATTAGTGCTCTGATACTATGGAAACCTGCCTCTGCAAAGAAACTAAAGATTTTGAGATTCTACCAGCTGTCCATAGCTCCATCAGACGGGATTAAAAAAGCAGGGGGACTTGCCATTTTTTATAAAAGTATACAGCACCTATCAATTTTTACACAACCCATCCCAACTTTCTCAAAATATGAAACCTGTATAACTTTACATAACTCATTGCTTCCTATAAGAGTATAGTCATCAGGAAAGCAGAGTTCATGTGTATAGTGTAATGTTATGCTCATCTTTACCAGAAACTTCCCTGTACTCCTTAATGAGTACTCGTTGGTGTTTTAAAAGTCTAATTTCTGAAGTCCTGGTAAAGGTACCCACATAGAGGGTGACATCTACAATCTGATGTGATTTTCTAAATATTTCAGTGAAATGGTCTGCATGAGATGTGCAGAACAGGAGTTATTAAGGAGTGCTTTCAAAAAGATTTGAAAAAATAGGAGCTACTTCCATGTTTACATTAGTAATGCAAACATAGAGCGTGATACTGTCATTTTAGGGTAGTGCAATCAGTGAGTGTTAATAAAATATGACATTAAATCATGGTGGGTAATGTGAAGACATTCTGAAATATAAATGCTTTTGTTGTAAAGCAGTTATGACTATTACCTATATTTTTCGTAGCTGCATTAATTTCACAAAAGCTGTGTGACTTACAGGTAAACAAATGCTGCCATCATATGCAAGCAATAATGCCCAACAGGGTGTGTGTTACTGTGTAAATAATGCTCGCCTAGGGCTCTACTCACCTGGAAGGGCATTATTTGTACAGTAACACACACTCTGGAGGGCATTATTGTGCTTAGAAAATGGATTATCTGTAAAATTGTTGTGTTTTACTTACTTATTTTTTCATTACTATATTTTTTTAGATATTTTGATATAAAATACTTCCTCCACCTAATCTTTCATACTTGCTGTAATGTATGTAAATGGCTTTGGAGGAAGTATTTTACATCCAAAATATAACCTGTTAAAAATATCCATCTATTTACTTCATGTTTTGGACCATTACTCCTAAAATGTGTGATTTGCTTCCAGTTATTGAGGATTGAAGTCACTAAATAACGACATGCATTTGAGTTTCAGTCGTTATTTCCTTCAGAAAATTCACACTAATACAAATCCTGTTATTTAAGCAACTTTCTAATTTTACAAGAGAGATATTTAAAATCTGTTCCTATTATTGAGCCTTTATTCCCGTTTATTTTAGGCCTCATCTAGTTTTTAAGCTAAATCTCACTCGCTCTATCTCGCATACACAGATACACGCACACACACACACACGCACACACACGCACACACACATGCACACACACACACACACACACACACACACACACACACACACACACACACACACACACACACACACACACACACACACACACACACACACACACACACACACACACACACACACACACGCACACACACACACACACACACACACACACACACACTGCACATAAACACACACACACACACACACACACACACACACACACACACACACACGCACACACACACACACACACACACACACACACACACACACACACACACACACACACACACACACACACACACACACACACACACACACACACACACACACACACACACACATACACACACAGACACACACACTTGTGCTTCAGAAAATACATGTTCACATAAACCCTACCATTATAGAAACTTTGCCAATATTTAAACTCTGTCCCTATTTTGAGCCTTTGACCCACCTTTACTTTAGGCTTTGTGGCACTATCTTGTTCTAAGAGGTCGGGAGGTATGCTAACCTCAACTGCAACTGCCAGTGCTTGATTGCTCTCTCTCTCTCTCTCTCTCTCTCTCTCTCTCTCTCTCACACACACACACACACACACACACACACACACACACACACACACACACACACACACTTTTATGTTTCATTTACTTTTACACTTGCTAAACAGTAAAAGTGCTGTTTAGCAAGTGTAAAATAATGACTTGATTGATCTTGCTATCACTCTTATATATGCATACACTCATGCACATAAACATAAACACAGATACATACTTTTTAAAATTTTCTTCTTTTTTCTTTTCCACTCACTAAACAGCAAGCGTGCTGCTTATGTAAATTAATGGCAGCCATTAACTTTCTTTCAGTCCGAACTCCACAGCAGCTTAATATACGTGAAGTGGCAGACTCATTTCTCACAGGACATTATTTGTATATTAACACCTTGCTAGAGAATGTTTGTTCTCCAATCAGGGTGCTGATGTTGCGGTCGAGCATTCTCTAAAATACATTAAGGTACACAATACTGCTACTGGTACACAAATAGTTTTGTAGATTAACTCGGTCAAGCCTAAAACGCTGTTCTTGTATATTTTCAGTTCACACCCAATGCTGCCTTATGGCATTCAAAACTTTTAGGCTTCTGGCTTCTTTAACTCATTAACACCTATGTGGTGTGGGATGTCACGTCTCTAACAGCATGCACACATCTTGCATTCCAAAGCATTTTCCAAAAAAATGACTTAAAAAGCATAAGACAAACACATGTAAATATACTGCAAACAATAAAAGCTATTAAAACTGTACAGATATCAGTGCTGTCAGTAAGATCCAGTGCTAATAGTCAGTGCATTCATAGTCTTTTCCATAACTACTATAATATAATGCAGACAATGTCCAAATTATATTTTTGTAAATTTTCACAAATAAATGTTCGTATCTTAAAAACTTTACAAACTAGACATATATCCTTAGAATAATTTTGTCAACCAGACATAGGTTTTATGTGAACTGATTATATGCATGATTTGCAGAGATTTATTAAAAATCACAAAACAACAGTATGCCATCTCCTCTTGTCATACATCAATGGAGAGCATAAACAATTCCCTCATGGATATGTTAAATCTTTTTAACACACTTGGTTTCTTTCTCCATAACACTAGCATTTTTTGAAAAACAAAGTAATTTTTTCTTTTTAATAAATTCGCAATATAAAATTGGCATCTACAGATAGGCCTTTAATATTAGCATCATTTTATAGCCAGTTATCTCCCAAAGAGACAGCATATTTAGCAATTTTTCTAACTTACATCATTTATCAAATATCATAAATCTAGTCGTGTGTTTTCAGTAGAGGATTTTGGAGAAAAGCACCCAGAAAGCAAGTGGTTTCCTTGGTTAAATCTCAGGAAATAAAGGTGTTAGTTAGCCTTCTGCTGTTCAGTATTAAATGAGTTAAGGTAAACAAAACAAACAACATAGCATTTATAGATACTTACGTCCCACCTGGAAACTGTGTATCTACCATGGAAGAAATCCTTACATGGACCTCTTCAAATATACAATATGAAATCAACGCATTAACTGACATCAACATAGATTGGCATATATCTCCTCTTTGGCCCTCTTCAAATGTAACCTTGATGATTGGATGAGAGATAGGAAACTCACCCCAGGGATCACGTCAGTCACCCTGCTAGACAGGGGTCCAGGCAAGTAAATACTGTGAGAAGAAATAGCCAGGGAATTGTTATGGTTATGCTTGTATAGGCATTAGGGCCAATAGCCTAGTACCAACCTATGAACCTATGAACCTATAATAAACTCTAATAATCTTTCAAACTCTATACAGCATTATACATTCACTTAATTAATTACCTCATGAATTAGACATGATAAATTTTATCCTAGCTGACAATCTTAGTGATCATAATCCCAATATTTTCTGTAAGAACTTCTAAAACTAACCCTAAGTCTCATTCATGCAGACAAGTAAGAAAACTAGCTGCTTTCAACAAACAGACTTCCACTGGCATTCTAAAAGCCTATAACTGGGAGGCCCTCAGAACGCATCCAATAGGGGCGTGGCCAAGGATGAACACAGGATAGCAGCAGATTTCTTCAGCTCCACCAATTTCATTACACTGACAGGAATTAATTACTTAAAAAATTAATTTTTGAAGTAATTTTCTTTCTAAATACGTTTGTTTTATATAGTTCTTGAACTATATCTAAAAAAGAAAGGAAATCTTAACAATATTCCTGTCAGAAATCACTGTGGAAATTTTCCTGTCAGTTTATCAGTCTGAAATGAGTTCCAGTAAGACAAATTCTCAAGACTCCAGCATCAAGAAAGAACTTCAGTCTCTGATAATTATAATCCAGCAACTTACTGATAAAATGGATAAAATGGATACTAAAATAGACACCTTCATAGAAAAACTACAAAACAAATAGACCTGTTACATACAGACCTGCAACAACAGAAGATCCAGATGACAGGCATAGAAGAAGCTGTGAATGACATGGAAAATAGAATCCAAGAAGAGGAAATCAACATTGAGTTTCTGCTGAAACAAAATACACATTTACAAACAAAGCTGGATGACCTGGAAAATAGATCTAGGCGCAATAACATTAGGATTTTTGGACTGCCAGAAAATATTGAAGGTAACAATATTACTTCTTTTTTAACAACTTGGCTCCCTAAAACTTTAGACTTAACAGAAGCATTCTCTTTTGGTATCGAAAGAACACATAGATCTATAGCTAATACTAACTCTAACAAAAAATATCCTAGATCAGTTATAGTTAGATTTCTATCATCGTTTGATAAAGAGATGGTTCTTAAATCTGCTTGGGCTAAAGCTCCTGTTAAGATTAATGAGACAACTGTGCGTTTTGACAATGACTATTCTTCCATGGTAATTGCTAAAAAAAAGTTTTTCTGCCACTAATAAGGGAGCTTAAAAAAGCACAGTTTAAAACATACCTTCTGTTTCCTGCCAAGCTTAAAATCTTCCTTCCTGATGGTCCTAAGGTTTTCGATGATTTAGACTCTGCTTTACTGTTTGTCAAAGAAAAAAGGATTTTGGATAAAATAGAAGAAATGGAATGGGCTAGTTCTTCATTAAAGAGATTGGCAACTGAAGCTTCGTGGAAGACTTCAGAGAAGAAGAAGAGACTAAAAAACAAATGATTTGTTATATGTTTTTTTTCTCTCTTATCATTTTAGTTCATTATTAATCTTTTTGAATATAGGTCCTGCATTTCCAGAAAGCCACAAATATTTTGGAAAAGATTTAATCAAAGTTATTCTCTATGTGCAAAGAAATGTTTTGTTTCATAACCAGTCAAAATACCTGAAGATTTAATGGCAAGCTGTGATTCAATTTGTTTCTCTTTCTGAAAAGAAGTAAGCTTAGTAATTTGTTACATTTTTTATCTTTACCTTTTTTTCCTTCTCCTTTTATTATTTTCTTTGTTTAAACAATGACATTCTATTTAGATTATGTAGTGGGTAAAGGGTGGGGGAGGGCAGGGAGTGAACAGTAATGAAAATATCATTAATAGAATAATAACATATTTATTCCTTGTAAAAGTTTTTATAAGTTCTTCAAATGCTATTTCTAATTATACTTTCTTGATTATACTGCTTATGCTTGTTTGTAAATAATCTCTTATGCTTTAACTAATAATAATCAGAACTAAATAAGAGTAAATAATATGTTATATTTTTAACTCTATTAATATAAACAGTAAGTAACATTCCATTGTATATGCTTCTTACAGCTTTCTCTTACATTTTTTATTTCTGCCTCACTCCCTTTTATTTTCTACTCTCTTTTTCTTTTCTTTATTAATATATAGAAATGCTTTTGATTGTGTGGGCACAGTGAATAATAGGATTTGTATGAAAATTGAGTTGGGAGAAGAATGTTGAGTTTTATTGCTTGTTGGTAATTTTGGGCTTAATTTCACTTACATAGAGGCTGTAATGATCTGTGGAATACATTGTGAAGGTTTTGTCATGTTTAGATGCATTTACACTGCTAAATGAATGTTTGTCACTAGTTTTTAATAAGTTTCCCGCCAAAATGTTAAGAGAGACAATCTGAGATGTGGGCTGTCTCATGCACAGTGTTCATGAATTACTTCAGAAGCTTCAGCTCACAGAATTCTCACAGAGAAACTGAAAGCAGTTAGTATAACCTTTGACATAGTTATCACACTGACACACCACAGATTCAGGAAAATACTCTATTCATAAAATATGTCAGTTATAATGTTTTGTTTCATAACCAGTCAAAATATCTGAAGATTTAATGGCAAGCTGTGATTCAATTTGTTTCTCTTTCTGAAAAGAAGTAAGAGGCTGTAATGGTCTGTGGAATACATTGTGAAGGTTTTGTCATGTTTACATGCATTTACACTACTAAATAAATGTTTGTCACTAGTTTTAATAAGTTTCCCGCCAAAATGTTAAGAGAGACAATCTGAGATGTGGGCTGTCTCATGCACAGTGTCCATGAACTACTTCAAAAACTTCAACTCACAGAATTCTCACAGAGAAACTGAAAGCAGTTAGTATAACCTTTGACATAGTTATCACACTGACACACCACAGATTCAGGAAAAATACTCTATTCATAAAATATGCCAGTTATAATGAGTCTAAATTATGTAGTTTCTTGTAGTAAGTAAATGTCTTATTTTAGAAGGCATAGAAAATGAAACATTTATTTAAATGTTTTTGAAAATTTACTTAACAGCAGCATAATAATCTGTGTTAAAAATTTGTGTTCCAAACATATACTTTACTATAACTCATTTAATTCATCTGATTGACAAGCATAAATAATCCTATAACTCTATTCTGGAAGAAATGTCATGTGATATATTTTAAAGCAGTAGGTTAGCATGATTGTAAAATCTGGTTACTAAAATGTGTTTGCTGTGCATTATTTTGTATAAAGCAGACAGATTTATTCTAGGGACAGCAAGTAGGATAGTGCTCAACAAAGACACAACTCAGTGAGATCAGATATATATATATATATATGTGTGTGTGTGTGTGTGTGTGTGTGTGTGTGTGTGTGTGTGTATGTATGTGTATGTGTGTGTGTGAGTGTGATGGCTTTTTTATATAATAATGCAAGTGTTTCTGAGAATCTGCATAACTATCCAATATGATTTATAATAATTTCTATGAATACAATATTTTACTCTATTGACAAAATGAATGTTTGTCACAAGTTTTAATAAGTTTCCGCCAAAATGTAAAGGAGACAATCTGGGATGTGGGCTGTCTCATGCACAGTGTCCATGAACTACTTCAAAAGCTTCAACACAGAATTCTCACAGAGAAACTGAAAGCAGTTAGTATAACCTCTGACCTAGTTATCATACTGACACACCACAGATTCAGGAAAAATACTGTATTCATAAAATATGTCAGTTATAATGAGTTTAAATGATGTAGTTTCTTGTAGTAAGTAAATGTCTTATTTTAGAAGGCATAGAAAATGAAACATTTATTTAAATGTTTTTGAAAATCTACTTAACAGCAGCATAATAATCTGTGTTAAATACTTCTGTTCCAAACATATACTTTATTATAATTCATTTAATTCATCTGATTGACAAGCATAAACAATTTTATAATTCTATTCTGGAAGAAATGTCATGTGATATATTTTAAAGCAGTAGGTTAGCATGATTGTAAAATCTGGTTACTAAAATGTGTTTGCTGTGCATTATTTTCTATAAAGCAGACAGATTTATTCTAGGGACAGCAAGTAGGATAGTGCTCAACAAAGACACAACTCAGTGAGATCAGATATATATATATATATATATATATATATATATATATATATATATATATATGTGTGTGTGTGTGTGTGTGTGTGTGTGTGTGTGTGTGTGTGTGTGTGTGTGTGTGTGTGTGTATGTGTGTGTGTGTGTGTCTGTGTGTGTATGTGTGTGATGGCTTTTTTTTTTTTTTTTTAATAATGCAAGTGTTTCTGAGAATTTGCATAACTATGCAATATGATTTATAATAATTTTTATGAATACGATATTTTACTTTATTGACAATAATGAGTTTAAGTAAATGCTCATATACAAACAATTCAAGATTTTTTTTGGAAGCTGTTAATAGTATTCACATGACAGAAAATAGATGCATCTTAATATATGTAATGTCTGAATCATATTAGCCAAAGTTTTTGATTTAAATGAATGTTAGAACCTAATTTTCTCTCCTCTTGATTTCTAACATCAAGATTATTTGAATGCTATTTGAATACAAGTGTTATATATTATATAGATCTATATAGTAGTATGAACAGTTTTAAAAAAAAAAAAAAAAAAAAAAAAAAGTTTATTTTAGTTTATATGATGCTGTTTTACCAAATGTGTAGTTTTGTCTTGACAGATAATTGAATTGAAAACTGTTAACCTCAGTTAAATATAACTAGTATTAAACTGATAAGGTGGTAGCTGAGGTACTGCTGCTTAGGGTAGGGGGTTAACTTGAGTAGTAAATACTACTCTAAGTTGGAGTTTTCAACTCCAGGCTGGATGCAAGGTTTAATCCTTACATTATTTTCACTTGTTCATTGTTATATGTATATAGTTTTGACATCCACAATATATTTTGTACACTCATTGTCACTACAAACAAAATTGAATCCTATACAAAATCCCATAAGAGATTTAATAAATACAGCTATATTTAAAGGTACACCTAAAAGAGGAGATGTAACATTATTTATCTTGTTATTTGTTATTTCGATCATAAGATTCTTGAGTTTTAAAAATGCCAAATGACATCTTTAAAAGGAATTTCTTTAAACATTAATGGATTGAATAATCCGTGTAAAAGGGCAAGCCTAATAAGATACATTAATTTACACAAGGCCAATCTAGTCTTCCTGCAAGAAACCCATCTCTTGAAAAAGATATTGATAAACTAGCCACTAATAAGTATACAGTATTGGTTAGTTCAGATCACACTCAGAAAAAAGAGGAGTGGCTATTTTATGGAATAAAAGTATGCCCATTCCTAAAACCATTAAGTCTTATCAGGATGACAAAGGAATGTTTTGTATGGTTACAATACAAATTAATGGGAAGACTTACACTTTAATTAATGTATATTGGATACCTGGAATTGGTATTAATACAGTGAAACATCATATTGATAAGATCATATCATTCTCTACAGGGGATATTATTTTAGCTGGTGATTTTAATTGTATACTACATGAAAGTGATACTACCACTATAAGGAAAAGAAGAATTACATCTAATGCAAAACATTTAAATGATTTTGCTAATTCTTATCATTTGAATGATATTAATAATCAGATAGATTCAAAATCATTACCATACACCTTTTTTTCTAACAGATACAAAACTTATTCAAAAATAGATAGGGTCTTTATTTCTAACCAGATGGTAACAGATTTAATTAATTCCAAAATTATTTCATGTCCTATATCTGATCATAACTCAATTGTTTTTGAATTCATGATAAAAATACTCATAATGTTCAGATCAAAAGGATACCAGCATACTTAACTCAGCTAAAAGACTATAAAGAATATATACTTTCAGAAGTACAACATTTTCTAGACATAAATAATACTCCTGAAGTCTCCATTGTCTATGTTTGGGATGCCTTAAAATCATATCTATATGGACAAAGTATCAGATGGTATAATAATAAAAGGAAATCTTGGGATAAGGAATTGTTAGATATTCAAAGTAAATTAGACTCTTATAAACATAATAATAAAGAAAATATTATGGACAAGAAAGTTATTGAAGAAATAAACAAACTAAATGAGAAATACAAAGAAATTTTAACTCATAAAGTTAAAATAACTTTAGAGAAATATAAGTTTTTGTCTTATTCAATAAGCCCCAAATACTTACATAGACTTAAAAATAAAACAAAAGATTGAATAAACAAAACCATATCAAAGAAATCTTTTCTCTAAGGAAATAGAAGAATGTTTCTAGTATACCAGAAATACTGGATGAATTTAGAAATCACTTTCACAAGATTAACCATAACAACATTAACATGGAACCTAAAGATAAAATAAAGGAGTTTATAACCACAAACATGAATAAAAAGCTTAATAAACAACAGATTAAACTATTGGACAAGAGTATTTCATATACATAAGTTATTACACAAATAGATAAGCTTAAATCAAACAAAGCACCAGGTAATGATGGTATTATACCAGAGATATATAAAATCCTTTCTAAAACTACATATTCATTAATACATAAGGTTTTTATTTTGGCCCAAACTGAGTTAATAACCCCCCCATCTTGGCAATATACATTTATTTCACCAATTTTAAAACCTAATAAAGATCCAACTAGATGTTCTTCATATCGACCCATCTCATTATTTAATGTTGATTATAAAATGTTTATGAGTATTTTTGCTGATAGATTGAAGACAATCATCCCCGGCATTATAGATATAGATCAGACGGGCTTCATTGTAAATAGAAATACTTTTGATAATATAAGAAGAACTTTAACATTAATTGATTTTGCAAATAGAAAAAAGAAAGATTTAACACTTATTAGTCTTGATATAGGTTCAGCATTTGATTCAGTAAGTTGGGACTATCTGTTTACCTTACTGAAATGCACAAACTTCTCTGATGCATTTGTAAATTTAATTGAGCATTTATACAAAGGAACGCTGGCTTATATTAAGGTAGGAACATATGTTTCACAAAAATACCCATTCTTAAAGGTACAAAGCAAGGATGCCCACTTTCTCCACTATTATTCACTTTAGTAATGGAGCCTTGGGCTAATTTGATTAGAAAAAGTACTGACATAGAGGGTTTTGAAATAGACGAAAATACAACATCAAAAATTCAACTTTTTGCAGATGATGTTCTAATTACATCAGCAGGATCTAATTCTTCTATGCAGTCTTTATTTGATAAAATGATGAATTTTAAAAGTATTTCTGGTTTAATATTCAATGAAGAAAAAACTAAAATACTACCTATATATACACAAAAAATATTCTCATTAGTGATTTTACTAAATATGTACCCAATTCAGGTCAGATAACTTATTTAGGTATAATACTATCTAAAGATATTACATCTATTATTTATAATAACTATAATACCTGTTTTCTTAATATACAAAATCTTTTTAATACCTGGAATAATATGTTTTTTACTATGGAGGAGAGACTTACAATTATTAAAATGATAATATTCCCCAAGATTTTATACTTAATACAATCAATAATACTTTCACCTACAAAAATAATTATCAAGAAACTGACTATACTAATGTTAAATTTCTTATGGGCACCTAATAGACATAGGATTGCATTAAAGAAACATACTAATAGCTGGTCTCAAGGGGGTATTTCTTTTCCAGACTTTAATTTATATATTAACTCTTCTATTATAAAAGTTATTACTTTATTAATAGATCAGTCATATATTGCAAAATGGAAAGATTATTGGGAGCTAATTAGTATGCACTTCATGAAAATCTCCTTAACACATAAAAATATGATTGTAAATAACTCCATGTTGTGGTTGCTAAAGGAATTTTGTACTTCACCTATTACACCTAAACATATGGTTTGTTACCCATTAAATATTATTATTAGTTATCGTAACTTTATATTCATGCACCCTAAGTATAGGGAATGGAATTTTATTGTATTCCCTATAATGTATACTCAGGGTATGCTTATGTCATCTACTTCTGAAGGAGCTCATTTAGCTATAGATAATGATCTAAAGTACTGGTATCAGCTGATATCTGATAATAAAGTTAAAAATCTAGATTTCTTAAAACAAGAATTTGATCTAAGAGAAACTTGCTGGTTAGAGGTTCAGATCTTTAGACAACATCTCATTGATAGAATAGATCTAATGTCTATAACAGTTAAAGAATCTATTCCAAAACTGATTGATTACTTGATATTAAATTTACAGCATAAAGTTTCTGATAAAGGTAAACTTTCATATATATACATAAAATTATCAGACAAGAAACTTTTTACAGTATAGATTCATACTGGAATTATTTCACCTCTATTAATGGGGACCCACCAACTCAACAAGATAAACAATATATATTGGAATCTGCTTATAGAACTACATCTTCCATTGTCTGGAGACTTTATACATGGAAATTTTTACATAGATCTTTTTATACACCTTTGATGATGAATAAAATAAATAATAAAGATAATCTATGTAAGAGATGTTATGTAGAAATTAATGCTGACTGGGCTCATATGTGTTATGACTGTATGAAGTTGAAAGAATACTGGAAGTCAATTAATGAATTTTTGCAGGCTCTTTTTACAGATAATTTCATTATTTCTAAGTCTATTATATTATTCAACACACCTGTACCTCAATGTGTTAAAAAGATTAAGCTTCCCTTGTTATGGTCTATCCTAGCAGTGGCCAGGAAAATAATAACTAGAAATTGGATTTCAGATATACCTCCTTCGTTCAATGAATTTAAAAATGTTATGAATATAATGTGCCATATGGAAATAAGCACAATTAGAATGAGAACAACTAGAAAACATCATATTATATTGTATGGGATAATTTACAAAATTTGTTAAAAAAATTCTAATTTCAATAGCACGGTATTTTAGTTTAATTAATTGATCTGATTGTAGTGGATGTCTTTGTAAATACTTTAGTTGTTTTGCTGAATATTATAATAATACCTATTTTTAATTACTTGTATAAAATTGTTATGATATTTCTCTTATATGTTAAAACAATAAACCTGTTTTGAAAAAAAAAGAACACATCCAATAGAAGATACTGTAACTGAATTTAACAATTCTTTCAGAAGCATTCTGGATTCACTTGCTCCAACCAGGACCAGAAGAATCAAAACAAAACAAATCCTGCTTGTTGGTTTACAGTGGAAACTCTGCATAGAATGAGGATAAGGGTCAATGCCTGGGAAGCCTGGATGGTAGATAAAACTATTACCAACTTCCAAAAATGTGCACATCTAAGATACACTTTTCTGTGATACAATATGTTTTGTATATTGCAAACTGAGATGTATAATTCATTTATTTATTTGACATTTGTTGACTGGGCAAAGTCCGACTGGGCTGAAACCCATTTTCAGCAGAAGCCCAGGGAGAAAAGCTCCAAATATATATGACAAAATTAGTTAAGTACACAATGAATCAAATTATAATTATGTTTCAGCATCAATTGACTAAGTTTCAGCACCAGTTAATTAGGTAATAGTATAATAAAACAAGCGTTAGCATATACAATTTTCAGCAACAATAAGATAAAATAAAACAAGAGTAGTTGGACTGTATAATAAGTCCTGACAAGTTTATTTGCAAATCATTATAAAGCTGTAGATAGTTAGGTGAAAGGATGCTATGGAAGAATCAGAATATATTAAGTACAGTATTATAGAAAGTATATGAAGTAATGGATAAGTATTTCTAGGTTAGCAATGAGAAAAGGGAATACAGATAAGAAGACACAGAGTTTGAAATAGGGACAGTAAAGAGGGGGTATTTGAGTAAGTAGGAGGGGGGAGATAAAGACAATAGTAAGAAACAGCTGGAGAGCAGTATAGGTCTAAAAAGTGAGGAAAAAATAGGAGGAGAGGTAGTATCTAGGTGGGATAGACAGGGAGTAAGGAAGATAGAGAGGGAGTGAGGAGGATAGAGAGGGAGTGAGGAGGATAAAGAGGGAGTGAGGAAGATAGAGAGTGGGTGAGGAAGAAAAGATTATTAACAGACAAGGCATTGGATTATGGAGACACTAGGCAGAAACACAGCAGGAGTTAATAAGTCTTTCTTTTAATAGTTTTTTTGAAATTATGGACCTGTATGGATCTGATGACTAAGGGGATCCTGTTCCAGGCTAAGACCACTGTACAGCTATATAGGCTTTGCCTTATGGATCTTATAGGGTTATAGATGTTCAAGACTAGTTGGTCAGAGCTCTGGAAGGAGTGGTCAGGGATATAATAGGTGATGATAGATGAGATGGACAGACAGGCAGTAGGTTTATTTAGTATAAAATGTATGAGGGTTGGTTGGGAGAAGAACAGATGGTGAGGTAGCTCAAGCCAGTTTAAGGTTTTTAGAGATAGGCAGTGGTGTGAGTTGAATGGTTGGCTGATAGCAAATCTGGCAATTCTATTATAGCATAGTTCCATTGTAGTTTTTATGGTGGCTTGTATGTTGGGTAGAATGGGAGAGGCACATAGTAGAGTGGGAAGTAGATATGCATTTGCTAGAGAGAGTCTAAAGCATTAGTTAGGACGTTTTTGGACCTGTAGAGCAAGCTCAGTTTCTGGTGATTTTTTTTAATTTTGTTCTGGATCTGGAGATCAAACTTAAGCTGATCATCCATGACAACACCAAGCAGTTTGGTGAGTAGCACGACTTCTATCTTGGTATTATCAGAGGATGTGATATTAAAGGTTGGGTTATAATACGAGTTACTTTTTGGAAGAAATAGAATTAGTTTATTTTATTAATATTTTTTGGGTTAAGCTTAAGTTGGTTGTCATTAAGCCATCTTTCAATATTCTAGTTATGAGTAGGGTTGGAGAAGCCAAGAGCAGACATATTGGAGAGAAGTTCACTGTGGGAGACTGTGTCAAAGGCTTTGGAGAGGATACCAAGTTATTCTTTCCCCCCCTGGCTTTTAAATAATATCAGTGAACGAGAGTAAGGCAGTAGTTGTGCTGTGGTATGGGTGAAATCCATGCTGGGTAGGGGAGAGTAGAAGTTTGTGTAGGAGATAATCTAGAGCTGTTTGTGTATGCATTTTTCAAGTATTTTTGAGAGGGGGACAGTATAGCTAAGGACAGTATAGCTATAGGCCTATAGTTTGTCAGTTCGGAAGAGTTTCCACCTTTATGAAGTGGTATGACATAGAATTTGCTGAACTTTATTGAAATGTACTTGTAGCATTATTTATTCTGCATACTGCCGGTTTTACTATTGTAAAATGATGCCTTGTTTAGTATATGTAGTAAAATTATAAATGTAAATGTGATTTCCTGGAGATTTTCTCCTTTGGACAGTCAGACTTTCCTGATAAACAAAAACAAAAACAAATAAATAAAATAAATAAATACATACATTATAGCCACCTTTTGACATAGAAGAGTTATAAAAAGCAAAACCACAACTTCTCCATCTGCTGTATATAAATATATATATATATATATACACACACACACACACACACACACACACACACAGATTTTATCTCTCTCTCTCTCTCTCTCTCTCTATATATATATATATATATATATATATATATTTATTTATTTATTTACTTTACATTTGTTGACTGGGATAGTCCGACTGGATACATGTCCATTTTCAGTAGAGTCCCAGAGAGAAAAGCTCCAAACTTACAAACAAATAAAGACAAGCAAGTTACAGTATATGGACAAACATGCTGTATTAACATACAAGTTACAGTCTCACATTTCAAACCTATGAAGAATACAGTTTATATTCAGAAATATATACAAATATGTTACAGTTTCTCTTATCAAACCTATATATATATATATATATATATATATATATATATATATATATATATATATATATATATATATATCTAGTGAGTGCATCACACACTGATATTATTCCTGTACAACTCAATTTCCTTTTTTTTTTTGGTTTCTCTTTGTTAAGGAACGTGTTTACTACTCTTAAGGCTGAAAAACTACATTTCCTCAGTACTAGGTTTCATTGTCTATATATATATATATATATATATATATATATATATATATATATATATATATATATTTTTTTATATATTTATATATACATAAAACAAACAAAAAACAATAAGAAGCCAGCTATCAAAGGGAAGCACCGTAGTAAAAAGTATCCAACAAATGCAGCAACCAGTGTAACCACCACAGCTGTCATAGAAGTAAAACTTTAATACAATAAAGCATTCATAAAGATTAGTGCTTTTGGATAACTCAGTATCCTTCATCAGGTCAAACCTTCCATGCAAACAATTCTTTATTTAAAAACTTCACCAGCAAATCAAAATCATCGCAATAGTCTACACCCCATTCAGGGCTGGTTTGAGAGGTAGATTACTGTTAAAGTAGTTTATCAGTCTGTAAGTTACCTATCCAGTTCATTTCAGCTGTCTCAGTAACATTCACTAAATCTCCTCCCCTTGTATTCTCATTAATGACCTGTAGGGCCAGGAAGCGAGAGCTGTGACTGTTATTCTCCAGTATATGTTTCATCAAAGGATTTTTAGAGTCATTTAACCTAATGTCACTTATATGTTTTGAAATTCTTTAAACTGGCGATTAGTCTTGCCAACATAAAAGGAACTGCATAAAACACAGCAAGCAGCATAAATAACATTTCTTGTCCTGCACTCTGAATAAGATCTCAGCTTGTTTCTTTTGCTATTCACTGGATGTACAAAACATCTGAAGTTAAAATATATTTACAACAGGTGCACATACAGCATGGAAAGGTTCCTTTTTTGTTGTTAATCGGCTTAAATCTGGTCAAAGAGTTATTACATAAAATCTGCTTTAAGTTCTCACAAATCCTGAATGAGAAACACGGTGTGTCTCCAGCAGTTCTTCTAATGTTTTCATCACTGTTGAGAACACACCGATTATGTTTAATTATTTTACATGCCTGTTGTGTGTCATTAGTGTATTTCATAACTATCCTGTTCCTATGTGACCGGTCATGACGTAAAGTCTAGTGCTGCAAAGAGTGTCCAGTTGAAAAGTATGGTGCTCCCCTGGATGTTCTTAGTGATGAAACTTCTTCAGAGATCCTTTCAACTTCATTATGGTCATATCCTCTTTCAAAAAACATGTTCTTAATTATAGCATTTGCTGCTGTGTAGTCATTTTCATCTGTGTGCAGTCCTGATTCTCATAGAAGTTGCTCCTTAACTATATTCGAATGAATAAATACGCCCTGGATGCATACTGTTATGTATTAACAGATTGTTTTTCTTGCAGCTCTTATAGTGTAAAGAAGCGCTGATCTCATTATTTTGTATAGTTTAACTAACATCTAAAAAATGTATATGCATGTTAGACTTCTCCATAGTAAATTTCAAAAAAGATGTTGTACTTCCTAAATACTCCACAAACTTGTAAAGTTCTTGTTCAGAGCCAGCCGTCAGAAAAAAAAAACATCATCCACAACTACTTTGTAGTAGAACAGCTGGTCAGTGGAAGGATTGTTGTTAAGTATAAAGTCCATCTTTGTCAAAATAGTGATGTCTGATGTAAGGAAGTATATTTCTACAATAAATATGGTAATATATGAGCTACAACTTAATGGAGATATATCAGCTGATCACTTTAA
Organism: Protopterus annectens; assembly: GCF_019279795.1. Lineage (NCBI taxonomy): Eukaryota > Metazoa > Chordata > Ceratodontiformes > Protopteridae > Protopterus > Protopterus annectens. The sequence goes on along the minus strand of NC_056737.1, from coordinate 994,256,011 downwards.
CTATGTAACTGTATCCTGTCCTACTATTTCTATATTGTATGGGCTGCCTAAAATCTACAAAGGTATGCTGCATCCCCCTTTGAGACTGATCATCTGTGGAAGAGGGTGGGTGACAGAACCCATCTCTCTTTATTTACAATCATTTCTAGGTAATTATATACACAAGGTACGAAGTTACATTAAAGACATAGGGGACTTTTTGTCAAAATTATACAACTGGTTTGATAACCAAGCTGAGAAGGAATTTTTATTGGTAACATTATATATAAATTCCCTCTTTACTCTCATACCAAATGAATGAGGCTTAGAAGCTATAAGTAGTTTCCTATGCATGGATACAGATCTTGGCAATACAGATATTGTGAATATTTGTCAGTAGTTAGAAACTGTCCTTACAAATAATATTTTTTATTTAATAACCAATTTGTAATTACAAACGTCGGGTGCAGCAATGAGAACCTCTATAGCTAATTGCTATACCAATTTGGTACTTAACGTTTGGGAAAAAGAATTTGTATATAATGACTCTGCCCCCATGGTAATAAAGTTCCTTTTTATGCACCTTTTGTTGATGACATGTTTTTGATCTAGAAAGGTTGTAATGATCAGCTGAATAGTTTTGTAAAGTACCTAAACTCCTCAACTGACTTTCTGAAGTTTATACTGACTTTTTCTAAGAATTTGATTGAATTCTTGGATGTCAGGATAGAGAAGAACGAAGAAGGGTCGACTACGAGTACATACAGGAAAAATGTTCATACTAATCGGTACGTACATAAGAAAAGTACGCATGCACCTCATGTCTTCAACAGGATAATAAAAGTCAGATGTTGAGAGTGAGGAGGTTAAACAAAAATTAGGATAAATGCAAACAATAAATGAAAGAATGTCTGAAGAGGTTAAAAAATGTGGTGGGGGTATGATCCAGACCTAATAGACAGAGTTATGCACAAAACGATGGTGAATTGATATGAAATAACCAAACCCTTCTTTGGTAAAAAAGATATTACACCTGAGAATCAGAATGTATTACAAGTAAACAAGATAAGTTAAGATATGTGACTACATATAACAATAGAACATCAGAGGTGAGACAGGTTATATCGAAGAATTGGCATATCTTTAGGGCAATGCTGGGTATAGAGTTATTTATTGAGGACATACCAAGGTTTGCATATAGGAATAGTAGGAACTTGAAGCAAAGATTATGTTATAAAGAGATGAAACAATCTGATACAAGTAAAATAGGTAATAAATGAGACAATTTCCCATGTTATAACTGCAGTTGCTGTACACATATCACAACTGAAAATATTTGTATTCGTCCTTTAACATCACAGGAATTTATATTTCGCTGTTCTGCAACTTGTAATACTGAAAATATCATATACCTTGCAACCTGTATCAAATGTAATGCATTTTATGTGGGTAAATCTGTTAGGAGACTTAAAGATTATATTATAGAGCATTGGTCAGAAATGGGAAGAAATATTTCCTCGACTTCACTAGCTAAGCATATATTGGACTTTGACATGAGTCATGAATATAAATTTAGAGCTATAAATGTTCTGATAAAGAGTCTTGGGGGGGTACTATTAATAACGCACTAGAAGAAAGGGAATATGAATGGATATTGAGACTTGCTGCAGATAGATATACCCAGGAATTAATATTGCTATTACCTTGAGACCAGTCCTAATTAGAAAACAGATGCAATATAGATAGAAATGTATTATAATATTTTATCTGAGTGAATTAGAAATCATACTGATATTTTGTATATATTTTTATATTTTTATGTCAATTTAATTGCTGTTAATTGGTCATATCATTTAATGGGTAGGTTGTGTCACATGATTTTTATTTCAGGTATTTAAATGAGATTGATGTGATTGATTACTAGAATTGCACTGAAGAAGGGTTTTGCCCAAAAGCTTTGCATTTTTATTGCTTTTTATTAAACTGCGATGTTCGTCGTTTCTTGGCCTGAGTCTTACTTTGATTTGGATTGTTCTTCTACTTCTGGCTGATTTAACCGCTACACTGTTACTCTTGCTGTATTAGATTTCTGTTAAGCACAGGTAGCTGTAAGTTATCCGTCCAGTTCATCTCAGCTGTCTCCGTAACATTCACTGAATCTCCTCCCCTTGTATTCTCATTAATGACCTGTAGGGCCAATTCACAAACAGTTCTTTGACCCCCCCCCATTCTTCCCTGTTGTGGCCGGGGCTGGTTAGCTCCCTGAACCTATGTCTGTATATGTTGAACAAAAACTGGCAGAAGTACTTGACCATGTACCTACTGTCTTGAGACACCAAAGACTTTTTAATATTGTTATCCTACCTGTTTGCATCGAAGGTTTGATCTGATGAGAGATACCGAGTTATCCAAAAGTGCTAATCTTTATGAATGTTTTATTGTATTAAAGTTTTTATTTTATGACAGCTGTGGTGATTGCACTGGTTGCTGCATTTGCTTTATACATATATATATATATATATATATATATATATGCATCTATCTATTTATCTGTCTATCTATTCACACACACACACACACACACACACACACACACACACACACACACACACACACACACACACACACACACAAATGTGACCATCAATTACAGACAATTGTATGACTATGTACTGCTTCATAGGGGTGAATGAATTAAAAAAATAATGACCTACAAATGTTTTTTTTTTTCTGTGCACTGCTTTCAGAACCACACACTGAAAACCCCTCTCAAACCCGTAGCTCAAGAATCAAGAGTAAAGACCCAATCCGTAAGGGGTTTTACATATTGTACTCATATTCTTAACAACTTGCTAGATTGACAGCATTTGCATTAACAGACATTTATGAAAACCAAATGCAGAGTGGTTGTGAGGTATGGGCAGAGGATTTGATTCGGTGTTCAAAGATGACCGGGTGGAATCAGAACATTCCAGAAAACATAGAAGTACAGCTAGCTTAAGAGATTTGCCTGTTCACTAATTTTCAGAAAGGACAGAAGAGAGGTAAATGTCCACAGAATGAACTTCAAAACTTTTTCCATGAGAAAATGACACTTTTTTCACTTGATAATTTGGTGCATGCTCATATCCTCTGTGTCAGTACAAAACTGCATATATAATAATGTTATGCAGGTGTTCTGCATTAAAAATATTACCAAATGACACAGGAAAAAGAAGTATAAAAAGAGACTCAAACATTACTAGTCCTCACAGGTTTTTTCATCAAAACACAAAAGCCATCATAATAGCAGTGCATGTCAGGAGAAGAGGTATGTACCAGCCGACACTTATTAAAATGTATTTCAGTGCTTTAAAACTTTCTAAACAAATACACTCACAATCATGAAGGGAATTAATATTACTCAGCATCAACAAAGCCCTCCATCTACCCCAGTACTGATGTCATTTCTTCAGTATGGGAGGGCACAGTGTTTGAAATATATGATTCCAACAGGAGTCACCACATGGAAAAGTTGAATAAATGTAAAATCTTTTATTGAGCCATAAGAACACACAAGCGCTTTCACGTAGTTGGACTACGCTTCTTCAGGTGTAATTAAAATTAAAAACTTGCCTTCTTATATACAGAAATTTTTGGTGTGCAAGCCAAAAAACAAAGTAATCATTAGTTAATAATATAATTAACCACAGCTGTTCTTTGAAGTAGCAGTGGAAGTTTGAAGCAAATCAACAGATCTGCTAGTGACGGCCAGAAAAAGCACAAATCCAAATGAACAAATAACTTAGATCTAGTAACACTCCATGTATTTATAACATTATACCAAACTAAATCTAAAAAACGCTAAAAGCGCATATAAATACTAAGAATGTAAACCCCAATGTGTAAATAATGAACTGACATAGAGTTGTAAAAACCTATTTAAAGGTTAGACAAATCTAGGCTAATATAATAGTTAAAACTCTAATAAAACAACTAACTAAGCATCCACTTCAGTGTTGGTAATGAAACAAATGTAGTAGATATATAAATCGGCTCAATAATGAACCCAAATATACATTTAATATATACAAAACAATGCCCGAATCTCATCTTCAAATAGTCAGTGATTCATAATGTGAAACTTGCCACTTTAAAGTGTAGACAGTTAAGATGTACGCAATTAAGACATTCATCATCAACTAATGAAATATAGGATGTATTGAGAAAACAAATCAAGAATGCGTCTTCCAAAATTAAAAAGATACAAACATAGTATCCAAGTCTATTTAAAAATAGAAACATTGAACATCAATATTATTTATAAAAAACACATCGACATAATTCTAAATAATCATGCTCTATATATAAAATAGAATATGTAAGGATAATATCCTTTATTGACTCTGGAACTGACGAACCAGGCTACCGTTTTACCACAAACTCCTAACAGTGAGAGTGTTACTGAGTTTAACAAATTGTGTAGACTATTTCAGGACGACTTATATCAGTTACAGAGGTATGCGTGGCAGAGACTGCATTTAGAGGCATGTATTCATTTTAAAATTGTTCCTAGAGGCATGCGCATCTTCTGTATGCCATCTTATGGGGATACTCATCCCTTACTCTTGAGAAAATTGCAAGATCTTAATATACAACTTGGGTTCAGCTACATTAATCTCTTGCTAGAATATTTCGGTCCACTTGAAGTTGACCTAAGGAAGAAAATAGATGCACAATATAAAGTCATTTCGGAAAGTTTTAAAACTGAATATTTTATTAAAAGACTGGACAGCATTTGGTCTCAGGTTCACTCTTTCAGTGAACGACTGAAACTAGTGAAACAGAAAAAACTCATAAGGGATGCTAATGATTTTGCTACAGGTCAAGTTTTCCTTTGGCCTAGAACTGGAAACTCTTATACACATGCTACATCTAAAACTAATAATTTTATTAATGCCTCCGACTCAGAACTTCCTACTAATGTGACTCCTAATACTGTTTCTCATGAAGTTCCTTCTTCTATGCCTACAATTAGCAACTTGATGAACAATGTATTGGTATCCAGTAACCATTCTCCCTATCCTTTGAATGACCAGAAAGATGTGAATCCTTCCAGTGATACACCTCCTCCCAACCAGCTAGCAGCCAAAGCTTTTCTCTTAGCAGGAGTTAAGCCTAAGGATTCAGCCCCTGCTACTAACTGTTTTTTACCCTTTCCTATAAAGCAACAACCAGGATGGAGAGGCCGATCCAACAGCAGAGGGCCATGAAAAAGAAAAGGATCCGAAGAAAGATACACAACAACAAGAAAACAGAGAAATTGAACTCTCTAGTATACAATATTTCTGACTATGTTTTATCTGAGTCAGACCTCTCCCTTTTAGAGAAAGGTCTTAACTTCATACCTTCTCAGACTAGTTTTCTTAATGATGTTCTTGTGGATTTGAGATTGTTTTGCCATAATGTATCTCTCAAAATTTTGTTTAAAAATAACAGCGCTTTAAATACGAAAGACTTAAAGAATTTTTTTAGAGTTAAGAGCAGTTTCATACCATGTATGCCTCACAATGTTGAAAGTTTTTTAAGAATGTATGAGACTGATTTTTATGAATGGTTTGCTCTTCACAAAAAAAGATGCTGTTTTTTTAACATTACCAAAGCAGAACAAGACTCTCTGCATGCTTTAATGAACAACACAGACATTATCATCAAGTCAACCGACAAAGGGGGAGCTGTAGTTATCATAAATTTTTCAGACTATGATAATATTATGAACAATCTTCTATCTGATGATATTGTGTATGAAAAGGTCACCCCAGCAGCACTTAAGAAGATCATTAAAACAGTACATTCAGATCTCTATGACCTCCTGATGGGTGGTCAGATTAGTTGTGAGCTTTATGAATATTTTTTCATAGAATTTCCCACAACTCCTATAATTAAAGGTTTACCCATGATTCATAAAGGCATTATTCCTGTACCGATGAGACCTATAGTCTCTAGTGAAAGTTGGGTAACCTCCACTATTTCTTCTTTTGTAGAGAGTCTCCTTAGACCTCTGGTAGACAGCATCCCTAACATCCTTAGAGACTCTTACCAACTAATAGACTCCTTACAAGATTTAGAGTTTGATAAGAAGGATACACAGCTGTTATTAGTTACTATGGATGTTAAAAATCTCTTTACTTGCATTCCAAATGATTTGTGGTTTCAAGCTATTAATGAGGTACTAGTCAGCTTATCTGACTACAGTAACAACAGACACATTTTAATTAATTATCTGTTAGAACTGATACTCAACAATAATGTCTTTCTATACCAAAAACAACTCTATTTGCAGAGATGGGGGGTTGCCATGGGCACCCCCTGTGCAAATAGTTATGCCAATCTTGTGGTTTACAACTGGGAACAGGAACACCTATTTAAACATGCAGAGTTTAAGAGAATTAAGGTCTACAAGAGGTTTGTGGATGACGTTTTTTTGTTTGGGAAGGCACAGAGACCGAGTGCACAAAATGTATCAGTGAGTTAGAAACCACCTCTTCTTTTTTGAGATTTACAGTGGAGACATCTTATAATCTGGTACACTATTTAGATTTGCAGTTAGAGTTTAATGGTAACAAGATTGTTACCTCGCTACATAGGAAAGCTACTTGGAGAAACACGTTGCTTCGTTTTGAAAGCATGCATCCCAGATTTACTTTTAAAGGAATAATATCTAGTCAAATGCATAGAATATTCAAGATATGTAGACATAGTAATACTTTGCAAACAGAACTTAATACACTTGAAGCCTTATTTAGAGAAAGAGGCTATCCCACCAAATTGATAACAGAGTGTAAACGTGAAGTTTCAAGCAAGTTACATATCAATTATGGCTCAGTTGCTGATGAACAAAGGACTGGTTTTAAGCAGCATTTTATGACTAATGAGAGATTTACTGATAGGTTGAGCTATGTCACTAGATTCACTAGTGATATTTTCAATTTGAATAAAATTATCTCCAGAAACTGGAATGTTTTAATAACAGATCCCTTTACCAAAACCATAGTGGGTGAATACCCTAGGTTTAGTTATAGAACATCTCATAACTTAAAGGAGCTTCTTTGCTCAGAAAGGACTATACAGCATAAAAAAGAAGAGAGTGACAAACAAGGCACTTTTCCTTGTGGTCGATGTTCCATGTGTCCCTATATATCCAGGAACATCAGTTTTTTACATCCAGAAGGCCTTTTCACCTTCATTCCTAGGTTCTTCAGTGATTGTAATACTAGTAACTTGGTCTATTTAGCTACTTGTGACCACTGTGATGTATTTTATGTAGGGTTAACCAAAAGGCGGCTTCGTGATAGGATTTACAATCACTGTTATGATATTAAGAAGGGACACGAATGCAATGCTCTAGCTAAACACATCATTGAACACAACACTCACACTTTTAGTTTTAAAGTTTTGGAGAAAATATTTCTAAACCCTAGAGATGGAGACAGCAATATCCAGCTAGCTGTTAAAGAACTTAAGTGGATTTTTACCTTGAAAGCTCACATACATCCAGGGATCAATCAATCTGTATCGGTCAAACCCATTCTGAATAACAGGAAATTATAATAAAGTGGTGGGCTTAACATCTATAATTCATATCTTGACTGGGTGTTTAGATTCCATTTTCTGGACCTATCATTTTGTTAAATTAGCCTGACCTACTAGATAATTATTCAGTTTTTTTAAATACATTATACACACGATACGGAATTACTCTTTATAATAGGCTTTTTTTCTCTTTTTTGTCATATAGCATGTACACAGCCATACAATTGGTTAGCAACTGGGTTTTGCTTTTCCTTTTTCACCCACAATATATATTACATTATGTCATAATTCATTCTTCTTTCATGATTTATTAATATATTAACACATATTTTTATAATGGCATGATTATCTATGTAATGAAATATATACTTAATATTTTTGTTTAAGATACATCTGTAGATCAATTGATCATAATTAATATACCTATATATATGTACAAGCATATTGGATTGACATATATGCTTGTACATTTTATATATTTATATATTTTTATATATTTTTTATTTCATATATATTTTAATATATATAGACAAATACAGGTACATATACTTTTTTATACTCATATTTCTTTACATTCAACATTCTACTTGTTCATATATACTCTGTTTATAAGTAACTCACTTACATGCACTAGCAATAATTTATTTAACAGTTCATAGACATATATATATTTCATTTTTTAAATTTACAATATACTCTTTTTTTTATATATATTTTTCATATACATCTCCATTGAGTTTAATTGATTAGTTTAATATATATTTTTTCATATAAGTGCTCTCAGAAGTAATATTTCCACTTGTATTTTACTACTCTAGTTAGAGTGTGCCTTAGGACTTATTGTCATATATAATAATACTGCTGGTCTCAGAATTGTTTTGTTATTTCATTCTTACATGTAGCTGGAAGGTAAATATTATGATGTTCAAGCGTCACACCATTTTATAATTTTTTCATTTTTTCACTTTTCTAACTTTGACACTAGCAATATGAACTTTATCGCTTTCTTGGCTTCTTTACATTTTGTTGTCAGTATAGTTTGGGTTCAGTATGGTCCGATGAGTGAAGCACCAGCATTATTATGTTCAGATATATCAAACTATTGCTTCCTACATGTTTTGATTTATGAGCTTTAACATAACAGGTATTTTTAGTATAAATTCTGATTATGATTGCTTATTAAACATTTTTACACATGGGATGTTGAATTTAGGCATTCTACAGCATGATTATTTAGAATGCATTCTTTAAGAGTGTTATGAACGCTATGGCCTCTGTTTAGCATGTAACATGTTTGAATTTCAAGCATGTATTAATATAACCACAGACTTTATATTGATTTATATCAAATAAATGCAATTAGTTTGTATACGCATACTGTTACATCGTTTTATTGATATGCGATGTTTCACTGTTGATACGCAATGTTCTTAAGGCAGATGAATACAGGGATTTTGTTTCACAAGATGTTTACCTAAGAAGGCGTACTGTTTGATTCGTTAGACTTTTTAAAACTATACTTGCATATACTGTTTGTTAATGAACTGTTTATCCTTACATATTCTATTTTATATATAGAGCATGATTATTTAGAATTATGTCGATGTGTTTTTTATAATTAATATTGATGTTCAATGTTTTAGTTTTAAATAGACTTGGATACTATGTTTGTATCTTTTTAATTTTGGAAGACGCATTCTTGATTTGTTTTCTCAATACATCCTATATTTCATTAGTTGATGATGAATGTCTTAATTGCGTACATCTTAACTGTCCACACTTTAAAGTGGCAAGTTTCACATCATGAATCACTGACTATTTGAAGATGAGATTCGGGCATTGTTTTGTATATATTAAATGTATATTTGGGTTCATTATTGAGCCGATTTATATATCTACTACATTTGTTTCATTACCAACACTGAAGTGGATGCTTAGTTAGTTGTTTTATTAGAGTTTTAACTATTATATTAGCCTAGATTTGTCTAACCTTTAAATAGGTTTTTACAACTCTATGTCAGTTCATTATTTACACATCGGGGTTTACATTCTTAGTATTTATATGCGCTTTTAGCGTTTTTTAGATTTAGTTTGGTATAATGTTATAAATACATGGAGTGTTACTAGATCTAAGTTATTTGTTCATTTGGATTTGTGCTTTTCTGGCCGTCACTAGCAGATCTGTTGATTTGCTTCAAACTTCCACTGCTACTTCAAAGAACAGCTGTGGTTAATTATATTATTAACTAATGATTACTTTGTTTTTTGGCTTGCACACCAAAAATTTCTGTATATAAGAAGGCAAGTTTTTAATTTTAATTACACCTGAAGAAGCGTAGTCCAACTACGTGAAAGCGCTTGTGTGTTCTTATGGCTCAATAAAAGATTTTACATTTATTCAACTTTTCCATGTGGTGACTCCTGTTGGAATCTGATATCATCAGCTTTTTTACGTTTTTCTATGAGGAGTCTTTACTTTCTTGCTACAGTTCGTTAGTTTTTTTGTTTGAAATATATACTGGATAGCACACTTGTGTCATAAATATTGTTTTTAAAAGAAATAACCTGCATTTAAATGTGATATACAACAAAAAAGATGAGTATAAAGAATAACAGTTACAACATATGCAATGTAAGCAAATATGTGAAACGTGTGATCATCAGATATATAACAGCAAAAGTTAAAGAAGTAGGGAGAAAAAAAGACACTTAGGTAGCATATTGAAACACACAGTGTCTTAAACAGAATTCATACTCATCCAACAGTAAATAAAGGGGGTCCAGAACATATCAAGCTTTTGGAGACCTCTTTTTAAATGTAACAGGACCTTTTTGTTTATGAATACAAAGAGAAATTTCTTTGATCAAATGCACTGAGTGATTTTTTTCAAAGTTTAAAAATGATTGCAAGAGTGGAAGCCATACATGTTCTAGAATTTAACCGTACATTCCTGGGTAATTCAGACCTTAGTATGACCCCAAAAAAACAAAAGACGGGATTCTGAAGATCTGATGTGCTAATTTTTGAAAGCCAGTACGCTATGTGATATGCCTTATTCCATACCTGAGCCAAGGGACACTTTCAGATCACAAGTAAATAGTTGGCCTTAGCTTTATCACATCTCCAATACTGAGCTACTTGAGACAAACTTTGTTTCTAAAGTCGTTCAGGAGAATGCCACCACCTATTAAGCAACTTAAATAAAGTGAAGGAAGTGAATCACAGTAAACCAGGATAATAATAAACTTTAATAATTGCTTGCCACGCCTTCTCATTTGTTTCCTTAATTAATCCAGCCTGCCCAACTCCTTCTATATTCTTCAGTATTAGGACCCAACCTGTTTTTATGAAATTTATATAAGAAAGCAAAATTTAAGTACTGATAATTCACAATGTCATCAGCCTTAGAGGAACTAATAGGCTCATACGTAACCACAGATGTCAAAGGAAACTCTTTAATTATTCAAATATAAATGTATATACTGACACCATGATAAGCATCAGATTGATTTAACTGTCTTCCAGACTTCTTTAACAAATTCAATACATTCTTATTCCAATTTAACCAAAAAAAAAAAATACAATGGCCACCTGAATTTTCATATTGTACCACAGCCTTTCTCATAACATAGCATAAAAGGAAGTGTTGTGGAGCGAATATTAATCCATCACCTTTCTAGATCTCCTGGATCCGAGATCTTGATGGAGCTACTACTAGCTGGATATTTCAACTGAAGATAAAAAAACTTCCAGTACAGGCCAAAACCACACAGGTCTTATACTACTGCTAACTCTAATAACTTGACATTAAGAAGCTTTTGTATAGGCATCAATAATAGGTTGACCTAGTCTACATTTTTCTTTGGCTGCCATCAGTTTGTTTCCACTCATCCTAGATGACAAGTTTTTTCTATAAAAATTGCATAAACAACTTCTGTAGTTTATGTATCCACTTAGTTTTAACCATTTGTGGTAAATGGCACAGATAAAATAGTACTTTATGAAGGAGCTCTAATTTGATTGCATGGAGTTAGTGCAAAACAGAAAACTCTAGATGTTTTCTCATTTTAATTTTATTCCCTATTGTTGTAAATAAGACTTTGCAATTAGCGTTCAGCATATTTTCATATGAAAACGTCATTATGATACTCATGTAGCAACATTCTTTAACAATTCTAATGTGTTTGTTCTTCCGGTTAAATTTATATTTTTCTATACATGCCCTATTTAAGAAATTTAGACATTTATCTTTATTAATCTATAAACCTGATACTGAGGAAAACAAAATGTCTAAAATTTTTATGATTTGTGAAAGAGCCTTTTCCGTGTTCCTTAACCAAATCACCTCATTATCTGCATACTGGGATGATAAAATTAGTGTATGCAATTTGCTTTATATAGCATAATACATAGCTTGCATTTCCAAACAGCAGTCAAATGACTCAATTTACAACAAAAATCACAGTGGAGAGAGAGAGAGAGAGAGAGAGAGAGAGCTGGCATCCCTGCCTTGTGACTTTCGAAAGATGACTATTATTAGAAGAAAGGCCATTACTGTGGATTACTACCAGAGGTGGATGAAATAGAATATTGACCTTTCTGGTAAATTCTATTGAGAAATTATAACTAGGTAAAGTTTTTCAGAAAACAAAATATTTGTTAAATAATTTAATAGAAAATTTACCCCAGGACTTCCCCGTACTACTAATGGACAGAGGCATATCTTAAATGCTTTATCACATGTATGGGTCCCCTCAGATTATCTGTGGTATGATCCCAGTTGTTATCATTAGGGATAATTTAATTATCAACCTTGGGATGGGTATGCCCAATCTATAACCAAATAGGCTAGGTTATTTTGAGCACAAACATGGAAATTGGATAGGGTTAAAATATCCGCAAGGGCATCTACCTAGTACTTACCTATGAACCTATGAACATATAAAAATTCCCACTCAATTGAATCAAATGCATTTTTAAAGCTTATGAGGAGTGTGGTGCTCAGCTCCATTAAGAAATAAATCCTCTGTTGCAAGTTAAACCAAAATCTTATGAGGTCTGTGCCACCAAACTGGCCTTTGATGAATCCTTATTGAAGATCTTTAATCAAATGAGGAAAAAGCTTTTCTATTCTAGGTGCTAAACATTTAGCATTATTATCTAAGAATAACAAAGAAAGAGGCCTATAAGACTTTGGATCTGTGGTGTGTCTTCCTGGATTTGGTAGTAATATTACCCTGGCATTAACATGCTTGTACAGGGTAGAGTGCAATCTGTAAATGGCCTACCTATGTGCAGAGGTATGACTGTTGCTGTTCTCTATTCATGAGACACAACACATGTTTGGAGGCTATAATTAAATAGCAATTCTATAGAGCCTGATAGGTCATATTTCATGTTATTTAGAAAGCATTCTGGGATATTGTCTGGGCACATTGATGCAGTGTTCTTGGCCTGAGAAAGCACTGAAGACCTGTTCCAAAGTGATAGCAAGGGGAGTTATATTTCATGGTAAGGTTGAAGGAGAGAGACAGGTAAAGTTGGAGTTGAAGTTATTGGCCAGGAGGTTTGATATATCTTCTGGCTCAGTATAGGTTGCTCCATTTACAATGAGCTCAGCCCACACTTGTGTATTGCTTTTGAGATTGTGGACATAGCTAAAGAATGCCGGGTGGTTGTCCTTGGCCTGGGAGGCCAAATTTACCTCATATCTGGTTTTGGTAGACTTTGTGCTCTGAGTTGTTTGTTTAGTTGAACGAGAGTGTTTTTATCCTGCTGGGTGCTGCACCCCTTAATTTTTGCCATGATTTTCTTCCTTCTGTTATACAGACTATTGATGTTGTGATTTTATCAGAGTGGTCTGTTTTTTGTGTTAGTTCTGTACTTCTTCCTGGTGGGTACAACTGCTTCTATGCAGCTATTAATATGCTTGTACAGGGTAGAGTGCACTTTATACAGGATGACATTAGTGTTGTGTAGCAGAGAAGAGGATGTTGGGAGAAGGGTCTAAAAATGATGTGGACTCACACTGCAGTGAAAACTTAACTCCAGGTTACTACTGTTTTGTGGATAGCATTTGTTAAGGTCATATTTAAAGAGATCCACAGACACACACACACACACACACACACACACACACACACACACACACACACACACACACACACACACACACACACACACACACAAGTTGACTGCTGTGAGATAAGAACTCCCAACCTATCTAGCTATACAATCTAGATGATACAGTACTCAACACAAGTGCCACCACGAAATTCTATGTATAGGCTTTTAACCATAGCATATCTAGTTCCCTTCTTTCTTGAAATCATGATGGTTTTAAACTGGCTTTTATAGTTTTCCCACCTCTCTCTCTTTTTCTCCATACTGAGATGTCACCTTTCTTTTTTTTCAAATAATTGGTTAGCCAGTTCTAAACAATAGCTTTATTGGTGTCTTTAAAAAAATTAATGAAATCACCAGGAGTAGTTTAGTCTATATGAGCCAAAATCAGAAATCCCAAGGAAAACCAAATACTGATCAGGTAATACCTGAGGACCTTGTTGAATGTGTATCACATTTCCAACCAATGATTTATCAATTAACCAAGTTGATTCTACTACCAACACCATATTAAGGTACAACAAAAGTGTAATGTATTTCAGTAAGGTGATTTGATGCCAAATATTAATCAAATCAACTTCTAAAACATAATACTTCATACTAATCCAAACTTTGGGTAGTCTAATTTTACCTATGGAAGCCTATCCCAAAAGGGATATATATAACTACAGCAAAAGAAAAACAAAACTTGTATAGAAACACGGCTGATAAATTTAAAACGGCAACAACATGTCTGATGAAGCAATGTCACAATTGCAAAAGTGCTTACTTTATTAAAAGCTTTGAAGTTTGAGTTTGATTGCAGTTTGAATTTTTCAAACATGTTTCTGTACGAGTTTTGTTTTTCTTCTGCTCTTCTGTTTAGTTTTACTCGTATAGTTAATTTCTGGAGGACGTTATGACTGGATATATAACTACATTTAAATCTCCTCCACTTATTACTTTTTTAAATGAAAATCTCTAACACTTCAAATAGCTGACCAGAAATTTAGTCAATGACAGTTGATATCCTAATTAAGTCCACAACACTTTCATAAAATAAGAGATGATTCTTGGACTTTGAATTTTAAAATTATCCATCTAGGCATGACACTTATGGGTTCAGACATTGAGCTCAGTTGTCAAAGTCAAGTTTTAATATTTTTGAGCTAAAATTATAATCTCCTTTTTGGAAGAATTACAGCCATCAGCTTCACCATCAGGGCCACGACCTCTATATTCTTTCAGTATTAGTGTTTTTAATTATTGTCTCCTGAAAAAAAAATATCTTAGCATTATATACTTTCAATCTGTCTCATACTTGTTTCTTTTTATAGGGCATCCCATCACAAGATGGCTGCCAACTGGCACACTGACAGAACCCACACTGTGAAAGTAGCAGACTCCAAATCCGACTTCAGACCAGTGACAAGTGGAGTACCACAGGGTTCAGTCCTGGGTCCTCTCCTGTTTGGTATCTACTTTTCTGAAGTGCAGGTTAACACAGAAGATCTTTGGTTAATGAAGTTTGCAGATGACTGCAAACTAGGAGCCATAATTGAAACTCCTAATGATGTGGACATCCTACAAAAGGGCCTCATTGCGACAGATGCCTGGTGTCAAAGCCATGGCCTCAAGCTCAATGCCAAAAAGTCCATTGTCATCCCCTTTGGTAAAAACTCTGTACCCATGAGCTACCACATAGGTGGCAGCCTACTTAACACCAAAAGTGTGATAAGATAAGCAAAAAACTACGAGCACTCATAAAATCGTCTAAGGCCAGCTTTGAGAGAAAAATTGCACAGGACACTAAGGATAATCACAAGGCTTTCTTTAGTTATGTTAGGAACCTGGGTGGTAATTCCCAGATATGCTCAGAATTAGTCCAAAATGACAAAAAATACACCGAACCCACATACATTGCCAACATCCTAGCTGACAGGTTCAGTGCAAACTCCCCCCCCCTCCAAAGGGCAAATATCTATCCCAGCAGAGTGCTGCCCCCCTGACATCTCAGATGCTCAGGTAAGAGCCACCCTCTCAAAAGCAAAAAACACAGCATCAATGGGACCAGACGGTGTCCTGGGCTGCGTCCTACATGAACTCCAAGAAGAGCTAAACCCAAACATAAAACTACTGTTCAATCTCAGCCTTACTACAGGATATGTACCCAAAGAGTGGCATACAGCAACTGTGGTCCCTCTCCACAAAGGTGGTGCCTCAACGGATCCTGGAAACTATCGCCCCATAAGCCTGACTAGCTTGGTCTACAAAGCTATGGAAAGGATCATCATGGACCTCATAAATAAAGATATTGGGGACCTACAGACACTGGATCCTACCCAATTCAGCTTTGTTAAGGGCAGATCCTGCCTCTTAAACCTGTTTGATTTCTTTGAAACAGTCACCAAGGCCATTGACGAGGGGAAGGTGATCCACACAGCCTACCTGGACCTTGCAAAAGCCTTCGATACAATACCCCACTCGGGCATTATAGATAAGCTCACCAGCTTAAATATAAACCCCTATGTCACTAGATGGGTTGCAAACTGGCTCAAGGACAGAACCCACATGGTTAGAATTGCTGGAGCCATGTCAGACTCCAAACCAGTTACAAGTGGCATCCCACAAGGCTCAGTCCTGGGACCTCTCTTGTTTGGTATATATTTCTCGGAGGTACAGACCAACACGGAAGGACTGTGGCTGACCAAGTACGCAGATGACTGCAAACTGGGCGCCATAATCGACTCTCCAGCCGACACAAGCATCCTCCAAAAGGGTCTCATAGAAACAGACAACTGGTGCTAGAGCCATGGCCTCAAGCTAAACGCCAAAAAGTGTATAGTCATCCCCTTTGGCAAAAACAAAGTGCCCACAAATTACCATATAGGTGGTAATCCATTAAGTACAGAAGAAGTAATTAGGGACCTGGGGACCCAAGTTGATAGCAATCTCTCATTTGACAACCATGTGGCCAAAGTGGTTAGAAAAACATTTTAAATAGCTCACCTAATAATGAAGGGATTCACATCTAGATCAGGGGAGGTCATCGTGCCTCTTTACTCATCCCTCATCAGGCCCATAATTGAGTACAATGCCCCTTTTGGGATGTACCTTACTAGACACCTGTAGCAACTGGAAAGACCCCAAAAGTACCTCAGCAAGAGGATCAAAGGGCTCAAACAGATGCCATATGCTGCCCGGTTAAAGAAACTCCAGCTCTACTCAGTGGCATACCGCCTGTTCAGAGGCGATCTGTGCCTGATGTATAAAGCCATGTCTAACCCGGAATTAATGGACATGCTGCACCTCAGAAAATCCAAATCCCATCGAGCTACACGCTCGAGAGACTTGAACCTCAGCACTAAAATAAATAGGACATGCTGAAGGGACAGATTCATAACCCAGAGGCTCCCTTCACTCTGGAATAAAATCCCAGTCCAGGTTAGGCAGAGTCCCTCATTGACTCTCTTCAAGAGGAATCTTGATGAGTGGATGTGTGATTGTAGGTTTACCCCGGGTATCACTTCTGTGTCACTGTTAGACAGAGGCACAGTATACTAACCTCAAAAAAGGGCATAGCAAAATTAATTTAAAATGGGTGGCGAAAGCCAAACACATTCTGGCTAGGCTTATAAATGCCCTAGGGCAGATAGCCTAGTATGAACCTATGAACCTATGAGCCTATAAGAGACCTCAGGACACAGGTGGACAGTAGTCTCTCCTTTGATAATCACATTGCCACAGTAGTCCAGAAATCCTTCTATGTGGCACACCTCATCACAAAAGGTTTCTCATCCAGGAAAAAAGAGGTCATTGTTCCCCTCTACTCATCACTCATTAGACCCATTATAGAGTACAACGCCCCTTTTTGTATGTACCTCACAAGACATCTACAACAACTGGAAAGGCCACAAAAATAACTCACAAAGAGGATTACCGGTCACAAACAGATGCCCTACACAGACCGTCTCAAAAAACTCGTACATCGCCTACTCAGAGGCGAGCACTGCCTAACATCCAAAGCTATGTCAAACCCAGAGCTGTTGGACATGCTCCACTTAAATTCCAATCCCTCTGAGCTACACGCTCTAGGCATCTAAACCTTGTCACCACAATAAACAGAACATGCTGGAGGCATAGATTCCTGTCCTAGAGACTTCCCATACTCTGGAACAAACTACCTATCTATATCAAACAAAGCTCCTCATTAGCACTCTTCAAGAAAAATCTTGATGATTGGATGGGAAATAGGAAATTCACCCTGGGGATCACCTCTGTGGCTCTGCTCAACAGGGACACAGGAAAATAATTTTCTTGGGTGGCAAAAGCCAGGGTACCTTTTTGGCTAGGCTTGTATAGGCCCTAGGGCCGATAGCCTAGTACCTACCTATGAACCTATGATTCCCCATACTTTAACATTCCTGGAAATAAAAATTGTTATTTTTGATACTATTACCTGATCTTTGTTTATTAAGGAGTGCATCCTTTGCCAAACCCTACCTTCTTTCAGACATGATGTTGATATAAAAGCTATAAAAGCTATAAACTATGAAAACAAACAGGAAAAAACAAGAAAATGTCTGCTGAGCTATATAATATCTAGAGGCTGGAGCAAAGTTTTATAGCAAACTCTATGTCACCCTCTATGCCCTTAAAATCCCATAGCTTGTACCTAGACCTTCTGGAGGCACTCATCATTAAACCAAATTCCTTATTCATAAAACACTTTATTTAACTAAGCCTCTCTAGACTGGGAAATATACACTGCCTCATTCTTGAAGGCACAACTATTCCTGGACATTATTAATACAACAACCCTTGACCAGATAGCGTGCACACACACACCAAAGATTCAAACATAAATACCCTTGATTAGGTAGTGCTCACATCCACCAGAGATTCAAACATACTGGACCTGGTACTCACAAATATGGGAGTCCACTGCAACCCCACCCCCACCCCATGTTACATCCTCACTGGTGAGGTCAGACCACAAAGCTGTCTCCTTTGAAATAAAAATCAACTTTGTAACCCCACCAAAACCTGTAACAGTTAGGAACCATTCCAAAGCAAATTACACCCTACTAAGTGATAGTTTATCAAAATCTAATGCCTCTCCCAACCCAGAGTTCAAAACACCTATGTGGAATTGTTCACAGAGACCTTGTACAACCATGTAAATGTCTGTATACAGGCTGCTGTATCTACTAAGAGTAGGCCCAAAACATTCCACACTGGTGGAATCCTAACCTTAATATGGTATATAACAAAAGGAAATAAGTCATGGCTAAAATCAGGAAGAGCAACTCCCATGATGATACGAGATCTCTAATTAAACTAAGCAGGAAACTAAGAGGACTAATTAAATCCAACAAGACCAATTATGAGGTCAAGATAGCATCATAGGTTAAAGGCAACCACAAGGTCTTCTATAGCTGTGTCCAGCACCTGAAATGCAGCACACATCAGTGTGCCAAACAAGTAATCAATAGTGGCACCTTCATGGCACCTTTGTGGATCAGAATGACATAAAGAATTCGCTGGCTGACAAATTCAGCTCAGACTTCACCCATCACTCCCCATGCCACCCTCCATGAAATAATTACTAGCATAACCCCCTCCCCCCAACTATAAACATGGAGCAATTCCTAGTACTGCTCACTAAGTTCAAAAAGACAGCCTCAGTGGGCCCTGACAATATCCTGGGATACCTCCTAAATAGCTGGAAACATGACTTATAAGGACCACTTGAGTCACTTTTCAACTGTAGCCTCAGAACAGGCTTTGTGCCATATGAATGGAAGACTACAATGGTTATCTCACTTTACAAGGATGGATCATCAACTGACCCCAGACATGACAGATCTATTACCCTGACTAGTCTAATATGTAAAGCCACAGAACAAATTATTATGGAAATGATCAAAAAGGACAAATGCAATCTTCAGGCACTGGGCACAGCCAGTATGTCTTTTTTAAGGGAAGATCCTGCCTATTAAACCTGGTGGACGTATGTGAGAAGGTCACCAAGACAATGGATGAGGGGAAAGTGGTGCATACCACCTGCCTGGACATGACTAAGGCATTCAACATAATACCACACTAAGGTCTATTTGACAAACTCACCAAATTGGGTGTAAACTCTTGCATAACTCACTGGGTTGCCAGACAGTTCACAGACAAGACCCAGGAAGTCAGGATTGCTGATACCACCTCCTCTAAGAGACCAGTCACCAGCAGGGTACCTCCGGACTCTTTGCCAAATTCACTCTGATTTGGCATCTACTTGTTGGCAGTAAAGGCTAATGTCAAGGACCTTTGGTTGGCCAAGTTCACAGAGGACAGCAAACTGTAGGCTATCATAGATTCCCCTATGACACAAACATAATACAAGAGGGTGTAACACAGACAAATAATTGGTGTCAAAGTCATGAACTAGAACTGAATGCTAAGAAATGCATTATACTTCCTTTTGGGAAAACTGTTAACCAGGCTAGTTACTCCATCGATAAGACTCCTGTAAGAGTTGACCCAATAGTCAGAGGTCTAGAAGCATATGTAGACAGTAATTTGGCCTTTGACCAACATATGACAAAGCTAGTAAGAAAATCAGCTTATGTTTCCCAAGTTATAAGTAAGGGCATGGCATCCAGGTCCAAGGAAGTCATAGCTTCACTTTGTTCAGCCCCTATCGGGCCCATCATTATGTATAATGCCCTCTTTGGCATGCACCTACCCAAACATATTCAACAGTTGGAATGCCCACAAAGGTTCCTTACCAGGAAAATCCAGGGTGTAAACACATTGCCCTATATGGATCACCTTAAAGCCCTATCTCTATATTCTGTCTCCTACAGGCTAGTGAGAGGTGAATCATTCCTGGCATAGAAGGTATCCTCGGATCCGGCTCTGATGGACCTTTTGCACATCTGTAAAATGAGCTGCATCAAGACCACTAGATCCAAGGATTTAAATGTTGCTTGTGACATAAATAAGACATGTTGGTGAGACAGATATGCATCTCAGAGGTCCTCCATGCTCTGGAACAGACTTCTCATCCCTAACCCTATTTAAGTTTAACTTTGACTAATGGATGGGAAATTGGAAATTCACCCCAGGTCTGGCTCCTATGCCTTTGATGGACAGACAGTAAAGCTCAAATTAATATACCCTCCATATGACCTCTAGAAACTTCCTAGCTAACATACCCCCAGCTAATAAGTGCCCATAATACATAGGGACACAATTGGGTTGGGTTGTTTGGCTAGGCATATAAAGGCCCTGGTGGTTGTTAGCCTAGTGTATAACTATCAACCTATGAAGCTAAGTTACATTTTCTAATATACAACTAAGTAAAATAAAAAAAGACAATAAGTATGAGTTCCCAGTTTAAAAAGCTGAATTAGATTATGCAATGACTGTAACAGAGATTACATACCATCCTGGCACAGAGGTAAGGGTAAAGAGTAGAAGAAAAAGCTACCTAACAGACATAGTAGTTCTGCCTGCCCTTTACAGCCTAAAAACCTAAATGCATTCAAACATTTGCCAAAGGCAAAAATTGTGTGGGGAGTAATAGAGCAGTCTATTCATTCTAAACAAGTTAAAGTACAGTTCAGCTGGTTGTCACAAATGAAATACAAGACGGATATCAGCCCTTAAAAACAAATAATAAAGAATAATAGTAAACTTATTTGTATCACTTATATTTGAAAATCCTGCCCCTCAAAAACATAATTATTTGCGACACTGTTTATAGAGGATGAAGTTGTAACTTTGCATTTGATGAATTGTAGTCCTGTTCAATCTGACAGATTTCAACCATTGGTGGGTCAGAAGTAGAGGAATCATTATCTATTGCGGTTTTCACCTCTTCCAATGGGTCATACCAATTGCTCAAATGGATCATACCAATTGCTCAGATGGATCATACCAATTGCTCAGATGGATATCAGTCTTCTGAATTATTCTCTGATCTTGCAGACATTATAAATCAAAAGAGACCCTCGTAAAATGTCCTTTAGCCACCTTTCTTCCTTATCAGCGATTTGATCAGAGAAAGGACTGGCATTCTTTTGTTCTTTTTTGTTCCCACTACAAATCACATCTTTATAACTGGATCTAGGGGATATGGTCTCTTTACCAGCCCCTAGTGTCCAAAACTGCCTCTGCTTCTGCTAGAAATGAAGCAAATAAGATAGCCTTGAATTTGTATCAGTAGGATTTCATGGAATTTTAAATGTACATTTAAATCCGAATCCCTTAAGTTTCTAATTATTGGAATGAAAACTACCCATTTGTAATATAGACAAATAAAATAATTAGGTGCCACATTCACTTGACAGCCCTTAATATGTAAAAAGCTACCAGAGTCTCTACTTTTCCATAAAAATTTTTTTATGATTGTTATAATCTAAACAGTAGTGGCTGGTGGCAGCTGGAACTACCTTATAGTCTGGGCATAAGGGGGCACAGCTAGTAAACCTGTGCTAGCCTTTCCCAGGTGTGTGTGTGTGTGTGTGTGTGTGTGTGTGTGTGTGTGTGTGTGTGTGTGTGTGTGTGTGTGTGTGTGTGAGTGTGTGTGTGTGTGTGTGTGTGTGTGTGTGTGTGTGAGTGTGTGTGTGTGTGTGTGTGTGTGTGTGTGTGTGTGTGTGTGTGTGTGTGTGTGTGTGTGTGTGTGTGTGTAAATCAAACCTCAAAAAGAGTGTGTGTGTCAGCTACTTGGGCAGGGACACAAAGCACTGGTTGGACAGAGAGGTTGCTGGAGGATTTGGATTGGCCACTCAGCTGAGACCTCAACCTTATAGCTGTGCCAGTGGGGAATCTTATTGGAGATCTGGAGAAAGAGGGAGAAACCAGTCCCAGGCTGACTGTGGTCTCTGTGTGCTCTTAAGGGAAATTGAACTTTACTGTGTGTGTACTTATCATCCTCCCAGTGTATACATCCTCTAGATGTTGCCAGTGGTGAGGATTGAGGATTGAGGCTCCTTGATTACTGGGCCAGTGCAGGGGCATCACAAGGAGCATTATGGTTGTGTGGCCATATGGGCCAGTTTGATCATTAATAAGCTATTGTCATCAGCAACTTTTTTAATTCATATACTGCTAGCGCAACGGGATCTTCTCCTTCTCCTTCTGGTAACTCTTTTAATGCTTCATCTTCTTTCAGCTGCTCCCATTAGGGGTTGCCACAGCAGATCAACTGTTTCCATTTCTTCCTGTCCTCTGCATCTTGCTCTGTCACACCAACCACCTGCATGTCCTCTCTCACCACATCCATAAATCTTATTTTAGGCCTTCCTCTTTTCCTGTTACCTGGCAGCTTCATCCTTAGCATCTTTTTCCCAATATACTCTGCATCCCTCCTCAGCACATGTCCAAACCAATGTAATCTTGCCTCTCTGGCTTTGTCTCCAAACCTTCCAACCTGGGCTGACCCTCTAATATACTTATTCCTAATCCTGTCCACCCTTGTCACACCCAGTGCAAATCTTAACATCTTCAACTCTGCCATGTCAAGCTCTGACTCCTGCCTTTTTGTCAATGCCACTGACTCCAACCCATATAACATAGCTGGTCTCACTACCCTCTTGTAGACCTTCCCTTTCACTCTTACTGGTACTCGTCTGTCACAAATCACTCCTGACACTCTTCTCCACCCACTCCACCCTGCCTGTACTCTCTTCTTCACCTCTCTTCCACACTCACCATTACTCTGAACTGTTGATCCCAAGTACTTAAACTCATCCACCTTCACCACCTCTACTCCCAGCATCCTCACCATTCCTCTATCCTCCCACTCATTTACACACATGTATTCTGTCTTAGTCTTGCTGACCTTCATTCCTCTTCTCTCTAGAGCATATCTCCACCTCTCCAGGGTCTCCTCCACCTGTTCCCTACTCTCACTACAGATCACAATGTCATCTGCAAACATCATAGTCCACAGGGACTCCTGTCTGATCTCATCTATCAACCTGTCCATCACCATTGCAAATAAGAAAGGGATCAGAGCTGATCCTTGATGTAATTCCACCTCCACCTTAAACGCATCCATCACTCCCACTGCAGACCTCACTGCTGTCACACTACCCTTGTACATATCCTGCACCACTCTTGCATACTTCTCTGACACTCCCGACTTCCTCATACAATACCACAGCTCTTCTCTAGGCACCCTGTCATATGCTTTCTCTAAATCCACAAAGACACAATGCAACTCCTTCTGACCTTCTCTGTACTTCTCCATCAACACTCTCAGAGCAAACACTGCATCTGTAGTGCTTTTTCCTGGCATGAAACCATACTGCTGATCACTAATCATCACGTCCCTTCTTAACCTAGCTTCCACTACTCTTTCCCATAACTTCATGCTGTGACTGATCAGTTTAATCCCTCTTTAGTTACTACAACTCTGCACATCACCCTTATTCTTAAAAATCGGTACCAAAACACTTTTTCTCAATCTAGCATAATTGTTCAGCTCATTTATCTTTTTTTTCTAATTTAAGAGAAAACAACAGTACCTCCTACAGTTATGAGGAATGGGTGGCCACCTTGGCATGTAAAGACATTACCAGAGCTTAATAAAACAAGCACTTCTTAACAAGTCAGTTTCTGAATATGTTTAATTGTGACAGTTTTTACGTGTTTTACATCCTGCAAGGGGTTCAATGCTACTTCTAAGTGCCCATAACTCCTCTTATAATGGCCGGGAAGCATCAGCCATTTTCTGTTCTGGTAACATGTTAACCTCAAACAGGACCCATTTTTAAGAGAAATCAGTACTGCCCAGAATCTCACTGCCAAATGCTTTCTCAGAAGCATCTAGTCAAGAATAATAGAAAACAATGCTAAGAATGACAAGAGGATATTGCTAATGATTTAAGTAGCCAAGTCTGCAAAGGTATTGCAGGAGAAAAGATAATTAGCAGCCCAATATCATGCATCCTCATGCATGCACCCGGTGCCACAAATATTGTAGTCTGAACAGATAATACCTGAAATTCACAGAAACATTGATGAAGGATAGCTTTGGTGTGGAAATTAAGATAGGGTTACCACCTGTCCCTCTTTGTGAGGAACAGTCCCTCTTTTGACAGTTGTGTCCTGCAAAAAAATCCCTAAAAATGGCAAAATGGCCTGTGATTTCTGAACAAAAACTATTTCCTAAGTTTCTTATAATAGCTGCCTTAAAAAGTTATTTTGTTTGTGAAACACCTAAATATTATATGAAATAGCATAACCAACTCAAATGTTACAATAATAAGCTTTTTATTTGGGCAAAAAAGTGAACTTCTGTACTTTGTGCTGGCTGTGTGTATATTTTGTCTTGCAAAAAGAAAAATCTAGCAAAGCTAGACTTCTAACTGTGTGATACCTTAAACCTCTTGCATCAGAGGCCTCATGGGATATATGCAAATCACCCTATAAGGATATCAGCTGTTTCAACTAAATAGCAATTCTGAATGTCCATGACTTTTTTCTTTACTTTCATTTTTATGTCTATTTATGGACAATTTCAGGCCATTAAAGCCATACCGCTAGTGGTTTTTGCCTTTAATGGCCTGAAATTGTCTGTATTTATTTGAGACTGTCCTTCAATGTTGTTTTAAAATATTTCCTGTGATGTTAAACTCTGTAGTCACTGTGTTGAGTTATTGAGTATTCTTTTGTTCTTTATTTATTTTATTTAACATTTGTTTACTGGGAAAGTCTGACTTGGAATGAAGGCAATTTTCAGCAGAAGCCCAGGGAGAAACACTCCAGATGCATGCCTTTGTAACATGGGAGGAAACCAGAGCACCCAGAAGAAACCTGCACGAATGCAGGGAGGACATGCAGACTCCACACAGAAGGCACCCTAGCTGAGAATTTAACTGGAGAACCTGTTGCTGTAAGGCAACAAAGTTACCACTGCACCACTGTGCCGCCTTTTATTTATTATTAAATATATTTAAACGTTTAATTGTGGCTGGTTTGTTTAGAGATATTTAAGCTCTTAGAGTACTTACATATGTATTTGGTGACACTGTATAGGCCACTCCTAAATATCCTTGGCCTTGGTCCCACTTACCATTTGGATAATAGCGTCACCCTTTGGGAAGGGCCTTATAGTAGCTAATAAAGAGCTGGTTGGTGAAAGTGACAGCTACCTTTTAGTCTCGGCAGAAGTGGGCATAGCTAGTAAACCTGTGCCTTTCCCAGGAGTGTGTGTATGATTGTATATAAATCAAATCTCAAAGTGTGTGTGTCAGCTACATAGACAGTGACACGAAGCACTGGTTGGACAGCAGGGGTGCTGGAGCTTTTGGCTTGACTGCTTAGCTAACATCTTAACCTTATAGCTGTGCCAATGTGGAGTCTTACTGGGGATCTGGAGAAAGAGGGAGTAACCAGCTCTAGACTGTCTGTGATCTCTGTGTGCTCTTAAGGGAAATTGTACTTTACTGTGTGTGTGTGTACTTGTCATCTTCCCAGTGTGGACATCTCTCAGTGGTGTTAGTGGTGAGGATTGAGGTTCCTTGATTACTGGGCCAGTGCATGGGGTGTCACACATACATACATATATAATAAACTAAAATAAAATAAAAATAAAATGAAAAAGCAACAATATGGCTTGGCATTGAGTAAGGACATAGCACTGTCCATCTACTAGCTGTCCTCACAAGTAGTCTGTATCTTGGCATTCAGGATGATCACCCTATAAGTGCTCTCTTAATTGCTCATTCAAAGGCATTTGACTATAGATCACAAACTTCTACTCAATCAGCTCTCCATCAAATGTTTGAATGCATCCACACAGGAAAGGATTACACATTACCTCCAGCAAAGATACTTACAGATATTCATTAAGAAAAAGCAGTCACTAATCCATCTCATAAAATAAGGGCAGCCAGTTCTTTTGGCATATGGGGATGAAGCCGAGACTGTAACCCAGGTGACCTGAGTTTGATTAGTGGTTTAGGTACCTAATACACCTGGTGTGTGTGGAGGTGGGAATAACACGACTGTGGCTTCTTGCCTCTCCTTGTAGGAGGTGTGGGAAAAGTGTGCCTGGACAGACTTCCATGGAAGAACACACAGTATGGACCAGGGGATGGTCAATGATTACACTTCACATGGAGATGTGGACATCGATCACAGGACCCAATGCATACCAAAACCTTGTATACTATGGGAATTATTAGTGAAGAGTAGGGCTTACAAGCTCATATCTGATCCTCTGAACATATAAATACTGCTACCCATTTACTTGGGTCTTACTCCACGGAATGAAGTGATATAAAAATGTCTCCCATAGAACAAGGGTGTCCATTGGGTGACTGGAAGATGTGGATTCAATGGTTAAAATGGGGGACAGGTGGGGCAACTCCTTGTGTGTGCAAGGATTGGTACTTTGTTATCTGCTGTTCACATTATGAACCATCTTGAGCTACTTTATGCAGATGATGGTTGTGCTACTAAATGTAAATTCCTTGCCAGCTATCACTAAGTCTCTGGACAGCAGCTTGATAATTCTTTTTCAGCCTCTAAAGGAATTAAATCTGAATATCAATGTGGGCAAAAATAAAGCTGCTTTTCTGTAGAAACAAGTAACTATTTGTAAACAAGGCATGGTATCAAACCCTGATGGCAGTCTGCTGATTAAAATAAATAAAATGAGGTATTGGAAAGGCGCATTGCTCCCTGAATTTATAGCCGGGGAATAAATATCAAAGGTTTGTTGGAAAAGCAACAACATATTAATAGACATCAGAGTTCTTTAATGACAAAATGTGGGGCTTGTGGATATTGTAGATACATCAATGATGGGCCATATGTTATGATTAAGAACTATAGACCTTCTATTGCTTGCCCTGGAAGGTGTAACTGCAATACATTAATGCTGGTTTATGTAGCAACCGGTACTGCCTGCGAGGGTTTCTATGTGGGTCAAACCAATCACAAGCATAGGGACAGGACAGCTGAACATTTAAGTGTGATTAAGAATGAAAATGTACATAATGCACTTTATTTATGCAGTAAACGGTGTGAAAATTTAAAAAAAATATTTTTTTCATTATTGATAGAGTGTTTTATAATGAGAAAGGTGGTGATTATAAAATTGAGGTGGAGATTAAAGAATTCAGATGGCAACTGAGACTGAATTCACAGAACCCACCCAGTTTGAATGATAGCATCTCAGTTATGTCTGTTTTAAAACAAAGGGCAAATGTTATTATGAGTGGAAGTCGCTCTTATTAATATGTAATCAGTGGTTTGAATTATATATGGGGTATATGCTTATAGAATAGTGAGTTTATAGATGGGTTGTAAATGGTAGGAAATTTGGTTGGTTTTAAATATATATATATATATATATATATATATATATATATATATATATATATATATACACACACACAATTTTTTTAGAAAATAAGATGAAAATAATTAAATGAACTTTTTTATTTATTTTTATTTATTTTATTTTTTATTTGTTGGCTGGGCTAGTCTAACTGGATACATGTCCATTTTCAGTAGAGGTCCGGGGAGATAAGCTCAGTGAAAACAAAAATAAAACATCCCATTTGCAAACAAAATCTCATAAACAACTATTCATATGTACAACGTACATTGCAGGTATAGTACAGAGATAATCAAAGAGGGTAGACATTCAAAACATAGTACAAGGAAATGCAGGTACAATACAAAAATGCAGGTTAATACATAATATAAAAAAGAAGGCAGGTTATAATATAATTATGTTAGAAAAAAAAAGTTGTCACAATCATAAGTTTCCAGAAGATGCAAGTAAGAGTATATAGTAGGACAAGCGTATGTTGTATTAAGGAAAATAGAACTTGATAAATGAGAAGTAGAAGGTAGGCAGAAGCAAGATCGGAAGAGCTAGTCGCTTAGTCAGGCTTAGTAGAGCAGCACAACCAGTATGTCCTGAGGAAGAGTTTTAGTTTACTTTTGAAACGTGATATAGAGGGAAGTGAGGAGAGGTCACTGGGACGTAGGGTCCAAGATTTTCCAACAGTATTAGAGAAGAGAGAGTCCCCAGCTCTGTTGTTTGATTTTGAAATATCTACAAGAACTGTATGTGATGATTGTAGGGTCTTCAGATTGGTGTAGGGACCGATGAGGGTATACAGTACAGGAGTATTGGTAGGTTCGTAAAGGGTCTTATGGGCAGTGGTTAGTTGGTGGAATTTAAGCTGATTTTGCAGTTCAAGCCATCCTAGCTGCTTTAGATTATAACAGTGGTGGGTTGTGAAAGGGTTTCTTGTAGCAAATCTGGCTATGTTATTGTACAAATGTTCCATTTTATTTAGGTTGTTTTTAGATAGATTCATATATATATGGGTGAGGCATAGAGGAGAGTAGAGATTAGATGATTGTGAGAAATGGTTATTCTAGCTGAACGAGAAAGGAAGGGTTTGATCCTGTAGAGAGAGCCTAGTTTTCTGTTAACAGTTTTTAGAGTATTATTGATATGGGTGTCGAAGTTGAGGCTGTTGTCTATGGTGATTCCTAGCAGTTTGGTTGTAGGTCCTGGGGATACGAGAGTACCATTATTGGATTTTACAGTGAAATCTATTGGGGAGGACTTACGAGTAGGATTAAAAAGGAGGAGTTTAGGTTTTTGGGGGTTCAGGAGGAGACAGCGCTGTGTAAACCATTGTTCAACTATGTTAAACACCTTTTGTGTAAGGGAGTGAAGTTTAGATTTGTTTGCGGATGAGCATATAAGAGTGGAATCATCTGCGTATTGGATGCATGTAGCTTGTGGGATTTCTAGGTGAAGGTCATTGATAAATACAGAAAAAAGTAACGGTCCTAATATGGACCCTTGAGGGACACCAAGGTTAACAGACAGGTGGATAGATAGAATACTGTGGCAAAGCACAGCCTGTTGTCTGTTATCTAAGTAGGACTTGAACCATTTTATAGCAAGCTCATCTAGT
This sequence comes from Protopterus annectens, assembly GCF_019279795.1. Taxonomy (NCBI): domain Eukaryota; kingdom Metazoa; phylum Chordata; order Ceratodontiformes; family Protopteridae; genus Protopterus; species Protopterus annectens. The sequence continues at coordinate 994,226,398 of NC_056737.1, read as the reverse complement.
GACAGGGATTTAAGGATATTTAAAAGTATCTGATGATTTACCATATCGAATGCCTTGGACAGATCAATAAACAATGCAGAGGAAAGCATATTGCGGTTACAGTTTTTGTTGATACAATCAGTAAAGGTGAGGAGGGCAGTAGTAGTGCTGTGGGAAGGTCTGAAACCATGTTGACAGCTGGATAGTAAATTATTTTGGATTAGGTGGTCTAGCATTTGCCTGTGGATGCATTTTACCATGATCTTTGCCAAAGGGGAAAGTAGGGCTATGGGACGGTAGTTGGAGAATTCAGTAGAGCTTCCACCTTTATCTAGGGGGATAATATGGGAGACCTTCCAGATACTAGGGATGTGTCCTTCACTGATGGTTCTATTGATCATGATGGAAATGGGATAGGTGATGTATTTGGCTGTTTTTTGTAGATATTCAGCGGGTAGTTGGTCTGCTGAAGGAGAGGGTGGTTTCAGTTTTTGGATAAGGGTAAGAATATATGTTGTTGGGACTGATTGGAAGAGAAATGGACAGGGTTGGGTAGAGTTAGAGTTAGATATAGGAAAGCCATGAGGTGATAACTGACTGGCAAGTGTTTGAATGGGTTCAGTGAAAAATGTATTAAAGGCATTGGCAGTATGCTTGGGATTTTCCAGGTCTGTGCCTTGTGGGTTTGGAGTGATAGATTGACCTGGGTGTAATAGTTGGTTAATACTCGCCCAGAACTTTTGTGGTTTATTATGGTGAGTCTGCTGGAATTGTAGGTAGTAGTTTCTTTTGTCAGAGAGTATAGCTTTTTTAGTGTCATTTCTCAGCTGTCTGAAATTTTGTTGGTCTACTGGGTTTTTAGTCATTCACCATTTATTCCAGTATTTATTTCTGAGATGGATTTTTTGCTTGGTTTCTTTTGAAAGCCATGGGGCAGATTTAGTTCTAATTCTGATAGAGTGGGTTGGAGCATGGTGTTCAAGTATAGCTAGGAAGTTAGAATTAAAGTATTTAACAGCTTCCTCCAATGGGAGGCATTTTAAGAGAGACCAGTTGCATGCTTTTAGTTAGCTTTGGAAGAGATCGGGGTTAAAGTTTTTCTTGGTTCTAATTGTTCTACAAATGGTTGGAACAGGTAGATTGGTCTTATGCCTAATGATGTAGGTGAGTGAGTGGTCACTCACATCATCAGGGAGGGTTCCAGCTTCATAATTCTGGGGAAGGTTATTTATGAGAATCCAATCTAAGGTACTTTCTTTCTTATTAGGCTTGTTTATCCTGGTAGGGGAGGTAATGGTTTGAGAAAAAACAAATAGGTTAATATGGGTGGTAGGGTGACTACCGCTGCAACACTTCCAATCAATGTTAAAATCATCTAGGATTATGGTTTCTTGGGGTAAGTTTTGAGATAACCAGCAAAGGATATCTTCTATGGTTGCACTGTTATTGCCAGGAGGTAGATAGATACAGGTAATATAAATGGATTTGAAAGTGTTGATTTGAAGTTTGGAAATAATAATTTTAGCGTTAGAGTCTTGAGGTGGTTTATAGTCATAGGTAGTAATTTGTAGGCCTGATTTAAATAAGATCACAATCCCACCACCCTTCTTAGCTGCACGGTCAAGTCATAAGATATTATAGCCGGGTGGGATGACTTCATTGTCTTTAGTTACAGGTTATAACCAGGTTTCTGTTAAGCATAGAATGTCAAAGGAGTAGACTTCCAAGAGAGAATGGAGTTGTGCAACTTTGTTATTAATACTACGTACATTGAGGTGAGCTATTCAGAGTGAGTTTGGTGGTTTGGTAAGGAAATGAAAGGTAGAGGGATTGGGGTTGAAGAGTTGAGTGGTAGTAGTAGTTGTTGAGCCTGGGGTTGGGTGAATGTCTCCATCTTTTAAAGAGAGGAGTTGTATTTGAAATCTAGGATTTGGGGATTTACAGTATAGGTTTAGAGATTTCCTGGGATTGAGAGAGTTATATCTAATGTGGGCTATTCTATGATATTTAGGCAGTAGATAGCTAGGTGTAGATGTTATATTAACATGGTTAGTGAGAATATGTAGAAAAGGAGAGATGGTTAGCTTAGTGGGGTATTGAAGGCTCTTGTGGCTTAGCTTAATATTAAGTAATTATTCATGAGAGGAAACGATGTTTCTTATGATGTAAGTGATGTGATGACTGCTGATTTGTGGTTGTTTATTATTTAAATGGAGTGTAATATGAGGCAAATTTGACTCTGAAGAAGCTAAATTCTTAGCGAAAGCACTTAGTCATTTGGTTGGTGTTTTTTAATAAAGAATAGTAACGTTATTTCGTGGTCGGGATTTTTTATTTTTGTTTTTTGAGTTAATGGTTTTGTTGTCCATTTGGGCAATTTTAGTTTGAATTCAATGTGGGCAAAAATGAAGCTGTTTTTCTGTATGAAGAAATAGCTATTTGTAAACAAGGCATGGTATCAAGCCCTGATGGCAGTCTGCTGATTAAAATAAATAAAATGAGGTATTGGAAAGGCGCATTGCTCCCTGAATTTGACTATGCCTCACCATTTATCAAAACTACACTGATTTCTGCCAAGAAGTTTACAAACCATGCAAAGTGTGATTTGTATATTTATGACTGAGGCAAAAGACAGACAGCCCTTGCTTCACAATGACTGACACCAGGTGGATAGTCACATGACTGACGTCAAGTGGATAGTCACTAAGAGTAACGTTCTTCATATGCACAACATGCTACGGACTGATAAATACAGACTACTGGAGCAACTTTAGGCCTCTTAACACAGCTAACTGTTTACCAGATCATGGAGACCTGCTGATTTTCTGGCAATCCCACTAATAAATCCACTTCATTCTGTCACTCACTATGCAAATGCTTTCGTCATTAAAAGAGCTTCACTTTGACACCATCCCACTCTGTGTATCTTCTTAACCAATATATGAATATTCCTTCATGAGAAAGGAACATACTATTACCCTGGTACTGAGAGTTAAGAGCCTGCATCGCACAGTATATATATATATATATATATATATATATATATATATATATATATATATATATATATATATATATATATATATATATATATATATATATATATATGTGTGTGTGTGTGTGTGTGTGTGTGTGTGTGTGTGTTTGTATATTACAAGTATTTAAATGTCTGTTTCACTGGTATCCTTGACTACAAATAACTGTTTATTGCATGTGCTTTTTATCATATTATTAACAGGTCAGTGACTGAATATGGAGTTTTGATTTATTGTACCTAATGATAAAATAAATGCATGCATACATACATAGACATACATATATACACACCTACATGCATACATACATAAGGGTGCTGATAATAATAATAATAATAATAACAATAATAATAATAATAATAATAATAATAATAATAATTATTATTATTATTATTATTATCATATTTATTATTATCATAGTATAAGTTCTGCCTGTATTCTGTAATTAGTATAAATAACACAGAAGTCACTTAAGTAGACATGAGCTACTATCAAGTTTCTACATTTTATACCATTTGAAGTGTTCTGTTTTCCTTGAATTTGGACTAGAATGTCACACTCTTTGATTTAATGGGTCTGATATTTAAAAAAAACATATTTATGCTGAAGAAATCGTGTGAGAAATGTAAAGCACAGCACTGAAATCTGAATTACACACAGGTTAAAAGAGAAATAGGATGTGTCTGTCGTGTGTGTGTGTGTGTGTGTGTGTGTGTGTGTGTGTGTGTGTGTGTGTGTGTGTGTGTGTGTGTGTGTGTGTGTGTGAGAGAGAGAGAGAGAGAGAGAGACAGCATGCTATTTACATAAAGAATGCACACACAAATCCAGATAATGAATTATTTACAATGGCGCTTTTGTTTTAAGTGTCTGATGCAACATTCACTGATGAACAGGCAAGCTTAAAGTCTACTCTGCTTGTCAGACTAGTCCAATATACATATTTTATAACTTCCGAATCTATAAAAATGTAGACAGAGATGGTATTAATCTTGTTTTTTAGTCTGCAGCTATGGGAATTTACAAAAGTATAAAGAAAAAGCTTCCCCTATCTGTAACAGCCAAAAGACGTGAAATATCGTAAAATATATGAACTTTTCCCTAAGTCATTAAAGTATTTCTGAATATAATTCATCTTCTGGTGCTGCAGAGTTCTCCTATTCAGAAAATCTTTTCACTAATGAGGTAGATCCCATGAGTCACAGCTGAAAATGTATTTTTAGATTTTGTAAAATGTGTCTCTCCAACAAATGTTAGCAACTGTCCCCATTTTCTCCGAAGAAACTCAGATATAAGATTTATTGCTGCTCTACAAATAAAACATGGTTTACTAACAAAATAATGAAATCATCTTACCATCCATCACAGGATCGAAGGTGAAGGTGCAAAAAGACAAAACTGCGAACACAAATCTTGCTGACTCCAAAACATTGACACATAGCTTGTGTTTGCAGTTTTGAGGATTGATGGTATGAACTGGATCACACTACATTGGCAATCTGGTAAGTTACCTTTTTCCTCAATGTAGGGCAATCTTGGAGTTAGCAGGTGGTGTGGGAGGTGCATTTACAAAAGTGTATTTTACGGATGGTGAGCAGTCCAGTAACTGTCGAATGTGGATTGTTGCCTTCTGAACAAATTGTGCAGTCAGAATGGCAATTCGTGTGATCCAGTTCACACCACCAATGCTCAAAACTGGAAACACAAGCTACATGTCTATGTTTTGGAGTTGACAGGATTTGCATTCTGAATTTTGCTTTTTTGCAACTTCATCTTTTACCGTCTGATGGACGGTAAGGTGATTTCATTATTTTGATAGTAAACCATGTATATATATACATATATATATATATATATATATATATATATATATATATGTATGGGTCCACTTTGTAAATTCAAAATACTAAAATCTCGAATTTCATTATTTCGAACTTACAAAGCCGCAAACACACATTTCCAAAATCGGCAGAAGTGCGAAATTCAAAATACGAAGCACAGATATTTTGAATTTCTGCTTCCGATGGTATGGTATCTGGATATTTGGGTTTAATTTTGGTAAGTTTGTGTGTGTAAATATGTTGGTTTGGTATTTAGTGTATGTAAGTGTGTGTTGTGACTGTTATGTTTGTGTTTGAGGGACTGTAAGATGTGTGTGTTGGTTTAGTTTGTGTTTCTGTTTGTGCGATCTCGGAGTTAGAATATATAAGTAGGGAGGGTGTGGGTGGCTGTGGGGGGGTGCATGGGGGCTTGCCCCCCACTACTTATATGTAGTTTAGATGAGTTTGTTTGATTGTAGGGGGAGTTTTGTGTATGTTTATGTGTGTACTGTATGTATAGCATAATTACAGGATTTTGAATTTCGTGGTTCTGTGTTTTCGAGTTTGTGAGTTATGGTTGGGTTTTCGGCTTTGTGTTTTCGAAATAATGAAATCCGAGATTTCAGTATTTCATAATTATAAAGTGGACCCATATATACCAAGTAAAAAATATATGAAGAGGATCACCAAAGGAACACTGCAGCATTAAATCCAGAAAATTTATTGAAAAAAGTTAAATGCTTTTGTCAAAATCAGATGACTTCATCAGAACAAGAACATACAAAAAATGCCATATTTAAACACCCTAACCCTTACAGCCATTGGTTGACAAAGCAAACATCATTTCCTGTAAAATAATTAAGAAGTTTAAAAAGACAGTAACACATAATTGCAATGACTGCCCACTACAACACACCAATTGCCACCTACCAACTACATAGGCATTAATGTATTATGTAATGAAGTATGATTTAAAACACAGATCTTGAATAAAATCACATAAAAAAGCTGATTTTAGTTTTAATACAGAACTAATGGATAACTTGTCATTGAGCCCAGCTGGTTGACATGCATTTAATTTAATCTGCCACTTGAGCTCTAAATATTCAAGGAAGTCATCATCGGGCCCCCCTCGTGGACCCAGGTCTACTTGTTCAAGTACAAAAAATTTAAAATAATGTGTCGGGTATACCTTTATATGCTTAAATAAAGCATCGGTCTCTTTATTTTTTAGTATATCATAGTTGTGTTGATATATTCTTTGTCTGAGGACTCTGACTGTCTTTCCCACATAGTACCCCTCACTTACCATACAGGTTGCAATATATACCACTCTCTTGGTGTAACAGTAACACTTCCTATTAGTAGTAATTTTACCATAGTTCCTGACTCTAATGGAATCAGTGTCCATTATATAGGGACATTGTCCACACCTCCCACATTTAAAAGTTCCACCTAGGCCTGCCTTTAACTTTTTCCTCTCCACCAGGCCTTTCAAGGAGCTGCCCTTTTTGTACACCACAAGAGGTTTTCCCCCAACCTTTTGTTGATCTTCTCATCCAAACAAAAAATGGTCCAAAAATCATAAATGATGCTTCTAATGTTAAAAAAAAATCCCTAGTGAAGGGCAGGACACATGCCCTAGTAAAACTGTCAGTTTTGACCAAACCAGAGGTTCTGTTCAAACCTTCAGGCTTCACCAAGAGTGCAGAATAAATACCCCCAGCTCTTTTTGATTTGACTTCTTCAGCTACGTCATTGACAAAGTTAAAGGGGTAACCTCTTTTCTGCAACATTCCCATTAGAACATCACATTCTTTAACAAAATCGTCCTGGTCAGACACCATTCTGGCCAATCTCATGTATTGCCGCTTGACAAGGGATTTTTTTCTAATGCAGAGAGTGGCAACTCTCAAAATGCAACAAAGAGTTAGAATAGATAGGTTTTCTATAAAGGTGCAAAGTAAACCTACCCTTAAAATGATCTTTCTTAATAGTAACATCCCGATAATTCAAGGTGACAAGGTCCTTGGTCATGGTAAATTTAAAAAAGTTGGTGGTGTTGTTGATGTAAACAAAGAACCTATTCAGGTCATCTTCGCTCCCATGCCAAAATAAGACCATATCATCCAGGTACCATCCATATAGTACCCACATGTCCTTGAATTCAGAGTTCATTACATAGAGGTCTTCCCACTGTGCTAATACAATGTTAGCAAATGACGGTGTGCAACATGCACCCATTGCCACTCCCTGCACCTGCTTGAATAAATGCCCCACAAAGTGATAAAGTTGTTGCTCAGAATCATTTCCATACAGGACCTGATAGTAAGAATAGTATCATGGTTCAATGTACTATTTAAGCATAAATAGTCATAGAACCATTCTAGTCCAACATCATGGGGTATTACTGAGAAGAGGTCACAGATGTCAATGGTGACCAAGATCAAGTCCTCATGGTACATACTGTTCTTAACTTTAGACAGAAAGTCCCAGGAGTCCTTGATCACCAGGTCTCTGTTATCAAGGGTGTGCTTAACAGTGTTGTCAATATATTTAGCCAAACTGAAGGTCTTAGAAGCTTTTGCATCGACAATCGGTCGTAAGGGGGGGGGGTGGGAGTCAGAGATACTCTTATGTATTTTAGGGATTCCAAAAATGGTAATAATCCTAGGATACTTAGTTTCCAAAAATCTAGAAGTTTCTACAGTAATTTGCTCATTGAGTAAAAGTTGTTCAATGTCCAAATCTATAGGCCTGTAGGATATATTCAACTCGTTTTTGGAAACCTCTGTGTATGTGTCACTGTATAATGAGTCAGTCATTTTACTATTGTAATCACACACATCCATGATAACAGTTCCTCCCCCCTTATCTGGTTCCATAATCCTGATTTCATCATTCTCCAAAATATCATGGAGCAATGTAGTTTCTTGCCTAGTTAAATTATTGGCCCCATTATTATCAAGAAGTTTTTTGTTATTATTTTTGGCAACCACTTTTCTGAATTCATTTTCACAAACGGTCTCATACATTTGTACTGTTGGGTGTATAGGGGGAATAAAAGTACTTGGTCTATTTAATCGGCCTAGATTCCCCTGCAACTTGCATTGTCCAGCCCCCTCTTGTGTAAAAAAGAGTTCCAAATTCAACTTCCTAGTGAATAATTTAAACTCCAAAATAGTATTGACAATGTCACTACCAGTTGTTGGCACAAAGTTGAGCCCTTTTGAGAACAGTTCTGCCCAATCAGTACTCACAGTTGTCCTACTATAATTGTAAATGCTGAAATCCTGCTCAAGATTCTTCACAATGGTACATTCATACAGCCCATCACTTTCATTGGTATCATTCATCACCTCCAATACTGTTGTTATTGTCTCCCCCCCCCCCCATTGATTCTGGTAATTCACTTGTCCATACCCTCCATTCCCTTGCCCCCCCCCCCCTCTGATTCATCAATCGCTAGGATCTCCTCAGAGGCGGGGGTTCTAAAAAGGCATTATCATCCGCTGAATCTACCACATCATCATCTTCATTAATTACATTTACCTCTTCACATCTTTCAGCCCACCTAGCTTGTTGGCCCAGCGATGGGTCAGGGTATGCCCTCCCCTCATCATAATCAGTTTTATCCCTGAGCAGTTTTCTTTCTTTCCTTTTTTGCAATTGCACCAAGTCATTATCAACACTTTTAAATAAATTATTAAATTCAACCAACCTGTGTTCAAATAATAAATCACGCTTAATTTCAGTATCAAGTTTGTTAATGTCCTTTAAAATAGCAGCCATTTTCTTATTGTTATCAGTGATAAAAATGTTTAACAACTCACAACCATGCTTAATTAAAAAGTTCTTTAAGTCCCGATGTAACTAGGAGTCCTTAATAAGCCCAGTTGGATATTTCCATGTCCGAAGGCCCTTGGGAATCTGCTCTCTCCTTACACACTCATGCAGATATTCATTTTCCAATTGTAAATGTTTGTACCTGAATAAAGCTTCCTTAAAACCCCAAATTGTTGCTCGAGGCTGCTGTGTTGGTTGGTAGCATTCATATACTGTCTGTCAAAGATAATTCCGTTCCTGAGTCATTGCTCAACTGAAACTGATGGCATGTTGTCATTATGTGCATCTAGCGTGTCGCTAGATGCTAGTCCACTCCCATTTACGTTACTGCTGCCTGCCAGACTTCGTTCATAGGAGTGATTGTTAGAATTAGTGCTCCTTTGTGCTGGAGTAATCATTGAGATGTCAGGACTCGATATACCGGCATTGTTGAGCCCCTGACTACGATGATCCACTAATTGACCCAGAAGTGACTCTACCTTAGCAGACAGCCCAGCAACAGTAGATGCAAGTGTTGGACCTTGACACCTTGAATTATCTGGATGTTACTATTAAGAAAGATCACTTTAAGGGTAGGTTTACTTCGCACCTTTATAGAAAACCTACCTATTCTAACTCTTTGTTGCATTTTGAGAGTTGCCACCCTCTGCATCAGAAAAAATCCCTTGTCAAGGGGCAATACATGAGATTGGCCAGAATGGTGTCTGACCAGGACGATTTTGTTAAACAATGTGATGTTCTAATGGGAATGTTGCAGAAAAGAGGTTACCCCTTTAACATTGTCAATAACATAGCTGAAGAAGTCAAATCAAAAAGAGCTGGGGGCATTTATTCTGCACTCTTGGAGAAGCCTGAAGGTTTGAATAGAACCTCTGGTTTGGTCAAAACTGACAGTTTTACTAGGGCATGTGTCCTGCCCTTCACTAGGTTTTTTTTAACATTAGAAGCATCATTTATGATTTCTGGACCATTTTTTGTTTGGATGAGAAGATCAACAAAAGGTTGGGGGAAAACCTCTTGTGGTTTACAAAAAGGGCACCTCCTTGAAAGGCCTGGTGGAGAGGAAAAAGTTAATGGCAGGCCTCGGTGGAACTTTTAAATGTGGGAGGTGTGGACAATGCCCCTATATATTGGACACTGATTCCATTAGAGTCAGGAACTATGGTAAAATTACTACTAATAGGAAGTGTTACTGTTACAACAAGGGAGTGGTATATATTGCAACCTGTATGGTATGTGAGGGGTACTATGTGGGGAAGACAATCAGAGCCCTCAGACAAAGAATATATCAACACAACTATGATATACTAAAAAATAAAGAAACTGATGCTTTATTTAAGCATATAAAGGTACACCCAACACATTATTTTAAATTTTTTGTACTTGAACAAGTAGACCTGGTCCACAAGGGGGGCCCGATGATGACTTCCTTGAATATTTAACCTCAAGTGGCAGAGTAAATTAAATGCATGTCAACCACCTGGGCTCAATGACAAGTTATCCATTAGTTCTGTATTAAAACTAAAATCAGCTTTTTATGTGATTTTATTCAAGATCTGTGTTTTAAATCATACTTCATTACATAATACATTAATGTCTATGTGGTTGGTAGGTGGCAATTGGTGTGTTGTAGTGGGCAGTCACTGCAATTATGTGTTACTGTCTTTTTAAATTGCTTAATTATTTTACAGGAAATTATGTTTGCTTTGTCAACCAATGGCTGTAAGGGTATTTAAATATGGCATTTTTTGTATGTTCTTGTTCTGATGAAGTCTTGTGATTTTGACGAAAGCACTTAACTTTTTTTCAATAAAATTTCTGGATTTAGTGCTGCAGTGTTCCTTAGGTGATCCTCTTCATATATATTATATATATATATATATATATATATATATATATATATATATATATATATATATTTATGGGTCTAGGATACATGCTCAACTAGCATATGTCCGAATCACGAAACATCGAACACACATACACGAAAACGCTTTACATCGAAAAGCGCTTCCGTGTATGTGTAGTTCAAAAAAAAATCTACGTTTCTGCAGGGGGGCTTCACCCCCCCTGCACCATCTAACCCCTACTTTATTATTCTCACTCCGAGATTGCACTACAGTGGGGAAAAGGGAATTTTCCCTTACCCACACTGTAGTCCGATGTATGAAACAGGCACAGGTACACGGAAGCACTTGTCGATGTTAAGCACTTCCGTGTATGTGTTCGATATGCAGTTCCATGTAATTTGATAAACAAAAAATTTTGAAATACAAAGTGTCTAAAACACAACATATTGAAAATGTAATTTGCCCTTTCCCCAACATTGTGCGATCCCAGAGTTGGTATATATCATTAGCAGGGGGTGCATGGTGCAGGAGGGCTTTCCCCCTGTATTATGCAGGTTTTTGATATATATATATTTTTAATTTTGTGTTTCAACGGTTTTATTTTTCACTCAAATGGTAGCGAACCATTGCTAGATACATATTGTTACATCTATATCAATCTAGCCATGTGTGTGTGTGTGTGTGTGTGTGTGTGTGTGTGTGTGTGTGTGTGTGTGTGTGTGTGTGTGTGTGTATATATATATATATATATATATATATATATATATATATATATATATATATATATACATATTGATCTGCCTATATAGACAGATAGATAGATAGATAGATAGATAGATAGATAGATAGATAGATAGATAGATAGATAGATGGATATGAATTACATGTGTGTGTTTGTTTCATACAGGATTTGTCGCTTTACAAAACCCAAAGGCCCATTCGCTTCCCATCACAAGGGTCAGAGCTAACCAAGTATGATCATCACTAATGCAGCCACTGGGGTGGTCTGAGGTTTGTTTACATATGTATTACAGCCCTATGACACCTTTGCATACTCAGCTATTGAACAGAAACTTAAGTATCTAAATGGTGCTTTTCTGTCAGGCTTTGATTCATACCAAAATAAATCAATGAAAATATATTTCTTTTAGTGATTATTAATCCACAGTTAAGTAATCTTTTTGTATTAAAACTGAATTCTGAATAAAAAAATAACCTAGTCCAAGGTCTGTCTTTCGTTTTTCTTCCTTTGTTTGCATGTAACAGAGGGTTCATAAGGGTGTGGAACATTTTAATTTTGAGCAGACGGATGTGGAAGGTTTCTGCTCTGCAGGTAAGACAGCTGCAGCTTGACACATTTATACTGTTCATGAACACTTTAGAAAATACGAAAAGCTTTAGAAAATCTGAAAAGTATATACCGAACAGGAGGAGTCCCAAACCTAGCCCTGGAGGATGCCACTTGTAACCAGTTTACAGTCGGACCTAGAGCCTGCAGCTCTCACCGTGTGGGTTTTAGCCATGAGCCAATTGTTAACCCATCTCATGACACTGGGATTTATGTTTAGGCTGGTGAGCTTGTCTATAATACCAGACTGGGGAATGGTGTTGAAAGCCTTTGCAAGGTCTAGGTAGGGTGTGTGGACCTCTTTTCCCTCATCTAAAGCCTTGGTAACTGTCTCAAAGAAGTCCACCAGGTTTAGGAGGCATGATCTGCCCTTAACAAAGCCAAACTGGGTAGAGTCCAATATTTGGAGGTTCCCAATATCTCTGTTAATGAGTTCCATGATGATGTGCTCCATAGCCTTGCAGACCAGGCTAGTCAGGCTTATAGTTATAGTTCCTGGGGCCCTTTGCGGAGTGGGATAACTGTTGCTGTGCACCACTCTATGGGTACGTAGCCTGTAGAGAGGCTAAGTTTGAACAGTGTGTTTACGTGAGGAGTTAGTTCATTCTTGAGTTTGTGTAAGACACAGCCTGGGACACCATCCTGTCCCATTGAAGCTGTGTTTTTGGCTTTGGATAGGGCTGTTTTAACCTGCGTGTCAGCGATTGCTGGGGCTCTACATTCTTCTGGTATGGTTATGGGCCCTTTAGGGGGTGAGAGGGGGGGGTGAAGTTTTCACTAAACCTGTCTGCCAGAATGTTGGCAATATCAGTCCATTCAGTGTATTTTGTGCCATTCTGCACTAACTCAGAGCAGATCTGAGAGTTTCCACTTAGATTCTTGACATAGCTAAAGAACACTTTGTGGTGATCTTTGGAGTCCTTGGCAATTTTTCTTTCGAAGCTTTTTGGGATTTTACTCTTTTCTGTACTAGTTTCATCCTTCTGTTGTATAGCTTGTTTATGGCAGGGGTGCACCAGACTGGTTTCCTTTTTTTTGGAGGAGTGAGTCTTGGTTTTGCTTGGGATAGCATGATCCATGCATTCTTGCAGGTGCTCATAGAGTGCCTTTGTATGGGATTCAGCAGCTTGGACAGCGTTGTCCTTTAGCATGGGGGCTGTGAACCTTTCCACCTCGGTCTTAAGTAATGTGAAGTTTGCTTTTGAAATGTTTTTCACAGTGGTCTCCTTGATTGGGGGTGGGGGCAGAATGTGGATAGCCAGAGTGATTATTCTATGGTCTGATCTAACCAGCGAGGTGTTGACCTCCGGTGTAAAACACTGGTCGCCCATGTTGGTGATGACCAGGTCCAATATGTTGTCACCTCTTGAGGGGGTGTTGACCAGTTGATCCAGGGTGTTTGAGTTTATAAATTCTAGGAAGCATTGGGCAAGGGAGTTAGTACTTGAGTAGTTCTCCCAGTTAATGTTTGGGTAATTGAAATCACCCAATATTAGGGCATTTGGTAGGACCTTCATATTTCCCAGTGTCTCCAGAAATGCGGAATGGGGGTCCTGGGTCATGGTGGGTGATCTGTAGCAAGCTACAATTTGAATTGCAGTTTTGCCCATTGTTAGTTGCACATGGATGATCTCTGAGGCATTGTGCTGTGCTGGAGGTGTGGGTATCCTTGATGAATATGGATACACCCCCGCCTTTTATGTTTTGGTCTGGGTTCTGTGGCCAAAAAGTATGGTATGAGTTATAGCCTGGTAGTGCTGGGGTGATCTCTAGACCCTTAAACCAGGTTTCTGTTACTGCATAGATATCATTGTTCTCCATACTGAGGAGTGCCTCGAGTGCATGCATTCTGAGGTTTAGACTTCTAGCATTGAGTAGCATTACCCTTAGTTTTTGGTTACTTGTGTTATTTACGATGGTAGGTTTGTCTTTTGAGCCTTGGCTAAAAAAAAGCACTATGGGGCGGCAAAAGCTTTGGCCAGTATTCAAAAGCCTAAGGGTGACATGTGCAAGCCATCTCTTGTGAAGCAATGTGGCTTGTCGAGCATGTCATCCCAGGCGGACAGATACTAGATCCCCTTTGAATGACACCAGAACCTTAGCCAATTGTTGAAATTGATCATGTTTTCTTTATACTGTGGCATAATTCTTGGTGAGGGCAGGATGCTACTCAGGGTCAGGGTCATACCAGTCTGAGCTACATGATCCGAGAACTCTTCCATGTCTCTTTTCATGTAGTCCAGGGAGGTATGTCTCAGGTCATTCACACCAACATGGACAATGACAGAGTTGTATTTGTACTTGTTCTGGAGCAACCTGAGTGCTTGTGTTATGTGGTGGATCCTGGCGCCTGACAGGCAGCTAAGTTTAACCTTCTCCTTGTCCAGCCCAGTTAGTGGCACATCAGTGTGCCTGACTATAGAGTCACCTATTACTAGTGTGTTGGGAATGTTATTTTGCCTTAAGGGCTGTGATTGCATGGCACACTGATTATGTGAAGTATGTGTTTCATGGTTTGTAATGGGATGTGGAGGTTGCTTGGGTGTCTGCTTTGGAGGTCTCTGTTGCTGTTGCAGATTTTTATTTGGAGCCGCCGAGTATGTTTTTGTGTGTGTTATTTGCCGGTGCTGGTTTAATGGGTCTATGTGAGAGTGGTGGTGTGATGTGAGTATTTTCCTTCTTCTCTTGACTGTCAGTTCCAGTCTTGGGTTGAGAGAGCTTTGCCTCCAGTTTGACTATAAATGCATCTCTCGCATATATTAGTTCTTGGTGGTAGGAGGAGGGGGTTGCCTGTGTACATGAGGCAGCTGTAACATTGCCTCAAACTGCCCAGATTCACCAGTTGGATTGGAGAGTACACCTGAAACTGTCCTTTGGACATGCCTGAATAGGTAAACTGAGCTGTTTTACTGATTGGCTGGTAGGAACGAATATAGAACCTTGTCCTTCTGGACAGTATAGGAGGAATCTAGTGCTAGGGTTAATTAGTGCTTGCTGTGAGTTTTGAGCAAGTGCTGGGATGTGAAGTGAATGGCTTGAGTGCTTAAGCTGAATGTTTGTCTAGTTCCAAGGGAAAAATTGAAGAGTAGACTTCGTAGAGCCAGGAATAGTTTAACCCTAGCTAACTGGCACTGCCCGGCGTGCAAAACTGCGCAAATGCGTTTTTTATAGCAGTGAAATGAAAGAGATAGAAATTAGCCTAAAATGGCCAATAAACTACTAACTTCTGGGCTGAAACCACTCCTCCAGGGACAGATAGGCTGCTCAAAGTGCCCCTCTCTCACAGGTGAACAGAGAAACTTCCTTCTATCCAAGTAAGGTATGGGCAACACAGAATCTTGTAACACAGCCCTGAATTCAGCAATAACCTGAAAACTGGACTATACTAGTTCAGAAAGGCGGGAAATTAGTATTCTTTTGTTTTTTTTTCATAAAATAAAGCAGATACAATAAAAAAAAACACTTTAAATGCACAGAAATGGTTATCGCACTTTAGTATGTAGCCTACAACAGTTAAACAGATTATTTAAACACACAAATTACTTAGTGCAAGTGCAGGTAACAAATAAGTACAATATGCAGCAGAAACAAGCTTTTTAACTAACAGAACCACTAAAAATTGGTGTTTTAGGTGGAATTAGTTAAAAACAGCAAGAAAATGCAGAAAAATGATACTTAATCACTCCAAATTCTCTCCTTTGTCTCTCTGCTGCTGTAGAACTCTACAGGACACCTGGCAGGCACTTGCTGAGCTCTTTCCCTGTTTAGCTTTATTTTGTTGCTTTTCATGTGAGCGCAACTGTTTATTTATCACTTATCTGACTGAGTAATTGTGCTGCATTCTGATTACTGTTTAAAATAAAAAAAAATGCAGACTACAGAAAATGTGACATGGAATCGGGACTTAATGCAGTTGGTTAGCATGAAGTAAGCGAACACCAGTTTATTTAGTAAGTATGGGTCTATTGAGGTGACAAAAGTGAAAACTGCATATTTTAGAATGAGAGACCACTTTACAATATGAGGGCATAATTGTAACAAAAAGCAATGGTAGAAAAAAATGTGCACTTTTATCTTTAACTTGAATCCTTTGGCCTCCCAAAGGAAGATGGCCTTACCACTTGAAAAACACTGTTCCATTAAACCCTCCCTGACTTCTCATAAGTATTAGACTCCTGATTGGTCCTTCCTGATCAAGTGAAAATTCACTTCCATTCCCTAATCTGATCAGTAAAAAAAACAGTTCCCTATACTAATCTGGTATGTCCAAGGATCAGTTTCAAGTTTACTCTCCAGTCCAGCTGGTGAATCTGGGAATTTTGAGCCAATGTTGCAATTGCCTTATGTACACAGACAACCCTCTCCTCCTTCCAACAAACTCTAATACATGTGAGAGATGCAGTTACACAGCCAAACTGGAGGCAGAGCTCTCTCAACCCAAGACTGGCACAGTCAGTCAGGAGGAAA
Source organism: Protopterus annectens (assembly GCF_019279795.1). Lineage (NCBI taxonomy): Eukaryota > Metazoa > Chordata > Ceratodontiformes > Protopteridae > Protopterus > Protopterus annectens. Next base: position 994,210,056 of record NC_056737.1, on the reverse strand, counting down.
AGGTAGCCACCCACACCACAAATCCAGTCTTACACAGACCTATTGCATCTGCATACCCAACACATAAACACACAAAAACATACTCAGAGGCTCTAAATATAAATCTGCCTAAACAGCAAAGACTTCCTAAGCAAATATCCAAGCAACAGCCACCCCTCAACAATACCCACAAATCACATATCTCACAAAATCAGTGTGCCTCACAGTCACAGCCCATAAGGCCAAACAACACACCAAATACACTTGTTATAGGGGACTCTATTGTCCAGCACACTGACATCCCACTCACCAGACTGAACAAGGAGAAGGTCACTGTAAGCTGCCTGTCGGGTGCCAGGATCCACCACATAATGCAAGCACTCAGGTCACTCCAAAGCAAGTATAAGTATGACTCCGTCATTGTCCATGCTGGTGTGAATGACCTGAGACATAACTCCCTGGACTACATGAAAAGAGACATAGAGGAGCTCTCTGACCATGTAGCCCAGGCTGGTATGTCCCTGACCTTGAGTAGCATCTTACCCTCACCAAGAATGATGCCACAGTATAAAGACAAAATGATCAGTTTCAACAATTGGCTAAAGTATTGGTGTCATTCAAAGGGGATCCAGTGTCTGTCAGCCTGTGATGACATGCTCGACAAGCCACGTTGCTTCGCTAGGGATGGCTTGCACCTGTCACCCTTAGGCTTTCATATACTGGCCAAGGCTCTTGCCACCCCCAAAGGGCCTTTTTTAGGCAAGGCTCAAAGGACAAACCCACCTCCATAGACAACCCAAAGATAAAAAAACTAAAGGTAATGCTACTCGATGCCAGAAGTCTAAACCTCAAGATGCACACACTCGAGACTCTCCTCAGTATGGAGAAAATCGATGTCTGTGCAGTAACAGAAACCTGGTTCAAGGCTCCTGAGAGCACCCCAGCACTACCAGGTTATAACTCATACCATGCGTTTCATCCCCAAAACTCATACGGAAGCACAAAAGGAGGGAGGAGTATTTATATTCATCAAAGATATCTACACCTCCAGGTTAGTGACACTGCACGAAGCATCGGAAACCATCCATGTGCAACTAACAGTGGGCAAAACTGCCTTTCAGTTTGTAGCCTGCTACAGAACACCCTCCCTATTACAGGAACCCCACTTGGCATTCCTGAGAACACTGGAGAATATGAAGGTCTCTCCAAACACTATGTTATTGGGTGACTTCAACTACCCAAACATTGACTGGGAAAACTACTCAAGCCCAAACACCCTCGCCCAATGGTTCCTTGAATTTATAAACTCTAATGCAATGGAACAACTGGTCACCACTCCCACAAGAGGGAACAACATATTGGATCTGGTCATCACCAACATGGGGGCTCTATGTTCCACACCAGAGGTAAACCTCTCATTGGTAAGATCAGACCATAAACAAATTTCCCTGGACATCCATATCCCGTCCCCACCCCCAGCCAAGGAAATCACTGTAAAGAATATCTCCAAAGCCAACTTTGCACTTCTCAAGACTGAGGTGGAATCCTTCAAAGCCCCTGGGCCAGAGGATAATACAGCCCAATCCACAGAATCCTTTACAAATGCATTCTATGAGCACCTGCAGGAATGCATGGATCGTGCTATCCCAAATAAAACCAAGACTCACTCCTCCAAAAACAGGAGACTGGTCTGGTGGACCCCAGCCATAAATAAGCTATACAACAGAAGGAGGAAGCTACTACATGACAGAGCAAAATCCCAAAAAGGGAAGGCATCTCTGATCAGTATTAGCTAGAAACTTTGATCCCTCATAAAATCATCAAAGGCCAGTTTCAAAAGAAAAATTGTCCTAGACACTAAAGATAATCACAAGGCCTTCTTTAGTTATGTCAGAAACATGGGTGGAAACTCCCAGATATGCTCTGAATTGTTGCATAATGGTACAAAATATACCAAACCTACAGACATAGCCAACATCCTGGCAGACAGATTCAGTGCAAACTCCCCCCCTTCCCCCCCCAAAGGAGCAAACGCCTATCCCAACTGAATGTAACCTCCCTGACATTACAGATGCACAGGTGAAAGCTGCCCTCTCCAAAGCAAAAAACACAGCATCTATGGGACCGGACGGTGTCCCAGGCTGTGTCTTACACGAGCGCCAAGAAGAACTGAAACCTCACATTAAGTCACTGTTAAAACTTAGCCTTACAACAGGATATGTACCCAAAGAATGGCGTACAGCTACAGTGGTCCCACTCCACAAAGGTGGTGCCACAACGGACCCCAGAAACTATCGCCCCATAAGCCTGACTAGTCTGGTCTGTAATGCTATGGAGCATATTATCATGGAACTCATAAACAAAGACATTGGGAGCCTCCAGACACTGGACCCTACCCAATTCAGCTTTGTTAAGGGCAGATCTTGCCTCTTAAACCTAGTTGATTTCTTTGAAACAGTTACCAAAGCCATAGATGAGGGCAAGGTAGTCCACACAGCCTACCTGGACCTCACAAAAGCCTTCGACACAATACCCCACTCGGGCATCATAAATCAGCTTACCAGCTTAAATATCAACCCCTATATCACAAGATGGGTTGCAAACTGGCTCAGAGATAGAACCCACATGGGCAGAATCACAGGTGCCATGTCCGAATCCAAATGAGTTACAAGTGGGGTCCCACAGGGCTCAGTTCTGGGACTTCTCTTGTTTGGTATATACTTCTCTGAGGTTCAGGCTAACACGGGGGGATTATGGCTGACAAAGTTCGCAGATGACTGCAAACTGGGGGCCATAGTCGAATCTCCAGCTGACACAAGCATCCTCCAAAAGGGTCTCACAGAGATGGATGCTTGGTGCCAGAGCCACAGCCTCAAGCTAAATGCTAAAAAGTGCATAGTCATCCCCTTTGGGAAAAACAAGGTGCCCACAAATTACCACATAGGTGGTAATCCATTAAGTACGGAAGAAGTAATTAGAGATTTGGGGACCAACGTAGATAGTAATCTCTCCTTTGATATTCACGTTGCCAAAGTGGTTAGAAAGATCTTCTATATAGCCCACCTTATCACGAAAGGGTTTGCATCTAGATCAAGAGAGGTCATTGTGCCCCTCTACTCATCACTCATCAGGCCCATAATTGAATACAATGCCCCTTTTGGGATGTACCTTACCTGACACCTGCAGCAACTGGAAAGACCCCAAAAGTACCTTACCAAGAGGATCATGGGCTACAAACAGATGTCCTATGCAGCTCGACTAAAGAATCTCCAGCTCTACTCAGTTGCTTACCGCCTACTTAGAGGCGATCTATGCCTGACGTACAAAGCCATTTCAAACCCAGAATTAATGGACATGCTCCACCTCAAAAAATCCAAGTCCCTTAGAGCTACACGCTCCAGGGACCTAAACCTCAGCACAAAAATAAATCGGAAATGCTGGAGGGACAGATTCATTTCCCAGAGGCCTCCCTCACTCTGGAATAGAATCCCAATTCATGTTAGACATAGCTCCTCGCTGACCCTCTTCAAGCAAAATTTGGACGCGTGGATGGGAAATTGCAAATTCACCCCTGGGATCTCTCCTGTGTCCCTGCTAGACAGAGGAACAGTAAACTAATCTTAAAAGGGTACCTTCTGTGACCTACTTTACAGAGGCACAGTAGGCTAATCTAATAGGGAGGCGGAAGCCAAATACACTCTGGCTAGGCTTATAAATGCCCTAGGGCAGATAGCCTAGTATCTACCTATGAACCTATGAACCTATGAATACAAGCGCAAAAAAATGTGCAGATGCGGTTTTTATAGCAGGGAAATAAAAGAGATAGAAATTAGCCAAAAATGGCCAATAAACTACTAACTTATGGGCTACAGCAAGCAAGGCGCACACATTTCAGAAAGAAACAGTTCAAATAAGCAGGCACAATAAGTCGTTAACCAGAAATTCCCAGCTCAGATGGGCAGAATCTAGCCTCTCCTCCCAAAAGAGTGCAGACCACAAACCTTCCTAATGTAAAATAACTGGCCTGAAGCCCAAGTGCTT